>NC_061509.1:24469737-24566945 GCF_022539505.1 Lolium rigidum | reverse complement strand
CATTGGAATTAATCCCGGGATTTTCCCGAAAGTTGAGTTTCTGGCACAAAAACAAGACACCAGGGCAATTCCCGCTGAAAACAAGCTACAGTTAGTCTATGTTAGTTGTATCCAAAATACACAAATTAGAGGCAAAACAATAGCAAAAGTGTTCGGGAAAGTAGATACGTTTTGGACGTATCACTCACTGATGCTTTTCCTTTAGTCTATGTGGTACTCAAGCTTGGGCTGGTGCATGCTTGTGCTTGCTCAAGCTTCTTCTGTGGCTTGCAGTGATCCCTTGGATCATATGCAAGGCCTGGTGCTTGGTTTGTTTAACTGTTTCATTTATCTGTGTAGTTCTGATGTATTGAATGGATAAATCATGTGAACTGCTTAGCAGTGATGATCATATGGATTGAATTAATGTGCTAGAGGGATGCCAACCATTTGTCGGGGACCCTAGCTCACCTTTCAACCCTTCTGGGTAATGATATGCTTATTTGGCTGGATGGTTTTGTGGTCGAGGTGGCTCTAGCAGTAGTAACTTGCTGTTCTAGGGTAGCTCCCCTCTCTGTGGCTTGTTGTGGCTTGGTGAATGCTTGATGGTGATCCTATTTGATCACCAGAAGCTTTTGATGTTGAAAATACTTGCAGAGAACATATACCTCTGCATATCTGATGGTTTTAAATGGGCTAGAGTAGTCTGATTGTATCTAGGTAAATGTCTGGGATGGTTTCCTTCCTATTTCCATTTCGAAATATGCTACCACTTGTCTGGTTGGCATAACCATGGTCATAGGCTTGGATTGATCCCTGATCTTTGCCATTTCCATCTGGTTACTCTTGGTCTATGACCAAGTGATGATCAATACTGGGTTCTTCCCCTATTTTGTGTGTCTGTGTATTCATGGTTGTGCAAATAGTGAATAAAACCATCTGGTTTGTTCATGATTATGTTATACCTCACTCCAGCTCCTAGAAAATGGTGTTGGTGTAGAGTTTTTGCTTTTGGATGATTTCTGTGGTTGCCCTGCTCCTCCTAGTGGCTTGTGCTTGATCTACTCCATGGTTTGATGCTCAACGGAAAACAGTTCTTTGGTGGAACTGATTCTGGATGATTTTGCTGACTATGAATTCTTCCTGTTCTTGTGTTCTTACCCTGTGGAGCTGCTTTCGATGAACAGCTAGGGTTTGGGCTATGAAAAGGTTTTATATGGTTCTCCCCTTGCTCCTGTGGTCGACAGCACCACCAGGTCACTTTTGTGACTCTCCCCTGGCATGTGTGTGTTGTTATGCATGCAGCACACCCTGTGAGCTGCCTGTGTGCTTCACAGGTTGGGACTTGGTCCTTTGGCTTGGCTTCCCCGGCAGTGTTGAGATTATCCTCTCAATTTGATCATTTTTTCACTAACCTGCCAAGTGGCTTTGCCACTTGGCATAATTTGCTTTTCTATATGTTGTGTTAATATGGAGGGATCAAAGGAATGCTCAAGAAGTTCTTCATCAAGTGTTGATCAAGAATTCTTGAAGAATTTAGCTAGTAGTTTAGCCATTTGCATAACTTTGTAATTTTCACTTTCTTTTTCATTTATTCAATTTTTGAAATGTGTTGTAATGATTATTATTCATAAAAATATTGTAAATGACTTTGTATCTTGTGTGTTAATCAATAAAGCTCAAGGTTTTCACTTATGAACTTTACTTATAATTTCTATAGTTTCAGTTTCTTATTTATTCAATTGTTCATTGAATTATCCAAAGTTGGATTATAATATACTTGTTTCATGTTTGAATTTTTGATTCAAACACAACATGATAAAATTCAATAATGCAACTTAAGTTGAGAAGGAATTGGTTCCCCTCTCTTCTCGAAAACCCTAATTGAGTTAGTTGAGGTCCAAGTTTATCGCAGTCTCGAAACCCTAACCCTATATGGTGTCGGGAGAGAAACTTGTCCCCCTTCGATGCAGTTTTTCTTTAAAAGCGCGAAACTTCCCTAGATTTTACGATGCAATGCACATCCCTTTCTAAATTCTAATCCTCGATTGTCTCTAATCCTGGGATTTTACACGTCCCTCGTCTTGTTGGTTTGTGGTGCTGTAGCCTGAACAATCTGGTGCGGGTGTTGATGGTTTTGTGGCTACTGCATCCACAACACCGGCTGGATGGCGTCTACGACCACAACCCGGGGGTTCATGTACTGGTGGTGATGTACTGGTGGGGATTGGTGTTGTGCTGGTGGTGATTATTTCATCCTCAACGGCGGCGGGATGGTGCTGCGGACGGAACCCCGGCGTCGACTATTTCCTCTACTGCAATGTGAGCTAATCTTCTTCTCTAACTCACTCTATAGTCATGAATCGATGGTATGTGCTTGGTCATACTGCATCATATACGTAGGTAATTGACATATGTGGTGTGATGCTTCAGTTTTGGATGACTTGCTCCACTAAGCATCCCTTGTTGTGCTGCTGAACTAAACATACTCTATTCCATTTGATAGATGACAAGTACTAACCTTAATGCCTCCATTTGGATTAGTTGCCTTACTATGCCACTATTTCTGTTGAACTAAACTTTACAGTTCAGTTATACACCTAGCTACTTTATTATGGAGTTTATATGTAGGATACAGTAATTATCACTTACATATTGGTGCTTTATTTGATCGCTTGTTTGTAAACTAGTATATATATTTATAATGCTCTGATTACTGGATTGAGATGGTTCCTTGATTATCTTATTGTTTTCATGGGTTGGAATAAATATCGGCGGATGCTAGTACTAAGTAGATGCTTGGACATTTTACTTGAGTAGTTTTACTTGTGAGCTTATATGCATCTCTAGTGCCTTGGCTGTTATGGAATCTGTAGATCATGTGCATACATGGTTGGGGCTTATGATTATGTGTTGATGGTGCAAGGTGATTATGTCCAGTTCTTTCTCAGATGCCTGTTGTTGGCTTTTATACTGCTGGACTGTTTGATGTGTGGTTGACAGCACATGCAGTGACAGTGTTACTTATGGGTGTGTTTCACTATCTAGTGCAAGAGAACAACATTCCTTTCTCTTCCTCCTTGAGCAAGCAATGTCAGGTTGCTCTTATCCCACAATTTGGGATCTATTTTTGGTACTGCCAAGTGGAAATTACTCAGGTTGGGCTTAGGATCATGCTGACTCATCCATGCCAGACATGGTTCATTTATATGCATTTGTGGGTTTGGTTTAAATAGGAACTTAACTAAGTTAGAAGGATTAATAAGATATTTTGTTACCTAAGATAAGTGGATCAAATATTGTTGCCCTATCCCTCCTTTGATATGGATCAAATGGTGTCACTTGTCCCTGTTGCCTATTTTCTCATTGTTGCCTTATGATATAAAATGATCCCTTTATCCCTCTTATGATCCAGAGTGGATACATGATCCACAAAGTTGCTATAGATTAAAATTGATCCCTCTAACAACAATTTAGATATTAGGACAAGTTCCTAATGTCTAGTAGTTGAGTTCCAAAATTGAAATGCCTCATTTCATATGATGGCAACATTATAACCATAACCCAATTTCTTCTTGTCTTCGTTTTGTTTCTCTTATTGCAGGAAAATGATAATAAGAAGATTGGGCGAGATTTGGAAGATGAAGATTTAGTTTAGGATTTCCTCTTTATTATTTTTGTAATCTTCTATTTCTTTTGGAACTTGTAAATGATTGATTTATGATAACTGTAATACGATTTAAACTATCTATCTATTTTGAATTATCAAATGTGCTAACTTTTACATATTGTATTTCATATTAAAGTTTGGAATTCAAATTCAATTCAATTTCATATTTGAATTCATATTAACCATATTTGATTTGAATTTAAATTTGTTCTCCCAAAAATACATGAATTCACAAAGTTCATGTCGAAATTTGTCGCACTCACATCGATGAATAACTCAATTCCGCCGATGCAAGAGAATCTCGATCACTTTGACAGTTTTAAACAAAAGCGCAAAAATTCCCCGGATTTTCTATCCATGAATGCAATTCACGCATTCTATTTATCTTTTTGTAGCCTCTAAACCTGGGATGTTACATCTACACACCGGCCTATCGAACCCGTAGGCCGCGTCCGAGGCGGAAAATCCAGAAGCTGCTCATCCTGCCAAGCGGAAAAGAGCTCCATCCTCCGGATCGACGGCCAAGCGTGCGCGCGAAGCTCCCAGCGCCAAGGTCACCAAGAAACTTGAGAAGGAGAAATTCCGACTCAAGGAAATCGATACTGGCAGCAGAAAGCAGGGCCTTATCAAGAATTTCTTCTCCAAGCCTAGGTGACATCTTAATTTCTGGCAAAACCTTTCACAAGCTTTCTCAAAATAGGCTAAGTCTCACATTACTCCTTTCAAGCAGCAAGGTGGCCGGAAACAAGCCGCAGAAGAAGAAGCTCAAACCTTCTCCTGCCACCATGCCAGTTACTCCCCAAGTGGAAGTTCCACCTAAACCCAGTTCTTCAGCTATCCCGGCTCCCAAGGATGTAATCAACCATGACGATCTTCCGTCGACACCTGTGAACTCCGGCAAGAGTGCATCTCCTTTTAAACCTGTGCCTGAAGACGTGGAAACAACCTCGGCCGAAGCTACGGCTAATGATGCCCCAAAGAAATTAACGCTGAGTGGTGCTCATGGTACGCCCACCAGGCATCCTCAGTTCTTTCCGGTTCTACGTAGTGCTCCCCTCCACCAGCGCCACATGGAAATGACACACTTGATGAATGAAGTGATGGGAGAGCCGGATCCAGAGCAGCAAGAGCTGGCCATCTTGGAAGACAATCTCCGCGTGTTCTTCGTGAAGCACAAAGCCATGCGCCAGGTAACACTAGCCCCCAAGCATTGGGTTATACTCTTTTTCCGAGTAAAATTTTTAGGCTGATGCTTCAGCCGTATTAATTGTAGCTCTTGGTGGAAACTTAAGATTTCCTAGCACAAGAAGTTTTAACTTTGCGTCTAGCCCCCCAGATTTTAATTTTCCGGCAAATCGTTCCCACTACCCGATTCACAGAATAACCGCAAGCTTCACGAAGACATGCATAAGGTATGTTTTTGCCATACTGTAGGTTCCTCAACATGCCTTTGTTGTTTTAAATATTTTTGTATTGGAACTTTTTCTTTTCTGACTTACAAATCTCCTTGCCAAGCCCATCCATCGACGATATCTCCACCAAGCTCAAGGTTTTGGAAACTGAGTATGAGTCTCTCTAGGCATCCCTCAATGAGTCTTACGAAAATGAGCCTAAAATGAAGAAAGAGCTGGAGGATAAACATGCGAAGGAGATGTCGGAGATGGCTGAAAAGCTCAAGGACAGCAACAAAAGAGTCAAGACTCTGTTGTCCAAGCTAAAGGATGCTGAGGCGAAGGCTGGCGAGATTGACCAGATGATCTTCCGTAAGGACTTCATGATTCCGGCATGCATTCACTATATCTCTCTTCCCTATCTGGAGACTGACCATAAAAATTATTATGTGTATCAGCGTTGCTTGGATTTTACTGGAAAGTAGATACCGGCATTCCCCGCCTTGATGCATATGAAGTAGCTGCGAACTCCGTTGAAGATTTAGTTGAATCTTGCCAGATCATCGCTCGAAAACTTTCCCTAAAGAGAGCCCGCACCACGGTCATTGACACGATGACGAAACTGATGCGCCTGGTGTCGGATCTCATTGATCGGGGACTGGCAAGAGTCTTCTGGCCAGTGAGCTATTGCCACTGCGCTAGCCATGTGTAAAGCACATTTTCCAGCTATGAACTTTGCTAGTGAAGCTGCCGGAGTTCCGAAAGCCACCAACATCAAGCCTCTCCTCGTGGAAACCCGCGGATTCGACACACTCTTTGCCAACTGAGTGAATCACTCAATGTGGTATGAGAAACATGAGCTTCTAGCTGGATTTGACGATGAGGAGGAAGAGGGCGAAGAGGAAAGATCCAGGTCCAGCGCGCACCCATAAGCGAAGAATCTGGCGACGGATCCGGCAAGGACAACTCCTACCAGGCGGCGATGATAAGGTGGAATCATCCGGCAAGGAAAACTTATGTTGTGTCTTTATGGCCCCTTCGAGGGTTTGTAATAATACTAAGTATTTGAAGTAGCTAGGGATGAAACAAATGCATGTCGTGGGCGGAAAAAACTTATCCCGCTATCCGCTTATTTATATATGCATATTTTTTTGTTTGAAAGCAAGTGCTAGTTTCTAAGTTTTTTGGGCTTGCTTCTTTGACCTTCACGAGCTGGAAGACCTTTAGCCGGAAACACTCGCCGACGGCGATGAAGCCCAATGGAAATCCATCAATAACCGCAGAAACAAGCCCCCAACCGAGGTGCCGGAAGTCGCTACCAGGAATGCATAAGTTCGCAAGAGAAAACTCATCCGCTAGAAACTTAAGCTTACGTCCCAATGGACGATTTTTTGAAAAATCACAACTTTCATACACGCCTAGGCGGAAACTTCCAACTCTGCAGTTTTAGTCGAAAAACATACACGATCCAAAAATGAACAGTAAAAGGAGGTGAAAGACTCAAAGAGTGAACCATATGCTTTATTTCATTGATCATGTATAAGTATTCCAAAAATGAACAGTAGAAAGGACGTAACTATGCTATATTCCAAGAGCGATCTGTTTCATCGTATACGTCACCCGGATCCTCCCTTTTTTGTTTCTGGGACCAGCTTGCTGGTCTGTCTTTGAACTCACGACTTTCCACGAGGTAGTAGGATCCGTTGTGCATTACTTTCCTAACGATGAATGGTCCTTCCCACGGAGTTTGCAGCTTGTGGTCCTTTACTTGCCAAAGGCGGAGGACTACATCTCCTTCCTTAAACAGGGGATTCCGAACTCGACGGCTATGGTAGCGTCGGAGTTTCTGCTAGTAAATGGTGGAGCGCTGGTCTTCTAGGTGCCGAGCTTCTTCGAGCAAGTCCACAGATAGATGTCGGGTTTCGTCAGCATTTTCTTCGTTGTAGGCGGAAACTTGCGGAGAATCATGGATGATGTCGGAGGGTAGCACTGCGTCAGATCTGTATACTAGGAAGAAAGGTGTGAAACCAGTTGATCTGTTTGGTGTTGTTCGTAAACTCCACAAAACAGAATCTAACTCTTGCGCCCAAGCTTTGGCTGCACGCCACAACGGTTCTTCAAGGCGTTGTTTGATTCTGGCTAGTATTAGGCCATTGGCCCGCTCAACCTGCTTGTTGGACTGTGGACGAGCCACAAATGCGAGGTCAAGCCGTATCCCTGACAATACTCCTTGAGTTCTCCCTGCGCAAAGTTAGTGCCATTATTTGTGATGATGCTATGTGGAAAGCCGTATCTTACCACATTTTTAGTGTCATAGCGCCGTCGGCTTTTCTCACAGGTTTTGGCTCGATCCACTTGCTCAACTTATCAACCGCAACCAGGAGGTATTCAAAACTACCAGGAGATAACATTTTCAGCTTACCGAACATATCAAGCCCCCAGATCACGAACAGCCAAGTGATAGGGATGGTTTTCAAGTCTTGAGCTGGTGCGGTTGGCTGTGTGGCGTAGTACTGGCAACCCCGTCAATTTTTCACTACTTTCTCTGCATCAGCTTTTGCTGTTAGCCAGAAAAATCCTTGTCGATAGGCCTTTGCAATGAGAGATCTGGGAGCGGCGTGATGCCCACAATCACCATAGTGAATCTCCCTCGGTATTTCAATGCCGTTTGTGTTTGACACTCATTTTTGGAAAACTCCATTTGCGCTTCTTTTGTAGAGTTGTCCACTAATCACTGTGTAGGACTTTGCTCGCCTGATGATCTATCGCGCGAGGACCTCATCCTCCGGCAACTTTTGATCCACCAGGTACTCCAGGAACGGTCTGGTCCAGGTTAGAGTGATTACCATCACCTCCTTAGCCGGAGACACAGCCACATCTGGTTATTCCGGGTTAGCGCCCTATGCCGAGGGTACCCGTAGATGCTCCAGAAAAATTTCGGGTGGAATGGGTTTTCAGCCGGATCCAAGCTTGGATAGCATAGCTGCCGCTGTGTTGTCGTATCTTCTAATGTACTTGACTTCGTATCCGAGGAAGCATTTTGCGATCTCGTCAACTTCGTCTCTGTAAGATGCCATGATGGAAATCCTAGTGTTCCAGGTTCCGGCTATGTGTTGTGCCACCAGGTCGGAATCTCCGCAACATATGATGATCTCCTTTGCGATGCGCCGTCCATGTAGAAGAGCCTCGTACTCCGCCATGTTATTGGTAGCCTCGAAATGAATCTGCAGGACGTACTGCAGTTCTTCTCCGGTGGGGGATTCGAGGGTGACCCCATCCCCCGAGCCTTGGTGTTGCTTGGATCCATCAAAGTGCATGACCCAAGACTTTGGTTCCGGCACCGGTGTGCCCTCCGGAACTTCAGTCCAATCGGCGGCAAAATCTGCCAGGATTTGCGACTTGATTGCCATTCTGGGCTCGTACTTGATATCGAAGGGGGAGAGTTCTATTCCCCACTTTGCCACGCGCCCTATTATGTCGTAGTTTTTTATTATTGTGGACAACGGAGCTTTGCTCCCGACTATCAGTGGATGCTCTTGGAAGTAGTGTCTTAGCTTCCGGCTACCTAGGAATACTCCATAGACGAGCTTTTGAAAGTAAGGTTATTGTTGTTTGGATTCCGTTAGGACCTCGCTGATGTAGTAGACTTGCCTTTGGACTTTGTGCTCGTATCCTTCTTCCTTTCACTCCAGCATGATGACGAGACTGATGGCCTTGTTGGTAGCTGATAAGTAAAGGAACATTGGTTCCGATGGTATCGGCGCTGCCAAGATTGGTGGGGAGGTGAGTATGCTCTTCAACTCTTGCAAATATGCGTATGCGGCATCGTCCCAGACAAATGTCTGCTTTCTTGAGTAGCTTGTATAGGGGCAGTGCCTTCTCTCCAAGACGGCTAACAAATCGACTAATTGCTGCTACACAACCAGTTAATCGTTGCACATCTTTGAGGCAAGTTGGCCTTTTGATGTTCAGGATAGCCTTGATCTTTTCGGGTAGACCTCAATGCCTCTGTGAGACACGATGAAGCCAAGGAGTTTTCTAGTTGGCACGCCAAAGATGCACTTTAGCGGATTCAACATCATCTTGTACTTCCGGAGATTATCAAAGATTTCCTTCAGATCGTTGATCAAGTCGGATCCTTTCCGGGTCATGACTGCAATGTCATCGACGTATGCGTGCACGTTTGGCCGGTCTGATCCTTGAGGCAGCGTTGCATCGTTCTTTGGTATCTGGCACCTACATTTTTCAAACCAAAAGGCATGGTGACATAGCAGTAAGTACCAAAGGGGGTGATGAAGGAAGTAGCCTTTTGGTCCGATTCCTTCATCTGGATCTGATGGTACCCGGAATATGCGTCAAGAAAACACAGGAGCTCCGCCCCTGCCGTTGAATCAATGGCTTGGTCAATGCACGGCAGGGGAAACAGATCCTTTGGGCAATGTTTGTTCAAGCCAGAGTAATCGATGCACATTCTTAGTATTTCATAATTATTTTTTGGTACAAGGACGGGGTTTGCGACCCAGTCGGTGTGAATAACCTCTACTACAAAACCTGCTTCTAGTATCTTTGCTAATTCCAATCCTATGGCGTGGCGCTTTTATATCTCCAAAGCGTCGCATAGCTTGCTTCACCGGTTTGGCACCCGGATTTATGTTGAGGTAGTGCTTGGCGAGTTCCCTTTGGTACACCGGACATGTCAGAAGATTGCCATGCGAAGATATCCATATTAGCTCGTAGGAACTCGACGAGCGTGCTTTCCTATTTGGGTTCCAGGCCAGCTCCGACTGACACATGTTTGGTAGCGTCACTTTCCTTGAGGTCGACCTTCTTGGTGTCAATCACGGCCTTGAACGAGGTCTTCTGGTCGGAGATCTGCTTCTTGGTGGTGTCCATCTCTTTCGGATCCACTGCGGACATGTAGCCTTGCAGCTCCTCCTCAGATAGTACGGACTCCGCAAAGGCGGATTCGCCTTCCTCGCAGAGTTGAGCTTTCCCGTAGTCTCCGGACACGGTTATCATGCCATTGGGACCCAGAATCTTGAGCTTGTTGTAGATGTAGCACGCCCTGGCTTGGAACTTGTGGTAGGTGGTGTCGAGGGTACTCCTCGGCAATGCCCTCCGATTGGGGCTTAGGGTTGATGGAATCCTGCAAGCTGACTCGAGACATCGGTTCACAGACAAGCAGGGAGAGCGATTTACCCAGGTTCGGGGCCCTCGATGAGGTAAAACCCTTACGTCCTGCCTGTCTGATCTTGATTATGAAGATATTGGGTTACAATGGGGTGCCGAATTGTTCGGCTGAGATCTCGTCGAGAGGCTAAGTGCTATGGTGACCTAGCTCTAGACTTTTTGGTGGCTAAGATCGCTAAGATTGATTGTGTCCCTCGACAGCCCCTCTCCTGGCCTTTATATAGATGGCCAGGTCTCAAGAGGTCTAACCGAGTACGACTAGTTTTACAATAACTCTAGTTCTAAACTTTCCTTGTTCGGCTCCTTTCTTGTCTTGCCCGCCAAGGAATCTTCTAGTGCGCCATCCAGGTGGCCCGTCTCGCCTCCAAGTGCCTTCGTGGGCCTCCAACTAGATAATGTAGGATAGGGCAATGTCGGTTACCCGAAGGGTAATGCCCACGTCAGTAGCCCCCGAGTGTCTAGCCGAACATAGTTCGGGTAGAGACTGAAGCATGCCTTCTCTTAGTGTTCTTCTCCTTGATTGTTCTTGTTCATCTTGAATTTAGCATCATCTTCTTCTGTCGGGTGCGCGTCTAGCGCTCCCGATGGGAGTAGCCCCCGAGTCTAGGTACGGATGCTTGCAATCTGTGCGTAGACTCAAGTTGTACCACTCGAACGTTTTGCTCTGCCGAAGTTTTTCTGCAAGTCTTCATAGGTCATCCGATATATTGTCCGCACGCAAGGGATAACGAGTAACGTGCCCAGCTTTTGCTGGTTAACTACCAATGGCAAAACAACGTTACCCTACACAGAATCAAGTCCCCGGGCATGATCCTGGAGTGCAAAAAGTTCTGTCGGGTGCGCGTCCAGCGCTCCCGATGGGAGTAGCCCCCGAGTCTGGACATGGGTGCTTGCAACCGGGTGCAGACTCGAGCAATCATCTTTTTCTTCAATTCTTTTTCCTTCGAATCCTTATTCTGTCGAGTGCACGTACAGCGCTCCCGATGGGAGTAGCCCCCGAGTCTAAGTGCAGATGCTCGCAATCTGTGCATAGACTCAAGTCTGTCATCCGATACCTTTTTTTATTCTTTCGAGTGCTTTGAGCATTCCTCACGACGTCATTGATGATGTTTTACTGACACCTTGATTTTGACTAATAAAACGCGACCCGCTGGGCCCATGCTTTCTCTGTCTGGCCCTATTTTTAAGCAATATCCGCCCTTCTCGCACAGTTATCAAGGCGCCTCCTCGATTTCCGCAATCAAAAAAGGTCCACTTAATGAACTGGCAGCAATGACACGTGCCCACGCAGTCCTCAAAAATCTCCAAAGGGCGAAAATCTCTAATCTTCTCCCATATTTGCCGTAGCATCTTCTTGTCCTTCTTCTTCTTCCTTTCTTTGCAACCGCTGCGCCGCCACCACCGCTTTTCCGATCCTCCCCAGATCTCGCAATGGTGAAGAAGAAGAGCCTCGCTGCCGCCGCCAGTTCCACGAGTGGTGGTGCCGCCGCCAAATCCTCCTCGAATCTTCCGAAGAGGAGTGCTCCAGATGCTCCTCCTCCAGCTCCGAAGCCGCCAGCGCCGCCAGGCTCGATAACCAAACCTGGGGATTGGCTAGCGTCATCCATCATGAAACGTGATGAGAAGAGGGCCCGAAGCCTCGGATTAATCTCCTCCGACGAGGGGAATGTGATTCTTCCAGGTGCGATTTCTCGGCCCAATCCCCCTGCTGGCTTTACCGTGGTGTTCCTGTTGTTCTTGTATCGGGGTCTCTCGCTTCCTGCTCATGAATTCCTTCTTCATCTTCTGCGGACTTACAAAATCCAACTGTGGCAACTCACTCCTAATTCAATCCTTCACGTTGTTGTGTTCATCACCCTCTGTGAAGCGTTTTTGGGCATTGAGCCTCATTTTGGGTTGTGGAAAAAGATCTTTTATGTAAAGAGGTACAACAGTAGTAATGGATCTTTTGTCATCGGAGGAGTGGGGTTTGTGGCTCGCTTAGAGGTTAACTATTTCAGTTTACCAATGAGAGAATCTGTGCAAGGATGGAGACTTAAATGGTTTTATGTCAAGGATTCCTTGTCAACCGAGTCCCAGCTTCCTTGCTTTGCCGACGTCCTCGAGGCCAAGCCTAAGGAATCTTGGAAGAACATTCTCTCTCCCGACGAAAGGGCAACAGCCGACGAATTATTTGCCAAATTTCTTCGAATCAAAGAGGCCGATGGTCAAACTATGATTGGCACAGAGGTGGCAGCGGTGTTCCTGAAACGTCGAGTCCAACCAATCATGTCCAGAGTTCGTCCGATGTGGTTGTATTCGGGCCCGAAGGATGAAACCAGGATAAATATTGCTGAACTGTCGGAAAAGGAGCTGCTTGATGAGCTCCGTCGCCTTACTCTCTTTAGTCAGGAAGACTCGATCCCATTGATATCTTCTTATACCCCCCTTGATGCCGATCATCCACCGCCAGAGGTAATTTTCCTTCTCATACTCTTATTATGCTGCTTTCACTTAGTCGACATGATTACTATTGTTCTTATTTGTTCTTTTCTTTGACAGGTCCCCATAGTTTCCGGAAACTTGCATGATTCGCCGAATAATACCTCTGAAGGAAGAGGCTCCTCAGTCCCTGTTGATTTTCATACTGTCGAACACACAAGCCCAAAGAGCAAACACAATGATCCGATAGATTCTGAAGCTGGCCACACCGATCTTCCTTCCTTAGCCGATGATGCTTGCAACGCAGAGGGTTCAGTGCGTGATGATGACACTGATCGTGATGCCTTTGTTAATGCAGCTGTGGAGGAGACCAGGGCTTCACCCGTGAAGCCGATGAAGACGATCTCTTCGATATGTAAGCGCCTTCTTCCCTGAATTCATATTTCGTCCTTTATTCCTCGTATTTCTTTCATAACTTTTGACAGTCACTTCCTTTCGCAGTGACGAAGGTTTCATTGAACCTCCGCCTAAGAAAGCCAAATCTGGCACTGCTCCTCTGGACGTCGCGGCTTCCGAAGCTTCGGCTCCTAAGGCAGCTGTCGTGGCCCAGGTATCGACTGCTTCCTCCCTTTCCAAGGGAAAAGATGTTCCTTCAACTGCTGCCGTCACGACTCCTCTTTCTGTAAGTGTTTTGGATTACAGCGCGAATTTCCTGGAGTGTGCCTTGTCTAATGATTCTTTGTCAAACATCCTTCTTCCTTAAGGACCTGCGGGGTGTTATATCCTCTTTGGAGGCCTTCGCCTCCCAATTTACTTCTCTGGAGGCAGACAAGATTCGGCTGCAAAAGGAAGTTAAATCTTCTTCCTTGAAGTTGGATGGCGCAGTCAAGATAGCTGCCGAAGCTCGCCAAGAAGTCGACTCCCTGAAGGAGGAACTGGGAAAGCTGAAGGAAAAGCTGAAAGAAGAGGATGCGTCTAGGCTGGCTGCCGAGGCTCGGGCAGCTGAAAAAGATGAACTCCTTCGCCAGTCTTCCTTGGCTTTGCTTGGTAATCTCTTTTATACTTCTCTGTCGATTATTGCACTTACAAATTCGATCTTTTGTCAGTGAATTTTTCCATTTTATTCTTTTGCAGAAGCCGCCAACATCCCTGCTAATGCCTTGGACAAAATTCCAAATAACTCTCCGGCAAACGGTGTGTCGATGACTCTCGCCTCCCACCAGCTTACGCGGGAGCTTCTTGAAAAGGGAAAAGGTGCCATGGCACGGATGCACTCGATGATCTTCCCCAAGATCAATCAAGACAAAACTGCGGGGCGAGTTGATCGACGCCTTCGCGGTTGACACCAAGGAGGTTATCGAGGTATTCAAACGCACTTCGCGTACCTATGGTGCCCTCCTTGCCATCCAACTTATGATGGGTCACGGCTTTAAGGGCGACATCGAAGAAATGTCTAAGGAGCTGCCGAAAGAGCAGGATGGGCGGTTCGTTGATTTAAGCATCTTCAAGATATCGGCTCTTAAATGTGCACGCCAGCTCCTCGAGCTGGTTTCATCGAGGAAGACATCAGCTGGCCCTAGTTTATCGACTCAGACCCAAGCCCTTTGATTTTTGTGACAATCTTTTATTCGAGCTGATGTGAAACAATGTTCTGTTGGATAACTTCTGCTTGTAATAAACTTTGTGCTAGCAATGTTGCTAGCACACTCTTATTATGATATTTTCACTTGCATTCTCCCGATGGGAGTATCTTCTGATGTTGATGTGAACCGATCTGTCATGCCTTTGATGCTTTTCCTTGCAGGTGTTCCTCGTGCCTGCATTTGTTGATGATTCTTCGGGTGCTCTTTCTGAAGATGATCGAGTCCAACGTATGAAGGATCGGATCACGCAGTTGGAAAAGGATCTACGCAGCACCTATGCCTTGGCTGCTATCATCAGGAAGAAGGGCGAGATTGCAGCTGACGTGGAGCGCTATGCTCTTGCTGAACTGCATAAGGCCACTGAAACTTTAAACTGTAAGTTCTCTGGTCCTTGCGTTCATTACTCTTCCGTCAAAAACGTATTGCCTGATCTTCCGTTGATTGCTCTGCTAGTCATAACTTTGAACCGTGCGGAAGAGAACAAGCGGATTCACGATCGTGTGCACGCATTGACCCAGCTATCATCAGCTGAAGAAATTTTCTAGCGGGAACACTCGAAGGCTTCGGCTCTCGCACAATTCCAGGATCGGGTCCAACAAGTCCACCATTTCTTCGACAAGTGCTACAAAGCCCTGAGGTTAATTTGGAGGACGATGTTCCCTTTGAACACGGTTCCTCCTACGCTGCTGACCCTGATGTCTGAGTTTGGAAATACCAAGAAGATTCGAGACTTGGTGCGAGCTCACGTTTTTGCAGGGGCCAGGTTTACACTTGCCCTTGTCCTTGCACGTTATCCCTCAGCGAATCTGCTGACTATCGCAATTGCGGTTGGCGATTTGGAGGCGTTGTACCCGAAGGTATTGTTGCCCGCCAATATAATTGTCGACAAGCTTGAGAAGGATTCGAAAGTACCTGAAGAAATTGAGACTCCGCAAGGGTAATTCAGGGTTAAGTTTTGTTTTGTAAATAGATATTTTGGCTACTTCATCCAAGTGTTTGGATTGCGTAGTCGAGACCTTTCATTTGGTAGATACATGTATATGTACTTTTACCGTATCAATGCCGTTGGCAAATTTTGAAGGAGCAAATCTTAATTGCTTGTTTAGTTGTATGTGTACTCGTTGGTCAGCAAATTATTTGAGTGATCAGCTCGTGTTGCAGGTCTTGCTAAACCCGTTGTATGTGCAACTTTGCTTTCAACCGATGTATGTTTTGACAGTAGCTTCCGAATAAATCGGGAGCACTAACTCTGCCGATGAGCCCGTTGTTCTTTGATATTTCCATAAGTAAAATATTGAACGTGGGTTGTATTATGTGTATTTCCAAACTCTTGCTATTTTCGGCACTCGTAGAGGCATCTATAGCAGAGGGAAAGGTTTGCACCCTTGTTTATTTTGCATCTTTTAGCACTCGTAGAGGCTTTTCTTTGGGAGCACGATCTTTTGCCGCGTACTACATTGCACCGTCGTTCGCCAGGAGGCGTAGGCAAGGTTCACGGTGATGCGGCTTAGATGCTCTGAATTACTGCAATGCTTATCAAGAGATCGAAACTTAAGTTCTCATTAATAAGATAAGCACGGGACTAAAGGGCGAAGGAAGGAGAGCCCTGTTGAAAATAAAAGAAAAAAAACTGAATGATATTCATCTACTTTTAAGCAAGGAAAGGGTTCTTCTTATCTTCCGGCTTGTTCACCACGTTAGTGGTTTTTGAGGCTTCGTTGATTTCACTAGGTGTCTCGATGGCGATCGCCAGTGTCTTGCTTTCTCCCATGACTGCTGTGTCATCAACTGCCGAAGCTTTTGCTGCTGATACTTCTGGGGCAAGGTCGGCTGGCTTCTGCTTTGTTTCCCTGTCGCGCTTTTCTTCCTTATTTTCGCGTGGCGATGGCTTGGAACGGAGATCGGTGATTTCCTGTTTGAACCCGAACTTTGCAGCAATCCTCTGAAAGTCTCGATCACAGTTGTTTGAGCGTGAAAAACTTCCATAGACTGTGATATTTGTCCTGTTGCTCCCAGGCATTTTCAGCTTGAGGTATGCGTAATGCGGTACAGCCATGAACTTGGCATAAGCTGGTCTTCCGAGTATAGCGTGGTACTGTGATTCCCAGTTCACGACTTCAAACTCGATCTTCTCCTTCCTGAAGTTGTCGGGTTTGCCGAAGACGACGTTCAGGTAAACTTTGCCAAGAGAGTACGCCGGCGAAGTAGGGAGAATCCCATGGAAACAGGTGTCAGAATCCTCTAGCATTTTCATGGTGATCCCCATACTTTTGATTGTGTCGACGAATATCAGATTTAGTCCGCTTCCACCATCCATGAAGACTTTACTCATCTTGAACACTCCTACTTGCACCTCAACTACTAAGGCAGCATGTCCTGGTTTTGGTATGGTCATCGGGTGATCTGCTCGGCTGAACGTTATGTTCTGAGACGACTACTCGACATACTCAGGGATGTTTGCCATAATACTTTCTGCCAGATTGATTTCTCGGGTGAGCTTCTTCATTCCTCTTCTTGAGACACCCGTCCTATGGATCATGCTCATCTTCCCACGTGGTGGTGGAAACGCCTCATAGGGTTGGTGAGGCTGCGTCTGCTGGACCTGGTGCTGCGGTGGGGGTGGTGGTGGTGGTGGTGGCTGCGGCTGCTGCTGCATGAGTTCCTGCATCTCAATGAACTGCCTACAGTCTCTGAGCAGATGACTTGACTTCGTTTTGTTGTCTTTAGAGTCGATGTACGAGTGCAGGTAGCAAGGGGCGTTTATCTGTTTGGCGTAGGGTAGCTTAGGGGTCCTCTGTGGTCGTGGTTTGTAGTTACCACGGTTTCCAGAGTTGTTCCTATTGCCGTCCTGCCGATCGTCTCGTTTGTCGTCATACCGATCATCCTGCCGATCAGAGTATCCTGCGGCTACCAGGTTACTGTCGTCGTAACTGCGGTTTTTCCTTTTCTTATGGCGATCCCTTCGTCCACCCGAGTCGTGCTTCGGCTGGTCATCGTCTTCGTCATCACTGCGCTGTCGCGGCTTCCGTACGTTGTCCTCGCCATCAGCCCAGTTGTTGGCGATTTCCATTAACTTGGTTATGGTTTTTGGTTTTTTGCGCCCGAGTTCCTCTATGTAGCTTTCACGTCGGATGCCATCGCTGAAGGCGTCGATTGCTCTGTCGATAGAAACATCTTCGGTGGCGTTTAAGAGTTTGGTGAATCTCCCGATGTATGCGCGCACCGATTCCTTCTGCTTCTGCTGGCAATGCCGTAATTCCTCAATCCCGACGGGCCTTTTGTATGTTGCTTGGAAATTTGCGATGAAAGCGTCTACCAAATCGTCCCATGACTTGATGGAACCCTTCGGCAGGCCTCTTAACCAAGCTCGTGTTGAATTCTTCAGGTAAAGCTGCAAGCATTGCATTGCTGCTATCTAGTTTCCTTTGTGCAGAATCACGGTCTGTAAGTAGTCGTCTATCCAGGACCTCGGCTCCTGTTGTCCATCGTATTTGGCGGCGTCAGTAGGGGTAGGTTTGAACTTCCAGGGTGGCATCGCCTTGCGGATCTTGTAGCTTAAACAATCAGCCCCACTTAGCTCGCCGTCGTATTCCTGGCTCTCATCCGAAGAGTCACTGTCATATTCCTCCCTAGCAACGTGGACTTTTCCTTCCGCGGGACCAGGTTGTCTCCCAATATTGCGAGACTTTCTAAGGCACCTCTGTGAGCTTGGGCCATAGAACCTTCGGGGCGCTGATTGATAAGGTATGCTGCAAGATTGGCTGTCGCTCCTACAACGGTTTTTGGACGCGGCATGCCCGTGGTGTCCGTGGTCATAAAAGACTTGGTCAGATTTGATGTTATTTCTCTAGCGTCATCCTCCGAGAGCCTGGATAACCTTGATCGATGCTTGCCTGCTCCTTGAGTGCTTCGAGAGGCACTTCCTCGTGAGCCTCTCCGTCGCTCACTGGATTGGTCTGCAGCGGATAGGCGTCTCTCGAGGGTGGCTTGCTCTTTCGACAGACGCTCCCGGTTTTTCTCCAATATAGAGCGATAAGCGTTGAGGGTTCCAACCGAGGTTCCTGCAGGGAGCGGTGTGTTGTTAAGCACGGCTGCCTTGGCTGCTGCCCATTCCTCCTCTGCGATAGTGTAATCGCTATTGTTGTTACTGGCGCTGTTTGCAAAACTTGCTCGTATGCTGGAGCGGGGGGTGTGATCTCCGTCTCCCCTGTTCCTTATGTTTCCTGTGTTATTGGCGACATAAACCTGGTGGTGCGCTGTTCTTCGGGTGGTGCCTTGGACGATGCTGTCGACACTGTCCTCTCCCGAGGAGTACTGGGCATTGCAGATGAACGGTGTGTCGCTTGATCCTAGCCCGTGCCTGGTGTCGCAGTTCAAGCAGTAGTACGAGGTCATCTCCGAAGATGCGGAACTGTCAGATCCAACCGACATGGGAGACGTCGAACGAGGAGTCGATGGTGCGGGTGAGTTCGTTGAGTCCGTTAGACCAGCCGAAAGGTCGAGTGATGACGACGCGTTTGGATCTGCCGATCTGGAGGCGAGTGGTTCCAGTAGACGGAGGGCTCCTTGCGAGTTGACGTTTTAGTGGACGCTGCCGAAGGTCATCTCCATGTTTCCTTGTAGATCGGAAAAGGTCGAGCGAGAAGAGTCGCTGTGCGGGGTGAATTCATAGGAACCGAATCGAATCGGGCTTCCTAGACTTGGCGATGATGGTGTCGATGAAGCTGCTGATGACATGATTGGATCTGCCGATGATCGATCTTGTGCCGACAGGGTTCCCACAGACGGCACCAATTGTCGAGGGTACTCCTCGGCAATGCCCTCCGATTGGGGCTTAGGGTTGATGGAATCCTGCAAGCTGACTCGAGACATGGTTCACAGACAAGCGGGGAGAGAGATTTACCCAGGTTGGGGCCCTCGATGAGGTAAAACCCTTACATCCTGCCTGTCTGATCTTGATTATGAAAATATTGGGTTACAATGGGGTGCCGAATAGTTCGGCTGAGATCTCGCTAGTAGGAAAACCCTTATAGGCGAAGCTTAGTTCTGTGGCGCACCGTTTTGAGTGCGCCACAGAAACTTATTTTGTGGCGCACGGAGCTCGGTGCGCCACAGAAATAGCTTAATTTTGTGGCGCACTACTAAACCGTGCGCCACAAAAACTTGGTGGGTCCCACACCCTGTCACCCCCAACCATTGGTTTTACAATTTCTACGGCGCACAAACCTCGGTGCGCCACGGAAATTACTTCTTCGTGGCGCACGGCGACGGTGCGCCACAAAAATAATGTTTTCCGTGGCGCACTTTGTCTCGGTGCGCCACGAAATAACGTGTACTATATCAAGGCCGTACCCCTCCCTCGCCACAGAAGTTCCTCTCCCCTCTCTCCCCTCTCTCCCCGCGCCGCCGCCTTCCATGGCGAGCGATGCCGTCGCTGTCGCCGCCGCCTTCCTCCGCGAGGGCCGGATGCCGCCACGCTCCACCTATCCCCGCCACCAGCAGCACAAGCCGCTGCGGCGTGGAGGAGGAGGGGCCGGCGCGGCGTCAAGGTGGAGGAGCCGCCGCCGCGTCAAGGTGGAAGAGCCGCCGCGACCTCCACCCCTGCCGTCGTCGTCGGTGAGCTCCTCCACAACTCGTCCAAATCGTCGGTAAGCTCCCTCCCCTCCCCTCCCTCTTCCTCCCCCGCGCGAGCACAACGTGCTCGACGAAATGCTCGCTCGGTTGGCTCTGGATGCATTGCTGCTAGTGATGCTTAGGTCGTTAATCTTGATGCTACTCGGTTCATTTGTTGGCTCTGGATGCATTGCTGCTAGTGATGCATTGCTACTCGGTTGGTTCATTTGATGCTACTTGGTTCATTTGTTGTGCTCAGTGAGGTTAACTCGTTAATCTTGATGGCTTATTACTACTCGGTTCATTTGTTGTGCTCGGTGAGGTTAACTGTTAACAATTTTCTTGATGGGTTCATAGGAATTTGATGCTACTTGTTCATTTAAATGCTTGTTGTGCTCGGTGAGGTTAACTGGTTCATAGGAATTTAAATGCATGAAATGCTACTCGGTGGGCTTGTATACATACATATTTATAGTTGCTCTTGGTTGGCCTCGGGATTAGTTTTCCGGACCCCAAGTAATTCTCTCGTTGGGATTAGTTTTCCGGACCCCAAGTTTTTTGGACCCACGATGATTTACTTGATGGATTCTTGTGAGCTTATGGTATGCTTATAATGCTCCGATTAGTGGGGATGCTTATTGGATCATGTGCATATAGTTCATATAGTTCCCTAAAAATAAAGAATGCTCCCCGGCCGGAAGCTTGATGTCTTAGCTCAGCCAATGATGCAAAGGCTGAGGCAAAAACTTGGATAAGAACATATACTAAAATGTGTGATTTAAATGGAATGCTTATGATGGTTACTACCAAGTGATGAATAATCCCTTATGGTACCCCAGCTTTGTTTTGAACTCAACCGAGTAATGATAAATTTCTATTTCTTGTGTTGGCTTTGATGAAAATAGAGATATCCACAGTAGGGGATCATGTAAATGAATGCCACCGTGGTATCCTTTGAAGAAAAAGGACTGTTTCGATGGTTTTAAAAGGCTAGGTGGTGCTAGGTGATTCGAGTTGGCTACCAAGACTTGTCTCATCCGGTTAGCTGGGATATGCTATGTGTTGTTGCTTGTTTAGGCATATCTATCACTTACTCGGATTTACTGGTTCTTGATTGGCCTCTCTTTTGCCAGCATCACTTGGTCTATATACCAAGTGATGAATAATCCCTTTGGAGCATCTGCTCCATGCATGCTATGTGTGTTTGAGCATCTTGACTTATGTCCCTATGATCCAAGTCCCTTGCATGATCCCATTTGTCCCTAATGTTGCTTAATTAAGATGAATAAATTCCCTCTAATCACCATTTGGAGATCAAGACTAGTTCTTGATATCCATTAGTTACTCGTCAACACATGTGTTTGCATGTGTGTGTGAGCTGCTTGTAGTGTCACTTGACTATTCAAGTTTCAATGTTGGTTACTTTTCCTCTAGTGCAAGAAATGGTTGAGCGGATGTTTATCCACTCGTTGGCCTTTATTCTTGGGTAGCTCAAAGTGTCATGCACTTACTCGGATCATCAAATGTTTCCCTTAATTTGTCCCTCGGTTGCCTCCTTAATTGATGCCTTATGATCCAAATTACTATATTATTGGATTGAGTGATATGGCTACTCGCTTGTTTGCTCTCCAAATGCTATATATGTGTATTTGACCATGCTTATGATGGATTTCTTTTAAGGACTCTAGCTAGATTAGAGGGGAAAAAGTTGTCTGCTTTGTTGCCTATGATAATGGATCATCAAATGTTTCCCTTTGTCCCTGGTTGCCTCCTTAATTGATGCCTTATGATCCAAATGACCCAAGTCCCTTGCATGATCCCATTTGTCCCTAATGTTGCTTAAGATGAATAAATTCCCTCTAATCACCATTTGGAGATCAAGACTAGTTCTTGATTTCCATTAGCTAGACTCCAATATTAAAAATGTCTCCCAAATATGGAGACAAACATTTTAACATTACCCCAAGTGATTTACTTTTCGATGATTAGATGGTTGGTCGATCACTCGTACACTCCGTGGTGACATAAGTGAGCCTGGTGTGATGGCACAAATATCCATGTCTTGTGCATCCTACCTGGCCTCGCTTACGCCATCACGGAATGTTAATATTTGTTTCGACCAACAAAGTATGAGGCATTCCATTTAGTTGATACCACTTGGCTCTTTCTTCCATTTTAGTGCCGATGATTAGAATGTTCGGTCAATCTGTACACTCCGGGTGTCGCTAGTGAGCCTGGTGTGATGGCACAAATATCAATCTCTTGTGTATCCTACTCGGCCTCACTAACGCCATCCCGGGATGTTCATATTTGTTTCGACCAACAAAGTATGAGGCATTCCATTTAGTTCATACTAGCTACTTCTTAATTGCATTGGCCTTTCTTCCATTTTAGTGCCGATGATTAGAATGTTTGGTCACCTATACGCCGCAATATACTTTGTAGACGAGCCCCCTTTCCCGGCCGCCGTTCCGTGAACGAGTCCTTGATGAGACAACAACGCCGACATGCCTCTCCGGCGCAGCACCACTTTTCTTCTCTCGCCGTCCAGTACGTGAACGAGTCCTTAATGCCAAGACGGTGCCGGCCTCCCTAGCATCATGCCGACCCTCGTTGTCGCGCTTCAGGCCGTGTCGATCATGCGCCCTGCACTCTTCGCCTTCTTGCCCGGTGAACGAATAGACTAATCGTTGGAATAAGGAAGCCGATGACGGCCGATCGCAATTTAATCTTGCGACCGGCTGTCATCGGTTTCCTTATTCCAACGATCAGCCTATTGGTTCACCGGCAAGAAGGCGAATAGTGCAGGCGCGGGACACACGGCTTGAAGCGCGGCAACACGGCCCGGCATAATGCTGGGCAGGCCGGCACGGTCTTTGCATCAAGGACTCGTTCACCGGACAGCGAGGGACCGGCGTGGTTCCGCGCCGGAGATGCAGATCGGCGTTGTTGTGTCGTCAAGCACCCGTTGACGGAACGCCGACCGGGGAAAGGGGGCCCTTCTGCAAAGTATTTGTGTTGACCAACAATGTATGAGGCACATATTCTATTTTGTCATTCCATTTGCTTTGAGATTTTCAAAATGCCGATGATTAAAATGTTTGGTCACCGTACACTCGGGGGTGGCGTAAGTGAGCCTGGTAAGATAGCACAAATATCAATCTCTTGTGCATCCTACCCGGCCTCGCTTACACCATCCCTAAATGTTAATATTTGTGTTGACCAACAATGTATGAGGCACTTATTCCATTTTGTCATTCCATTTGCTTTGAGATTTTCAAAATGCCGATGATTAAAATGCTTGGTCACCGTACACTCCGGGGCGGTGTTAGTGAGCCTCGTGTGATTGCACAAATATCAATCTCTTGTGCATCCTACCTGGCTCGCTAACTCCGTCCCGGAATGTTAATATTTGTTTCGACCAACAAAGTATGAGGCCCTTGTCATTCCATTTGCTTTGGTATTTTCAAAATGCCGATGATTAAAATGTTGGTCACCGTACACTTGGGGGTGGCGTAAGTGAGCTCGGTAAGATAGCACAAATATCAATCTCTTGTGCATCGGACTTGGTCTCACCGACGCCATCCCTAAATGTTAATATTTGTGTTGACCAACAATGTATGAGGCACTTATTCCATTTTGTCATTCCATTTGCTTTGACATTTTCAAAATGCCGATGATTAAAATGTTTGGTCACCGTACACTGGGGCGCGGCGTAAGTGAGCCTGGTAAGATAGCACAAATATCAATCTCTTGTCCATCGGACTTGGTCTCACTTACACCGTCCCTGAATGTTAATATTTGTGTTGACCAACAATGTATGAGGCATTTATTCCATTTCTCTTGTGCATCGGATACTTGTTGGTCTCACTTTCTTCCATTTTCATCATAGTAGGAACTGGATGGAAGGACCCCGATGCAAGCGAGCCTGGTGGGTAGAGATGACGGAGCAAAGGAGGAACCGGATGAAGACTACTTTGTATCTCGAAATTGTGAATTTTGTATGAATTAAGAGTTGTATGCAAAACATTTGACACTTGCCACTATATATGTATCTCGATCGGGCTCTAAGTAATGTGATGATGATGTCTATGTTATATCTGTGCAATGTACATGATATTTATTGTTGCTGTATATAACCTGTGTATCTGTATTGCTGTTTATAAACTGCATGTGTCTATAAACTGCATGTGTATAGCAGGCAGCACAAAATCCTGTATAATACAAGCAAATTCTGTGGCGCACCAAAAACCAATTCTGTGGCGCACTCTTTTCTGTGGCGCACCTAAGAACAAGTGCGCCACAGAAACCTTAATTCTGTGGCGCATGGGCAAGTGCGCCACAGAAACCTTATTTTTGTGGCGACGTTTCTGTGGCGCAGCTCCCATGCGCCACAGAATCCATTTTTGGTGCGCCACTGATGAGGCTTTTCCTACTAGTGCTCGTCGAGAGGCTAAGTGCTATGGTGACCTAGCTCTAGACTTTTTGGTGGCTAAGATCGCTAAGATTGATTGTGTCCCTCGACAGCCCCTCTCCTGGCCTTTATATAGATGGCCAGGTCTCAAGAGGTCTAACCGAGTACGACTAGTTTTACATAACTCTAGTTCTAAACTTTCCTTGTTCGGCTCCTTCCTTGTCTTGCCCACCAAGGAATCTTCTGGTGCGCCATCCAGGTGGCCCGTCTCGCCTCCAAGTGCTTTCATGGGCCTCCAACTAGATAATGTAGGATAGGGCAATGTCGGTTACCCGAAGGGTAATGCCCACGTCAGGTGGGCTTGCCGAAGATCACATGGTAGGAGCTTTTGAAGGGCACAACTTCGAACGTGATCACCTCTTCGCGGAAATTATTAACATCGCTGAAGGCCACGAGAAGTTTGATGCTACCCAGGGAGTTTGCCTTTACCCGGAAGCACACCATAGAACTCCATGGTACTGTGCTTGAGCTGTTCTTTGGTAAGGTTCATCTTCTCCAGAGTCTCTAGGTACATGATGTTGAGGCTGGCTCCGTCGTCCATGAGGCATTTGGAGAAGTCATACTCGTCGATGCGGGGACTAACAACCAAAGCGTAGCACTCTTTGGGGATGACGTTCGGATGATCATCTCTGTCGAAGGTGCAGGGATGTTCCGACCACTTGACGTACTGTGGCACAGCTGGAACAGTGGCGTTCAAGATCCAGACGGCAGATTTCTTGGCACGGACTGTTGGAGTTCCGAGGAAAGTGTGGTATGCACCAACACTCTCTTTTCCGAATGGATTGGATTTGTTGGCTGCGGATCCTTCTTTGGGATCCAGCGAAGCTTCTCCCTCTTCCATCTCCTTTGAATTGTTGTCGTCCTTGTCCTTTTCCTTGTTCTTGCCCTTTCCGCCTTTTCCACGTGGGCGGTGCTTCCTAGCACGCTTGTATCATGCTTCTGGGTCTATCTTGAGATCATTGACCCACTTGCAGTTGCGATTGGTGTGGGAGGACTTTCCCTTAGCTGGATCCACATGGGCTAGGCATGGCATGTCCCTGTATTCTTCATAGATTTGGGGAGCGCGGAACCCAGTAACGGTGACTTCGTCAGCGCGTTGCTGGTCCCTGCTGGCTCCACCACCACGACCGCGGCCTCTTCCGCCTCCTTGACCACCGCGCTGGAACGTCATCGCGACCATGCCAGATCCGTCGCTCTTTTGGTCTTCAGGCGGATTCATCCGCTTGTTGTTGTTATTGCCATCGCGGTTCTTCTTCTGCTAATGCAGGGTTACGGGTGGGGCTAGCAGTTCTCCACCTGCGTCATCATCGGCGGCGGTGTGAGTACTTGCTATGGTGATCATGTCGTCTAGCGTGACCTTTTGCTCGTTTAGTAGGCACATTGGCTTGTGCCGGAGCAGCCCTCCCCTCTGAAAGCCACCTATGAAGCCTAGTATTGTTGTGCGATTGTGCACATTTTTGCACTCGTTTCTTGTTTCTAACCACCAAGAAAGGAAGACTCGAGAGGTTTCGTTTTTCTTCTGGATGCAGGTCTGTAGGTCGCTGGCTGTGGATGGTCTCTTGTAGGTGCCCCTGAAGTGTCCCTCGAAGGCAAGCTTCAGGTCAAACCAGCAAAAGATGGAGTTCTTCTCGAGGTCAGTGAGACAGGTACGAGTTGACCAACAAGGTACAAGTGGAGCATGCGGCAAGCTATATTTGGGGTCCCTCCGGCAAAGCTGACTGCATTGAAGAAGTCCTCAATCCAGGTATCAGGCCTCTCACTGACATCATAATACTTCAGATTTCCTGGTAGCTTGAGGTTCAAGCCCTTTGGCGTTTTCTCCTCCCGGATCCGCCTACCAAAACACTTTGGGCCGATGTACCCAGTCTTGTATTCGTTGAGACGTTCCCGTGCGTCCATTTTGCGGCCAGGGGATTCTGAGCGAGAGTGTGACCTCCGGCCTCTGCCTCCACCTCCTCCACTAGGTGGTGGCGATGGAGATGAGCGAGAGTGTGACCTCTTTGCTAACTTCTGCTGCGGTGGCTGCCTTCGCCTTCATGGCGGCTACCTCCGTCATTCTGGCTTCTGCGGTGCTCCAGCTCACGTTCCTCGTCCCGGCTCCTACGGGGTTCCGGCGCGCGCTCTTTGTTCCGGCTCCTCTGAGGCTCAATGTTATCGCGGATGTTAATTCCACCAGGCCCATGAGGCCTGGGGTTTCCTGCGGGACTTCGTCGGCGAGGTGGCACAGGAGGGCGCTGGTTCCGGGGCGGAGGGGATGGATTTCGGTGTTTTTCCTTGCCAGCATACATCGGGCCCTTCCCCTTATTTTTCCCTGCCGGAGAGTCCGACGGTATGGGGATCGGATCCGGGTGTTCCCTGGTCTTTCTTCCAAGCTCCGAAGATCCGGTGCGCGATTGCTCGTCATGACATTCCCTTCCTAAGGCATTCTTCTACGCGGTGGATATGCACAGCTCCGGATTGTATTCCATCCTGCGCGAAGTATCCGCCTTACTTTGTTGTTTCATTGCTGAGGCAACGAGTGTGCGGAGGTGGTTGATGTCGATTTCTTCATCATTCTTAGCTAGGAGCTCCACGGCCTTCTTCATGTTATCTTTTTGGGTTGCGAGCGGCCGATGATTGGTGGGGCTGTCAAAGTTGATCTCCCGGGGGCGAATAGCTTCCTGGCGGATCTTTTCTGCTTCCCTGTTAGCATCACTGACTATCGTCGATCGTCGTCCACTGATCTTTGAGCTCTCTGGCTTGTTTTAGGTACTCTGTGGTCCTGCGCTCGTGTTCCTCGACCACTTCCATCAGCTCATCAGCGTCTACCCTTTCCTCGAGCATTACTGCAGCGGTCTTGGTGAACTTTTCTGCTTCCGCCAGCAGTTCTTTTCTTTTGGTACCTGAAGCTTCCGGATCTGCGGACTCTTCGGCTGTTATTGGTTTTTGTCAGGATTTCCGATTGCACAATACCATCCTAGCCTGCTACCCTGACGAGATCGTCCATTGACATTTCTTCCTCGAAGTCGAGGCCACGTCCTAGTCCAGGCTCCGGCGTGGTGCGAGAGCGAACCCGACGCGGAGCGTCTGGATCTGACGGGCCCGGAATTCCGGCATTGGGCGGAGTCGTTTCTGAGTCGTTGTCTTTATCCAGCCCAGTTACGGTTGCTAGGACCTCCCTAGGTGGAGCGGATGCGACCTCAGCTTTCTCCTTGTCCTCCATCTCCTTCGTCAGACGTTTGTACTCTTCCGAGTCTTTGGATGATGCATCGGTTCTGAGAAGGCTTAGGTTCTTGAGAATCGAATCTTCGTTGTCTCCGGCTTCTTCTTGCTGATCTGGAGCATTGTTTCCTTTGGCCTCCTCCACTTGCATGGGTCCGGCTCCGTCCTAAGGAGGGGTGGTCCCTATGGTGTGTCCAAGGTAGTGCACTAATTGGCACCTTTGCTTCTCTAAACCCAGGAGGATCTGCATCGCTCCGCCACCACTATTTGCTGGTAAGGGGCAGATTGGGTGGGCTTTAAAATTTTCAGATCCAAGGCGGAACCTTCTTTAGGGAGTTCCTGCGGCTCAGATCGGAGTCTTTCTACTGCGTCCTGCTCAGCGGCGGTCGCGTCAGTGTTACTTACCAGAGCGTTTCCATCGGAATCAACGTTTTTGCCGATGAAGATGTGGATACCGCCGATTGGGACGATGGAGAGCTTGATGGGGTCGGTCCTAGCCGAAATCCAGCAGTCATCATGAGGGACGCTCGGAAAGTCTCCGGCGTAAAGAATGCGCCCCACCACAATCGTGTCGTTGAAGCTTCCCATGGCGGAACCCTCCCGGTTCCGGCCTCCAAACGCCGCTGGCCCCATGGTGGGCGCCAGCTGTCGTTGCCTACTCGACGATACCCCGGAGGAGGGATGCTCACGGAGGGGGGAAGAAGTAGGGGCCATAGGGCGGAGAGCACTCGGGACGGTGGTGCACGATTTACCCAGCTTCGGAACACCTGCTCGAAGACAGGGCCTACTGCTGCTTGTCTGAAATTATCTGGGCGCTTTCGATTTGTTATAATGAGTTGTGGTTGTGCCTCTAGGGCTCCCAGGATCCGGCTTATAAAGGCGCCAGGATCTAGGGTTTCTACGGAGAGTCCTACCCGGAATACAATCTTGCCTAACTACGGAACATTACATTGCCGTGCACGTCAAGGATCCGACTACCCCTAACGCCGTAGTGGATCCAGCTTCCCCTGATGGGGCAGGCCGGATCCGACTTCCAGGTAAGGTCGGTGGGATCCGGATTCATGTTCCTAGGCTGGACTTCCTTCATCTTGAACAACAGCAACTGGGCCGCCCGTGGGCCATATGCCACCATCACCATCTGTGGGCACCCAGGCTTGCCGGATCTAACCACTGTGGATGGTACACCCATGAAGTATACCCACAACACGCGCAGCTCCCAGTGCCATCGGCTTCAATGCCGGGGCAGGATTTGAGTCAGCGAGCGCAGTGCTCAGTTAAGGCCTTGATGGAAAATGCTGCCTCCGGTTAGCCTTATGTCATCAGGTCGCTTCTAAGTGGGCCCACGGCATCCGCGGCCGGAAATGCGCACGTCCGCGTTGACACATCGGTTTCCCAAATTTGGGGCACCGATGGCTCATGGTGGACGGGTCGGTCCGTTGCATCGCCCTGCTAGAGCATGCACGGCCTATCCGCGTAGACCGTTTCGGACATCCCAGGACCATTTGGGTCAGCCCGCTGGATATGACCTTATAATATTTTGTTTCATATAAATTAAGTGTTTAACCAGTTTGGTTTAGAATAAAACAGCAAAGGACGCGAGTTAGGGATCTATCAAAATTTTCATATATGTCCCATATTTTTGGTCTTCTTTTATTATATTTAACATAATTTATATTTTTACTACTCCCTCCATCCATAAAAGGATATCTTAGATTTGTCTAAATTCGGATGTATCTATATACTAAATAGTGTCTACATACATCCAAATTTAGACAAATCTAAGACATCCTTTTGTGGACAGAGGTAGTATTAAATTGCAATAGGTGGCTGGTTCGTGTCACACTTGGGCCAGTTTTTATTTGAGCCCAACGTCTGAATTGTCTTAGATGCCTGCCTAGCCGAACCAAGGCCTTACCGCACGTGGTCAGCCCAATCCGTGGCACCCGTGTTGGAGAAACGTAACCTACTCCAACTGCAGACTTTGAAAATTTGAATCTATACCAAATCTTTACCTACTAATAAAGGAAGTAAGATTTCTCCCCAATTTTTTTGTCCGTTTTTAAATTACTCTTACTTTTGAGTTCATATTACAGCCTCTGCCACTGCCTATGTCAAATACCGGTCTGTGCGCTCGATCCCACAAAACAAAAGTCAACTGTGACCGGTAAGTTATACTCCCTCCTCCCCTTGCCTTTTCGTCCCGAGCGTGAGCTCACTACAAGAAATCTGCCATAAGTTGACAAAATAAAGGTGTCACTAAAACGTCAATAATGGCTACTTGTGACGTTACGGTGACGCTTTTCAAAACGTCGAAAGCTGGGAGTCAGTAGTGACTGCTTAAGACGTTCCACTTGAAAACATCGTAGAGCTTTGTGACGTTTTAAAATGTCACTGACGGCATGACGTTCCCAAAACGTCATGGGCACCTGCCCCCGAGTCCAGCGTGGCAATCCGACGTGGCAAAATTATGACGAAACCAAAACGTCTTAATTTGAAATCAGCCCGGTCCAATTCTGTATTCTACATGGGCCGAGCCCAATAATTCCAGCCTTTTACCGTAAGCATTGGCCTTTGTTTTGGTCCATTTCTGTTTTAGGCCTTAGCCGTTTTGCACCCTTTTTCTATTTTGGGCCTCACCATTTTTATAGCCTTTCTCTATTTGGGCCTTAGCCTTTTACGATCCATTTATTCTTGGGTTGGTCAGGTTTATATTAACAAGATTAGACAATATATAAACATCAACACATGATGAAATCATCCATATAAGAGCAGTAACTGAATATATTACAATATTTCCACAAATCAGATATATATACAAGAAAGACACTGACAACAGATTCATATTTGTACTACAGTGACCCATTGCATTGTAGTGATCTCTGCTCAGTACTTGTTATTGTGTCCAGTGCCACCCCAAAGAAAAACACGAGCAGTTCCAGATTCAGTTCCAGATTCACATTACAGGGACAAAGTACTTCTTGTCGTGTATGATAACAAAATAGTAGGTGAACTTGCTAACAATATGAATTTTAATTCGCATGTGTCCAATTACGTTTAACAGCGAAATAATGCAACATAGGGCAGCAGTACTACAACCGGCTTCCAAAGAAAAATATGCATCACACTGTAATAGATTTGTGCCTCTATCTACTGGAAGAGAAATGAGAGTATGGCCTAAAGTGAAACAAAAGAGTGGTAGTCATGTAAATGCTACCCCTGGAACATCATGCAGCCAATAAATTCGAAAATAGAGAACTGGAGTATAATATTTTCCATTTAACGGAGATCATTATGACTATGACTTATCACTTACATCATAAACTGAAAAGAAAGCAACACGTATATAATTAACCATAAAGTAACATCATAGAGACTTGATCAGACCCTAATACAAAGCTATTCAGACCATATATTCCATATCACATAGGTACTTGACTCAAAATAATGCACATCATCATGGCCCATCAACCAAGTAACAAAGAGGAGAATGAGATAGACCAAAGACTTACCTAATCTAGAGAAGGCATCATTGCTTCAGGCTCGACAACATCTCACCAGCTCGCACCTAGCCAGTTCCAAGAAGCACACCTCGCCTGCGCTAGCAGCAGTGTATCTCTGTGATATGCAACCATTGCCATCAGGAAGTTACTCTACTGCAAGAAAATTAAGTCTAGTTGAAGAAAAAATAGTACTCCAAGATGGTGTAAAGCAACCATTGACTTTACTCTGTGATATGCAACCATTGCCATCAGGAAGTTACTCTACTGCAATAAATATGCAATGAAGGAAAGACTAGGCAGCAACAATATAGCATGAATGGATTCAATAAATCCTAGCTAGAACAAAACGAGGAAGGTGATTTTGTACCCATGAAGTCTAGATTAACACAACCTACGCAAATGAATAGCCACCAGATAAAAAATGAGCTATTAGGTAACTAAATAATGGTGAGCTGCAGAATTAGGAGCTCAACAATGCTCACATATTGCAAAGTTAGTGTTGCACAGGCCAACAGTTATATGTGCAACTCAAACACAGCTCAACAACTGCGCAACATGAAAAGGATTAAAAGTTGTAACTTTGCCAGTAACACATTTAAAGCAATCAACATGTAAGAACTATATTTATCATAGTAGATAGCTGAGAAAGCACGAAATTTGGATAGCAAAATGGTATGGTTCACCAGTAAATCAACCAGCAACGAAGGGCTGAATTACATATCAAAACAGTCTTCCCGGTGTTTCACAACTCAGCTAAAGAAAGACTAAACATCATAGACTCTAGTTGGTAAAAAGGGCAAAGGTGAGAACAGTGTTCTTACATCATCACTCTCTTCCTTCTCAACGACCTTCTCTTCCTTCTTGGACTCAGCTGCTGCGACAGCAGCACCACCACCACCGCTTGGAACTGAAGCGAACGTCTCCCTACCAGCAGCCAAGAGCTCAGTGATGTCCTTGCCCTTCACTTGGGACAGCAAGAGTTCCAGACTCTCAGCATCGATTTCACAACCAACTGCAATGCATAGAGTCACCTTGAAATTAGATGGCACCATTGCATGTAAAAGGTTATATTAGATAACACTGCATTTTAATGTAACAACAAAGTAAATATGTCACCTATTGTAAACCGTTCATTGGTCTAAGATGACAGACTCTCACGTAAAATGAAGTGACATAACTGTATTACTACTACACATAGTTCATAGTAACTGAAGGTTTACTTGGCATTAGCAGAAAACAGATTGATGGAAGTAGAAAAACAAGCTACTAGCATTACGATAAATAGAAGGACTGAAAATTTCATCAGGTGGGAAAACGGTTTTGCTCTCTCGGGTCGCCCCTCCAGGCGACTGAGAGGGCGAAACCCTAGCCCGCCGCCGCCGCCGCCCCTCCCCCCCCTCCAGGATCTCCTCGTCGCCCCCCAAGGCGCCGCCGGGCTAAGCCCGCGACGCCGGTGAAGGGGGCGGCGGGGATCTGGGCGCCCGCCTCCCCACGCGTTCGCTAGCTGGAGGATCTCGCGCCGGGTTTGCTGTGGTCGACGTCGCCGTTCCGGGGCGCCCTCTGCTCCATCGGCAGGTCCCTGGCCTGACGATGGCTCGGGAGGTGTTCTACGGAGGTGGCCTCGGTGGGGCTGCGGGATCTGAGGCGGCGGCCTCATGTTGGGGGAGGGCGGCGTGGGCCTGCCGGCGGGCTCCGTCTGCTGATGCTGGTTGCCGTGCGCCTTGGCTACGCGGGTGGCGAGGCGCCGGTGGAAGGGACGCGGTGGGGAGATCGCCCCGGTGGTCTACCGCGCCGGATCTGGAGCTGTGGCCTTTCTGCGTCAAGATCGACCCTGCCCAACCCTGGACTTGCTCTGGTGGGTTGCTGCAGTTGGAGGTGGAGCGCTGGACCGGGGGAAACCCTTGGCCGACGGGGCGGCCACGAAGTCGTCGACGCTATTGGCGCCGATCTCCTTCTTGAAGGCGATTTCGAGGTACTTTTTCCCCTCCCTGTCTTGCCTATCTCGGGTGAAAACCCAAAAGCCTCGGCTTGGGCGGCGGCGGCGCTCCGGCGTCGTCCCCTTCCTGAAGGCGCCGCCTTGGGATGGCTAGGTCGGTGGTCGTGTCTTCGATGGTGGTTTTGGCTGCCGGGAGCGGGCGTCTTCGTGTTGCGGGGCTGGTGCCGGCGCGGCGTTCCGCTTTCCCCGGCGCTCTCGCCTTGGTGAGTGAGAGGGGAAGGGTCCCTTCTCCGGTAGCCGCAGTGATCCGGTGGTTGAGCTAGGGTGCCAACCATGGGCACTGGCACTTTCTTTCCCGCAGCTTCGGTGTGTTCTTTTCTGGCAGTTTGGGTCGCGGCGTGGTGATGGTTGCTGTGGCGGTGGTGACGGTCTCCGGTAGCGACGCGGTGTGGCGGTGGCCAGCTTCTTCCCAATCTCATAGCTTTGCCCAGGCGTGCTCAGGTGAGCAGATCCCCCTCTTGACAGGTGCGGCGCCCCCCGATCCGGGGCGAGAAAACAGGGGTTTTCTTCGGAGGTGGAGCGTCTGGCATTGTGCTTTCCTATGGTGTTCGACGATGGTACGAGTCCTGTGTGGCGTGCTCCCAGAATCTCACTTCTTCTTCAGTCGGATCGCAGCGCGGGACAATGGCGTCGTAGATCAAGCTTTGCTTCAATGTCTTTTTCTTTTTAGTGCTGGTTCTTCGTCACCTGTAAGCTGTCTTCCAGCATTTTGTAAACTCTGGCCGTTGTGGGCTTTATTAATTTAAAGTCGGTCTCGTGGAGTCTTGAATCTAAAAAAAAAAAAAATTCATCAGGTTCTCAACATTTGACTGCTAGATAAAATGGGCGAGACAAAATTACCTGACTCCAGGGTGGAGGTCAGGTCCTCTGCAGAGGGGTATGAGTTGCCACCGAGGTAGGCCAGCAGGTAGGCAGCGATGTACTTCATCCTGAAAAAGTAAGACAATTCTCAGCAAACGTGACTTCAAACAACTGATAGCAGACTAGAAATCATGTATTGAGGTATCAAATTTATGGTGCCACGCCACATGTATACAAACGATTGTACAGAGAATCGGTCAAAGGGCATCACCTCGCGAGGCGCGTGTAGAAGAGCTGCTTGGAGAGCTCCTGGCACTTCTCGACGGTGGGGGGCTGCATGACGTACTGCTTGTTCTTCTCCATGGCCTCCTTGTAGTATGCGCCGCCGTGCTTGGACGCGAAGTCCGCTGCCTGCGCCGCCTTGGTCCGCAGCTGCGCGAGCCTCGCCGCCATCGCCGCCGGAACCTGCGACGTGCACGCGGAAACAGGTCAAATCGAGAGTGGCAGATCTGGTTGCGCGGATCTGGCGCTGGATTGGACTGAGCGGCTGATCTGGGTGGAGGGAGGCTAGGGGAGAGCCGGTGAGAGGAGGTCTGCGGTGGCCGGCGATGTGGAGCCGGGGAGACGAGGTGGAGGCGGCGCACGAGGGTGTGTGTGGAGGAGACGAGGGAGGAGTCTGTGAGAGGAGTAGGTGGGGTTGGATACGGGCTGACCTAGAAAAACTTTCGACCAAATTTTGGTCTCCCGCGGCCCAAAATCGAAAGCCTGTGGCGCCAACACCAATTTCACAACGCGCGCAGATTTTGCTAATGACGTTTTGACCTAAATTGCCAATGACATTTTTGTCCAATAACGTCACGATTTTCTAGGATTTTGCCCCCCCCCCGAGTGCCCAACGACGGAACGTCATAAAGCTATGACATTTTGATTTCCAGTCATAAAAAAAAGGTCATATTATGGCAGATTTCTTGTAGTGGCTCCGGCCGTTGTGCGCTGCCTTCACGCCCACATCTCCCCTGCCCCCGCGGCTAGCGCGCCCCACCCGCACGCCACAGTGGCGCCGGAGAGCCATAACACTCATGGAAAAAAATAGCGCGCTATTCCAACGCTAATAGCACGCTATAGCATATCTGGAGAGCCGACACTATACTATTTCGGAGTTATAGCGCGCTATCTGTGTTAATAGCACGATATAGTATGCTAATAGCGTATTTTTAGACCCACGCTATTTTGTTATAGGGAGCTATTTTTTTCCTTGTAACACCATCGCCTCCGGGCAGGCTCTACGCAGACGAGAGCAGCAGGATGTGCCTCCCCGCCCCACCATCTAGAGGAGCGAGCTGTATTGAGCGCGCGCAAGCGGCAGAGCTAGCTGGTGAGAGACGCGGCGGATGATTGGAGATACGCTCGTTGACCTCAGGACAAGCCATTATGCGTACAGCCTCGGATTTGACGTTCTCGTGCCAAGCCATAGCCATAGTGGGCGACGCTGGCAGTGGCCATCGAGGTCGCCGCTAGTAGTGGCCCTCGAGGTCCGAGCCGGACGAGGAGGCAGGCACTGGACCGCCGACGAGGACAAGAATCGGAAGGAAGAGGAGGCCGTAGGGGTGAGGCGAGGAAGATGGGAGAGGGGAGATGCGGGCGAAGTGGCTTCGCCGGCCGGGAGAGAGCGGAAGCGCGGGGGGCTCACCCGCATATCGTGAGGACCAAAGGAATTGATCCGGGGTCAGGTGCGCGCGCGTCTGGCAGCGGGTTTGAGGGGAAGTCCGGTCTGAATTTTGATTTCTCAGTTGTTCTCGCTCGAGCGCGTTTGCTGCAGCTACTGCTTCTCCTCTCTGTTTCTCACGTGCTGCAGGTGCTCTAATCTCACGATCGACTGATGCTGCTACTGGTCTCTCTCACTACCAACCTAAATCCTGCATCAAAGTTCTTTTACTTTATAATATCAAGAATGTCAAGTAGTAAGCCTTCAGATTTATAACTTGATAATACACTGTTATCACCAGAATTTGACCGGATCAGAGATGGGCCGCGATTAAAGATGGGCTTGAAGAATATACATGGAAAGAATACATGAATCGGCCTGGTATACAAAGTTTGGGCTAGTTTGCCCGTGTATCTGTAATATAGTAGGATACGTGTCGGTTAGATAGAATTTGGCTCGTGCACGGTTGGGATTATTCCCACGTTAGAAAGTCTACGGACTATAAATATGTATCTAGGGTTTCTGAAATAAACAACAATCACCTTTACCACAAACCAATCTAGGCGCATCGCCAACTCCCTTGTCTCGAGGGTTTCTTCCGGGTAAGCATCATGCTGCCTAGATCGCATCTTGCGATCTAGGCAGTACACGTTTATTCGTTGTTCATGCGTTGCTCGTGCTGAAGCCTTGTTGATGGCGAGCAACGTAGTTATTATAGACGTGTTAGGGTTAGCATTGTTTCATCGTATCATATGCTTTCGTCCGTGCAACCCTTAGACGTCTAGCCGCCCTTACACCTATCTTAGGTGTAAGGGCGGCACCCCGCTTGATTATTATTTAGTAGATCCGATCCGTTATGATTGCTCCTTGTTCTTCAAGGATTAGTTTAATATCTGCATAGTTAAGCCTTACAAACGGATTGAAGGATCCAGTGGCACGTAAGGTGTAGTTTGCTAGCCCTAGACAGGATGTTCCGGGGATCAACTTTATGTTGGTTTTTAGGCCTTGTCTAGGGTCGGTTTATGATCACCGTGCGTGGCCGCCAGGCTCAATCACGCGTAGGATGTTCCGATTATGTGGTGAAAACCCTAAATCTTAGTAGGTCGTTTTAGCTTTATTTCGATCAAGCAGGACCACCATATGATCTTACACCTCGTACGAATCATGGGTGAAGGCACAGGACAACCTGAGAGCCGATCGAGGCTCGTATTTAATGTTTACGTGTATGCCATGCAGGAAACTAAGCGAGGCAAATCCATCACCTTCCTGACCAGGTATAGGTCAGGTGGCACGCCCTTGCACCAGCATCGGACGTGCGTGCCGAGTCTTTGCGGGCCATCGCTCGAGGGACCAGGGCCAGCCGCAGTCCTGGGAGCCTCCCGGCTCTACTGTGTTGCCCATCGCTGCTCGCCGATGGGTTTCTGACCGCAACATACACACAAACATAATATTAGTGGAATGCAACTAGATAAAGAATTGTAATGTCAGAACTGCACACTTCAAGTTTTTACACTTGCGAAAACGGGAGAAACTGGTACCTGCAATACACTCTCCTACCGATCGTTGAGCAAACCACCATTTTTCATGGGTATCATCTAATGCTTTGTTTCCTTTTTTTTTGTGTTTCAGAAGACGTACAAATTATGAAGAATGTGTGAGGAGGTAAAATATTATCATCTATTTTGACCCGATTCAGTCGGGCCGAAAATTTATCGTGTAAAAAGTTTAAAATAAATAACCACCAAAAATACACATCATTTTTTATTTGGTCATACTGCTAGAAAAAGTTCAAAATTATATAGTACCTCATAATCTATACCTAATTGGTGAGGCAAAATAGATGTTTATGGGTCCCCGAAGTGGGCGGTGCGCAGGGTAATTCAAGGAAAGGGAGGGAAGAGGATGAGTAGGAAAAAGGGGCCGGGCCGGGGGGGGGGGGCTCGTGAGTAGGAATTCTTAGAAAAATGTGAAATCATGTAGTCTCCCCAAATATCAACATAATTATTGTGCCAAACGAGATGTCGATGGGTCCCCGAAGTGGGTGATATGCATGGTAATTCGAGGAAGGGGAGAGGCTAAGTAATAAAAAGGGCCCGTGTTGGGGACCGATGAGTAGGAAAGAAACATGACGGTGAGTACGAAGGAACGTGGTTGGAGCCATGCGTTGGTGTAAGCCCGGAGAAGTAAGAGATCAAGGGTGGGTGGAAGTCTCGACTTGCTCGAGGGTTGGCGGGATGGAAGAAAGGGATCATTCAGCTATTTTTTTTCTTCTTAAGTTGGGAGGGATGGTTCAATTCAGTCGGATGAGGCACCAAGAATTGTTTGGTTTTCAAGTATATAATTGATTTGCTAAATACATATGATTAACACTTGGTCTATCTGCAACGCACGGAGCTAAAGTTTCTGCTAAAATTTTCGTCCAACATTTTTTGGACAAATTTGCCCTCCCACCAAACCGCATAATACTCAGTTTTGCAATGCTACCGGTTGATTCGTTTTAGTGTCTTCTTCGTCCGAAATAGAACACAACCGCCTCCTGCCGTCTGGAGGCAGAGCAGGGTCTAGTGTCCTGCGACGTCCGCTCCCACGCAGGAAGGTGGCGGCTGCGTGTTTTGCGATGCCTGGCCGTGGGACGGCAGCGCTGGCGGAGCAGGTGGCGGCGGCGTGGAGAAGAACCCCGAGGCCGCGATCCCCCCCTTCCTTCCCCTCCCTCCAGAACCGTCTCCCTCACAACCAGCGCGCCTAAGGAAGCGAGAAGAGGAGGGAGGAGGGTGGAGGAAAGCTCCTCCCGCACTGCCCGATATCTACGGGAACTCGCGGGAGGAGGGAGCAGAGGAGACGGCTGCCGGGGAGAGGGGGAGCTGGGTCGACGGGGAGAGGCGAATGGACGGAAGGAGCACCAAGTACCCGGCGATTGGCGGAACTGTGCAGCAACTAACAAATACTGAAAAGTGTGTGGTGCTGCTACCGAGCTGCCGGCCCTCCCGCATATCCAGGGCAGCACACGCTCCCTGGCCGCGCCCCTCTCACCGGACCTCGGCCGCGATCCATTCCTCGCCGTTGGAACGTCCCTGGTCGCGGGATAGTTCCGCCTTGAACCGTCCCTCACCAGCCTGCTCCGCCCTGACCCGTATCTGCCCTTCTGTTTGTATAAGAGAGAGAGCTGATGCTTGCACAAATGGTGGATGCTACCTAATAGATGCACAAGAGATAAGTTCCCCAATTAGAATATATTTCATGCGAGCGCAATCGTCCATCTAATAGTAGTACTTCCCGTGTTCTTTGCCCTGCAGTTATGCAGATTTGCAGATGCACGAAAAGATTATGCACAGCTGACTCCGTGTCTGTTTCTTCTGCAAAAGAGGACTTCAGTACGCACAAGACGGAAGATTCAGTAGTGGATGCCAAGGAAGTGGAAACTACTCTTATTAATCACAAGCCTTATAAGGTATATGGTACACACGAGCAATCTGTAATTGTAAGGATCCTGAAGTTTAATGGGATAATTCTTAATAATGGCAATAAAGTATTTATTTCTAAATTGATACATATTGAATACTTATTTGTTTTAGTATATATTTGGGAGTCAAGTATGAATATATCTAAGGCTAGACACCAGCCAGCTCGGGCTAGGCTCGGTGCGAGCCGCAGTTTAGCTCGCTGCAAAACGGCTCGGCTCGGGCTGACTCGTTTGTCTCACGAGCTGGAAAAAGAGGCTCGGCCCGAGCTCGTGCAAAGCTCGGTGCAGCTCGGAGCAGCTCGCGAGCCGACCATGTATCTCTCGCTGCCAGGTGGGTCCACCTTCTCCAGCAGCGTTGAGGAGGTTCGTGGGTGTGCTGCGAGAGTAAGAAACATGGAGGAGGCCGAAGATGAGTCGGTCACCTTCTCCAGCAGCACATGCTCTTTTTCTGCCCTTTCAGCAGGCAATGTTGGGCAAGACTTCAAATACAATGGCCAGTTACAGGAGACAGACTGAAGATTATTGAAGAACAAAAACAACAGTGGGCGCAGCCAATGTACATGGAAATTATAATACTGGGTTCTTGGAGTATTTGGAAAGAAAGAAATAATATGTTGTTCAACAACATGCAACCAGACACCCAAAGATGGCTGGCGCGCTTCAAAGAAGATTTTGCACTTTTGGTGCATAGAACCAGAGAGGGTTTACATCCTTTTATAAACAACTTTATTTCTACTTTGTAATCTTTATAGTGAAGCCCCCTGCCCCTGATGGCAAAGTCCATGGGGTGTGTAACATTCATGTAAATCTCTTGTATATATGACCCTGCCAGGGGTCATGCTTCCTTTATTTAATATATAAAGCAGTAGGAGCCTTTCCTACTGTTAAAGGTTCAAAAAAAAAAAAAAAAAAAAGACGAGGCGGTGACCGACAGTGCAGGCGCTAGGGCGGAGCTCCGTGGGCGAGGGAGAGGGCGTGTGGGCAAGGAGGTGGAGGCTTCATCCTATTCCGGCAGCACATCGTGCCGGCCGACGGCGGCGTGCGTGATGGCACGGAAGCTCTGTGCGACCCAATGGGAGGAGCAGGCGATCGAGCTGCTGCTCCCGTGCCCTAACCCCCTCGATCCCTCTTGTTACGGGCCAAAACCAGCCCACTATCCCACTCTGGACTTTCTGATTTCGTAAAAAAAATGAATCACGAGCTTTCGGGCTGGCCCGAGCCGAGCCGGCCGAGCCAAAAGCCCACAACGATCCAGAAATATGGGCTCGGCTCGGTGCGCCTTCTCTGTGGGCCGTGCTCAACTCGAGCCGAGCCAGGAAAAGCTCGGGCCGAGCCAAAAACTCGGCCCGTTCGTCCAACCTTAAATGTACCCCTGTAAAACCAGTGTAGAGAAGCGAGTCACACGATATAATTCATTTGAGTATTTGTTTCTCCCGATGCAACGTATAGACGAAGTGTTTCCTTGGTTCGGTCCATTTCGTCCGTTCAATCTGTAGGCATCGTCCGTTCATAGGTTCATCCGTTGCTACACCTACGTTCGGTGTTTTTCTTTTCGTGCTTCATCTGGAAACCGATGGTATTCAGGTCAACGTACGTATGTCGTTCGGAAACCTCTGTAGAAGCCTCGTTCTACTTCTACTGACTCTTCCTTTCTCGTCGATAAAAAGCACCCGACTGTTTCTGCTAAAAAAAAATTGGCAATCAGCGATTCAACATTATGTATGGGAGCAGAAAATCAATATCCGGATGTCTTTCCACCAAACGACTGCTTATATAATAATTCAATCTCCGAGCCACCAGAAGGCAGAAACGGACATCAAGATCAAAGCGCCAGTGACATGAGCAATTTTAGACGTCATCTTCTTCATCGGGCGTCCCCACTGCCACTGGAGAAGCCAGGGCAAGGGCCGTGGCGCTCGTCTCCCAATCAAGTGTCCCCTCTTGAGCTCTGCTCGATTCCTTCGACGGGAAAGTAGACACAACACCACAAATCATGTGCCTGGTATGGCGGTAACTCGGACCTGCGGCAGCTGAAATCAAGGGTCGCCTCGTGCGGCGGGAGGAAACACATTCGAGGGGCTCCGGCCATGTCATGGATGTGAATCTAAGAGAGATGTTCTGTTTTGTGCTTGCCAATGACAGAAAATTTGTCCATGGATGATGGATGCCGGCCTTGGGGAGAAGAACATTGATGCAGATATGTAAAGACGAACAGTAGAGCCTAACCGGTCCTGGCCTGGCATATACTCTTCCGTCGTTCGACTGGGCCGGCCCTCATAGCTCTCAGCGTGGCAACGATACACAGATACCTACGGCTGTGGTTGGTCCTTCAAATCAGATGCAAATCAAGCGATAATGACCTCTGGCGACCCTATTTGTTTCTCCGACGCGAGCAACCAAAGATAAGAGCTAGCTTCCTTCGTTTACCGGCACGAGAACCTAAGAGCATGTCTAACAGGCCCCGTATAACCCGCCCACCCCGTAAAATTCCGGCGACATACGGGGCAGGCGCGGTTTGGGCCGTCTAGCAGGCCCCGTATTCGGGCCGCCCCGTTTCGGCGGAATACGGGGCCCAGGAAATCGGCCCCGTCGCCCCGTACATATAGTGGGCGCAGGTGCGAGTGAGGGTTAACCCCTCACTCGCAACCCTAGCTCCGCCGCGCGCCGCCGCCTCCTCCTCCTCGCTCCGGCGAGCAATTAGCCGCTCCCCGCCACGCATTCCACCCCAAAAGCTAGGATGGACTCCCGCCGCCGCGGTAGGTCCTCGCCGGCGAGCGGATCGAAGCGATCCCGCTCGCCGGACACCGTAGAGGAAGCGTGGCGGCCGAAGTGCAAACTCTCGGCCGCCGGCAGCCGTCGCGCGGCCTCGCAAGTACGCCGGCGCGCTGTACGTGCCGGACCCGCTCCGCGAGTTCGCCGCGGGTGGGCGGTGGTACAGCGGGACCCGCCGCTCAAGCCGATGAGCGGCGAGGCGTTCGAGAAATGGCGCGCGCAGTGGGCTGCGCGACCGCGCGGCGTTGGCGGAATGGAGGGCGACCATCGGCAGCAGCGGCAGCGGCGGAGGAAGCGGAGGCGGCGAGGAGGAAGCGGCGGCGGCGGAAGAGGAGGAAGAGGAGGCGGCCTACCGCCGTGCGGTCGCCTTGTCCGAGCGGATGCCGCAGAAAGCGGCGGCGGAGGCAGAGGAGGAGGCGGCGGCCATCGCCGCCGTCCGGGAGTTCGAGGCGCGGCGAGCGCGGGAGGCCCGGGAGGCGCGGGAGGAGGCGGCGAGGATCGCCTTCATCCCCTACGTCATCCCGGACGAGTAGAGGTAGGTTAAGTAGCATGATCCGTAGTACGATCCGTAGTATATGATCAAAATGTGTGTATGCTCCCTACTATGATCAATGAAGATGAACTTCCCGGGGTTTTAATTTTTGAAAATACGGGGCGAAATACGGGGTCTGCTAGACGGCATGGCTCGAAATGGAGCAGTTTTTCGATACGGGGCGAAATTAGAGCCTTATACGGGGCAGCGAAATACGGGGCCTGTTAGACATGCTCTAATGGATTAGCTCATGTCCAGCCACAAAATCCAGCCAAACCGATCGATCGATCGATCAAATCAAATCGTGATTAAATACTGCAAGCGCGAGACGCCCTCAAAGATCGGTTGGACTGAAGCATGACGTGGGAGGCTGGGTACCCGATCGATGCATCACTAATACAGAGTACCTGTTACTATGCAACGCTGACGGCAAGGCCCACCTCGCCGCGTCCACCTCAAGGGCCGCGTCGGCGGTGAGATGCTCCTGGCGACCGGCCTCGCGGCGCCCGGCCTTGCCGCGTAGGTGCGCTCTCCTCGTCGAGTCAGAGGTGGACATGGTCCTCTGCGCCGGTCGGCGGCCCGATGCCGTACCCCCAATCTGTGCTTCCCATTGATATCCACTGGTCCCGTCAGATGCGTGCGACGCCGCACGTCCAGGTCAGTGCCGTCCCTCCCGTTGCCCCTCCTGGTGCTCGCCTGCTTCTCCTCCCGGTGTATCGGCGACTGTAAACTGTTGATTTGTCTCAGTTTCTTTCACACTAGCGTCTATCCTGTGTGCGATGCAAACAATGTTACATTGATTTGCAGGTAAGCTTTATCTGCTGTCAGATTAGTCGACGACGACGCCTCAGCTGGTATGCGTGATTGTCCAGTAGCTGTGCTGCTACTTTCGCATAGGCTTGACTGTGAGCAAAACATAATGCCAGAGCACTGAACTTTGTTGTATGAGATGGTAGGCTCATGTAATAGTCATCTTTCTATAGGTTAGCTTGCGGATGTGTTCCACTAACGTCTTTGATCTCAACTTGGCTTTAGAGCATGTCTAACAGACCCCTTAAAAGGGGCAAACCCGTATAATAACCGCTGATATACGGGTTTCGGCTCTACCCGGCCGTCTAGCACGCCCCGTAAAAACGTCCCCCGCACCGATTTTTCCAGTTTTCGATTACGGGGCGGGTCTTCGCCTCCTACTTGTGCGGGGTGGGAGTTGGGATAGATGGCCAAACCAGTATCCCATTTCCGAAACCGCACGCGGACCTTTCAGTTCCCCCTACCCGTTTTCCCGCGCGCGCCGCCGCAGCCTCCCGCGCGCCGCCGCCGGAATCCGTCAGATCCGCGCCCCTCCGCCGTCCGCCGAGCCGCGCCAAGCTGCGTCGACGCCCCCCGCACCTCCGCCGCACCCCCGCCGAAGATCCGCGTTCCTCCGCGCGCGGCCCTCCCGCCGTGGTCTTCTCCGCCGTTTTCGCCGGTGAGTATTCCGCCGCGTTCTTCTTCCTTGTCGCCGGTAAAATGGTCGCGTTTGGGGATGATGTATAGTACACCGTGGTAGATGGCTTCGGAGGATGTGCACATGGCGGATTTGGAGGCGACATCGACCGATTGGTCCTCGTCGGATTCCGACGATTCGGACATCGACGAGTTGCTAAACGACGACAAGACGGAGATGATGCTCCTGTTCGGCATGAAGCACATGGAGGACCGTGCCAAGTTTCTGGATCAGCGGAAAGGATCCGTGATGGGGCGTATGTGCATTCCGCGGAACCGCGCGCTTGGCCACGAACAGCTGATGCAAGATTATTTTGCCGAGGTACCGACCTATCCTCCCCGCCTCTTCCGTAGACGGTACCGAATGCGTAGGACTTTGTTCGAGAGAATCGTCAAAGATTGCGAAGAAAATTGCGATTATTTCAAGCAAAAAAGAAACGCTGCCCAAGTCATGGGATTTAGCCCATATCAAAAAATATCTGCCGCCATGAGGGTTATTGCATACCGACGAGTACCTTCGCATTGGTGTGCAAACAACCACGGATTGCGTGCGTATGTTTGCCAAGATGGTGATCAAGTTGTATGGAGAGACGTATCTCCGAGCTCAAAATGAGGAAGATACAAAAAGGCTCATGGAGATCAATGAAAAGAGGGGGGGCCGGGGATGCTTGGTAGTTTGGATTGCATGCATTGGACATGGAAAAATTGTCCAAAAGCATGGCATGGAATGTATTGTGGAAAAAGCCGTGATGCTACCATTGTTCTTGAAGTCTGTGGCCTCTCAAGACTTATGGATTTGGCATGCTTTTTTGGATTGCCGGGGACACTCAACGACATCAACATCTTGAATAGATCCCCTTTGTTTGCAAGACTAGTTAAGGGTGAAGCTCCACCTTGTAAGTACAAAGTTATGAACAATGAGTACACCATGGGGTACTATCTCACAGATGATATTTACCCTAACTATGCAACCCTTGTCAAGTCCATAAAAGAGAAAAAGGACAAGGCTTTGACAAGAAAGGAAGCTTGCTTCACCAAAAATCAAGAGGCATGCCGCAAGGATATTGAGAGAGCTTTTGGTGTCTTGCAAGCAAAGTTTGCAATTGTCCGGGATCCTGCTAGGTTTTGGGACAAGGAAACTCTTGTTGATATCATGCCATGTTGTGTGATTCTGAACAACATGATCATTGAAGATGAAAGAGGTTTGAACTTGCCATATTTCTATGACAATAATGTTGGCACCCGAGTGCAGCCCGAGAGGAACCCTGATCGGATTGAAGCTTTTTCTTGCAGCTCAACGAGGCATTGAAAATGCCGAGACTCATCACCAGCTCACCCAAGATCTGATTGATCACCATTGGCAGTTGCATGGCCAATGAGTTATTACATTCATTTCCATTGTTGTATGTGTGAAACATTCATTTCCTATTGTTGTATGTGTGAAACATTTGTTATTTGTTTAATTATTCCATTAGAACATTTGTTGACATTTCCGAAAAACATTATTGTAATAATTATGACGATTATTGTGTGATGTAAAACATTTATTTTATGTGAATATTGTGTTGGTTCTAATATCCAATTTGTCAAAAAACCCTGTTTTCAGGGGTTGAAAACTCGGACGAGCTAGCAGACCCCGTATCCCCACCCCGTAAATACGGGGTCTGCTAGCTCGTCCGAGTTTTCGGCTGGCGAAAAGTGAATACAGGGCCCTCTATTCGCGTTTTAAGGGGCGAAAAAATACGGGGCCTGTTAGACATGCTCTTATAGTTCTACTGGCTCATGCTCATTAATTTAAGTGGTGGTTTCAAATTATCATAGATTTAGTAGAAGAACAATTCACTGGATTGTACAACTTTGTACTAAATTTAAGTCAATTAAAAAAAACCGAGGGAGCATAAGTTTATTCAATTGATCTGCCCGGCATGTCGGACTACACCTTCGTCGAGTTGGAGCTTTAGGGTCAGAAGCCACCGAGTTTGAGCTGGCAGTGCCCTGCAGCTTGAGCACATGGCGAAGGTGGCTGTCCAAACTGGGTAGTCCATAAGACATGGGAACCAAGATTGGTTTAGGAAATCTACATCTACGACAGTCCTTTTGATCTTAAAACTTCGTTTTGTCCTGAGACATTGGAACCAAGTCTTCAATTGGATGTTTCTTTCACCCAAGTAAGATAGGCAGTTATTATATCTTTTGCCAATCCAGAGAGGTGTTGAGTCTCCTGCATTATTTCTCCATGTACTGTGTATTGCAGGCAAAACTTCTGGTGTATGAGATTGCAGCAAGTACCAACGACCTCATGATCATGATTTGTAAGATCTCACGAAGAGACTCCATGTGACATCATCATCTTGTCATTTTATACGTAATAATGCTTAACATTTAAATTAGTCCGGATGAGATAGCACACTTGATTTTTTTAAGAAGTGCAATTGCATTGAATTGTATAAGATTATCAAAATTAAAACTGATATTTCCCTGTTTCTATGGCAGTAGCACATTATTATTGTTAACAAAAGCTAATAGTTGTAGTGTTATACATATTTTATCTTTGCACCTTCCTTTCTTAACAAACTCGAAATAATTGTGGACGCGATGAAATGCACATGGCGAAGGTGGCTATACGTCGGCGAGCAGGGCGTCCGGTGAAGTCACAAACTGGGTAGTCCATAAGACATGGGAACCAAGATTGGATTAGGAAATCTACATCTACGACAGTCCTTTTGATCTTAAAACTTAGTTTTGTCCTGAGACATTGGAACCAAGTCTTCAATTGGATGTTTCTTTCACCCAAGTAAGATATGCAGTTATTATATCTTTTGCCAATCCAAAGAGGTGTTGAGTCTCCTGCATTAATTCTCCATGTACTGTGTATTGCAGGCAAAACTTCCGGTGTATGAGATTGCAGCAAGTACCAACGACCTCAGGATCCTGATTTGTAAGATCTGAAGAGACTCCATGTGACATCATCATCTTGTCATTTTATACGTAATAATGCTTAACATTCAAATTAGTCCGGATGAGATAGCACACTTGATTTTTTTAAGAAGTGCAATTGCATTGAATTGTATAAGATTATCAAAATTAAAACTGATATTTTCCCTGTTTCTATGGCAGTAAAACATTGTTATTGTTAACAAAAGCTAATAGCTGTAGTGTTATACTTATTTTATCTTTGCACCTTCCTTTCTTAACAAACTCGAGATAATTGTGGACGCGATGAAATGCACATGGCGAAGGTGGCTGTCCTTCGGCGAGCAGGGCGTGGAAGTCACAAACTGGGTAGTCCATAAGACATGGGAACCAAGATTGGATTAGGAAATCTACATCTACGACAGTCCTTTTGATCTTAAAACTTAGATTTGTCCTGAGACATTGGAACCAAGTCTTCAATTGGATGTTTCTTTCACCCAAGTAAGATAGGCAGTTATTATATATTTTGCCAATCCAGAGAGGTGTTGAGTCTCCTACATTATTTCTCCATGTACTGTGTATTGCAGGCAAAACTTCTGGTGTATGAGATTGCAGCAAGTACGAATGACCTCAGGATCCTGATATGTAAGATCTCACGAAGAGACTCCATGTGACATCATCATCTTGTCATTTTATACTTAATAATGCTTAACATTCAAATTAGTCCGGATGAGATAGCACACTTGATTTTTTCAAGAAGTGCAAATTGAATTGTATGAGATTATCAAAATTAAAACTGATATTGTGGACGCGATGAAATGCAGTATATGCTCATCAGCTGGCTGACATAATAAGAAGGTCTCCTATATTAACTGGTGGTTTTTTGTTTCTCTCACAATTATGTAAAAAATTTGAGAGCTCCTTCAGCTACAGATTTTTCGAAGATGAATATGAAGGTATTCTGAGAACTGAGTCATAACTCCCTAGCAAGGCTAGCGAGTGTGCAGTCAGCCTACCCCGGTTCGAATTCTCATCTAGCGGTAATTTCACTCGAAGGGGTGGATTTGAAACTAAGTTAATCCTAGCGTCTATCCACGGGAAGTTTCATCCTACCTAACAACATATACCTAAGGGAGGGATCATTCCCCCATTGATCAAGGTTTTAACATGGAGATATTCTGGCTATTTATAATCCGCAGCAACGCACGGGTATTTTCCTAGTAAATCTGATGGTAGTTTAGCTTTCTAGCACAGTATCATATTAGCGTATTATGATGGTAGTGTGTATAAATTATATGATTTTTGTATCCATAATAAATTTATAAATTAGGTGTGGTAAGTGATAACAAAAATAATTTTTGAGCTGACATGAAGCCAACACAATCTTGATCAATTTATTGTAAAAGCATTGTGAGGTGGGATCAAAGTACTCTAAACATAGGCATGATAGATATAATTCTAACAATCGAACTTAGCAAATATGTTACAACATGAGAAGTAACTCAAACAAAAGATCATGAATAATAGTGCACTGAAAGCAACTATTTGTTTTTGAGCATAGAGAAAACATAGCAAAGTGGTATTCAGCTTGTCCTTTATGAAGTAGTAAAACATAAATGCCAGGACACCTTTAAAGTTCAAAGGGTGACTAGATACAAGTAATTTGAGAACAAGCAATAACATAATCATGAATCATTCAATAATAAATTTTGTGACTATGCACATCATACTCAGAATGACAACTATGCTCTCTTAATTGGCGCATAAAGTAAGAAGATGGAGACTCAACATAAAAGTAAAAGAAATTCCCTGCGCAGAGGGAAGCAAGATTACTCATGTGCTAGAGCTTTTTATTTGAATAAACAAATGTGTTGAAAATATATTTTGAGAGGTATGTATGTCTTTGTCAACAAATGGTATCAAATGTTTCATCATCCTTTCATATAGTGACTTCAAGAGCGGCTCCCATATAGTTCTCCTTTTGCACACCATTATTTAGGCTTTATTAGTTTATTTTAGGTGGGCTGGGCACCCAGTTTACTTGCTCTTTTTGCAATATTAAGGACTAGCACATTAGTTATGCTAGTCAAGGTGTAAGGTCATGAAAAGACAATAAAGCATTCAATACTTCCTCATGAGCTAAAATAGGAGCACAAAACAGGTAATAGTTTTTGAAGGTTTTAAAGGTAGCATACAAGCAATTTACCTTGGAGTGGCGGTGAAATACCACATATAGGTAGGTATGGTGGACAAAATTGGCAACTTTGGTTTTTGGTAGTTGGATGCACGAGTAGAGCTCATACTCAGTACAGGCGAAGGCTAGCAAAAGACTGTGAGCGACCAACTAAGAGAACAATAATGGCCATAATCATGCATATCGACAAAACATTATTAATCAAATCATAAAGTGATATTACAAGTCAAAAAATAAATGATCATAGAGGCTTTAGGTGACTGGTTTATAGTCATAATATGATGTAAACATGTGCCAAATCAACCCAATAAAGCATCAAAGGAGAATACCACAATATTATGTTTTTTTATGATGGAAACAACACATGATTCTTTGAATGGCACATTAAGCACTCTTAACTATTTGAGAAAATTCATGATACAACAATAACTACTAAGCAGATGATAAAAACAACATCCAACATGACATTCCAAAGTCTATACCTTAGTCTAAACAAGCTTCCTTTTGCATCACTTTAACCATGAAACATTTTACTCGTCTCCAACACCAATCAATTTATTGGAAACAACTCTCATAGATAATAATCAATAAAGACCAGAGAGCTAATCATACCTAGCTAAAGAAAACTAACAAGATCTGAACAAAATACGAGTGGAAAAACCAGAGCTAAACGCAGTACTAGCAAACCAGAACACTCGCAGAACAATAAAAGTGAAAACTAGAGTGTTCTATGCTATTAAAACAGAGTCTGTCATTCTCCAAAATAAATATGCTGGGATCCAACCATATACTACAGCAAAAAAATATTAAAAAAACAAAAATAAAGATGCTCCAAGAATAACACATAGCATGTGAAGCAATAAAAATATAGTGTCTTCAAAGATGACCTAATACTTTGTTGATGAAGAAGGGGATGCCTTGGGCATCCCCAAGCTTTGACGCTTGTACCTCTTGGATATTTCGGGGGGGGTGAGCATCTCCAAGCTTGATATTTTGTCCTTCCTTCATATCATCACACCACCTCTCCCTACTCTTGAAAACTTCCTTCATACAAAACTTCACACCATTTTCATTAGTAGCATTAGTGCAATCAAAATAACAAATTCACTTTGGTTAAGTTATAACAGAAGAAAAACATCCATTAAAACATTAGCTACTGTAGCAACTTCTTTTAAAAGCTCTATCTCTCAAAAGAACTCAAAAAGAAAGAGATTAAGAGGCAAATTCAAATAGTGGTAGAAATCTATCAAAATAGAACAGCAGGTAAAGATGGATTTTTTTCGAAAATCCTGTGTTGCTCAAATCGAAAAGTGCAAAACTAATGAAAGTTAGATAATAGTGGGGGGAATATGCTCAAAACTATCAGCTCAAAATAACGTTCTGGCTGGGAATACGAGTTTTTTTGGTGATAGCACATAATCTGTTTCAGGACAGCAACTTCCCTAAATCTTACTTTCCTCCTATTAGAGGCTATTCTTGGCACAAAAACGGAATAAAACGGATAAGGAGAGGTTGTTACAGAGGTAACAATTTCCAAGACTCAATATATTAAAAATTACAGAAATAAACATGGGTTATCTCCCAAGAGTGCTTTTTCTTTAAAGCCTTTCAGCTAGACACAATAGTTTGAGAATTGAAGATGCTCACATAAGAAATATGAATTGAAGTAAAAAAGAGCATCAAGAAGAAAATTAAAAAAAATTAAGTCCAACACACTTCCTATGAAAAATAATCTTGTAAAGAAACAAGTCATGCATGTAAGCGCAAAGCAACAAGCATAAGAAAGCAAAACAAGTGCAACTTCAAAATCTTCAACATAAAGAGGTGAAACTTAATATTGTTAAGACACATAAAACTATGTTTCCCTCCCTCATAATAACTTTCAGTAGCATCCGGAATAAAATTAACAATAAAACTATCACATAAAATATTCTTATCATGAGCCATATGCATAAAATTATTACTTCCCACATAAGCATAGTCAATCTTATTAATTGTAGTGGGAGCAAATTCAGCAAAATAGCTATCATTATTATTCTCATAAGCATAATCATCAAATATAGGAGGCATATTGTAATCATAATTAATTTTCTCCTCAATATTAGGTGGACTGAAAATAACATAATCATCATTTTAATCATAATATATTGGAGGCATAGTATCATCATAGCAAATTTCCTCCTCTAAAGCCACTAGTGGGAAATAGGTCAACTGTGGCGCACCAAATATGCCTTCTGTAACGCATATCTCAGTCGCCACAGTTGCCACACGACTAGTATCTGAATTTTTTGACGCATCTCTGGATGCGCCACAGAACTTTGGAATTCTGTGGCGCATTCTGGTCCATGCGCCACAAAAGCTCAGGAAATTCTGTGGCACATCTGCGCACATGCGCCGCAGAATTTTGCACCAGATTTTGTGGTGCATATTTGTGGATGCGCCACAGAATAATGCCAAGATTTTATGGCGCATCACCTTTATATGCGCCACATAATTTTTTTTTGGATTTTCAAAATTTTCCCATTTCTGCAGTATATACTGGAATTACAGAGGGAATGTACATGTATATACATGAAATAAATAGCATTATCCAGAAATAACATGAATACTCACGAATGACACACAAATGAGATGATACACACAAATCTTCATCATTACATCATTTAGATCCAAATTATTACACAAGTACATCACAAATGTTCATCGTCGCATCCATGTCTTAGTCACCGGCCACCTAGACTAAAGTAAAGTAGAGTACAACCGCAGTGGCTATGAGTAAGAGGGGGACCAAGAACTTTAGCCGGTTCTTCTTCTTCCCCACGTGTCCCCTTCACTGTGCTATCGCCTCCTCTCTAGTCGTGTATCCCTTGTAGTTGTTCCCGCTGAACTTATGCACCTGCTCGAGACAGTATTGCCACTCCTCGTAGACACCTGGAACCTGGCCCTTGTACACAATGTATGTCGGCATCTCTATTGACAAGGCATATTAGTATATCATATTAGTACATCATGCATATATGTTGATAAATATTAGAGCAAAGCATATAGTAAAGTCAAACACAACAACAATGACCATTTAAGTTCGCGATGCGCACACACAAGACGACTTCCATCGATACACACAAACCGATGAACATAGCCGGGGAACTAAAAATATCATTTTCATAAAAACTAGCTTCCGCAAGCTTAGAATTTTCCATAGCATTAGCAATAATGGTGTTCAAATAATTTATAATAATAACATTGCTATTAGCATGCTAATAAAGTTCCATATGTTTTTTTTATTTTCTCTTCAAACACCTCATGTCCTAACTCAAGATAATTACTATAAAGCTCTCTAATTTTGTTGTTGTTTTCCATTAAGCCTAACTAGTGAAAATAAAAACAAGAAAAAAGAGATATAATTGCAGAATCTAAAGGAAATAACTTCGAGCACTCACCAGCAACTAGAAGACTTAGTGGCCAGTAGATGTGAGTACCTTTTACCTTACTTCCCTGGTAACGGCGCTAGGAAAGAGCTTGATGTCTACGCACACTTCAATTCTTGTAGACAGTGTTGGGCCTCCAAGTGCAAAGGTTCGTACAACAGCATCAAGTTTTCCTTAAGTGGATCACCCAAGGTTTATCGAACTCAGGGAGGTAGAGATCAAAGATATCCCTCTCAAGCAACTCTGCAATTACGATACAAGAAGTGTCTTTTGTCCCCAACACACCCAATACACTTCTCAGGTGTATCGGTGCACTAGTTCGGCGAACAGATAGTGAAATATAAGTAATATGGATGATTATAAGTGGTAATTGCAATCTGAAATAAAAATGGCTGCAAGAAAACATGTAGCTGAACTAGTTGTAAAAGGTATTTCAATGCTTAGAAACAAGGCCAAGGGCTCTTACTTTCACTAGTGGACACACTTAACAATGATATCATAATTGAATACATAAATATTATCTCTTCACTACGCTACTATGAATCACTCTCCAGTTGGATAAAAAATACAAATTCAATGCGTAGGGTTGCATAAGCACTCCTTAAAGTTCGCGTTCCCAATGTATGGAAGCTCCACGCTATCACTTTGAGCATACAAAGATAGTACTAAGACACCACAATTGATAAGTATTTCTATAAATTAAGCTTAAGCGACACACACGGTATGCACACTGTCACCTTCACACCGTGGGATAAGTTGTCTCCGGAGAACACATAATAAAACACCTTGAGTAGCATAATAGTTGAAGAATAACATCTACTTATTCAACTAGATTACAAAGCTCCTGATCACATAAAGATAATATCATGGGAGAGAGATAGACCACATAGCTACAGGTAAAACCCTCAGCCCCGAGGGAGAACTACTCCCTCCTTATCATGGGAGTCAGCAACATCGATGAAGATGATGGTGGGGTCGATGGAGATGGCTTCGGGGGCAATTCCCCGTACCGACAGGGTGCCGGAACAGAGACTTATGTCCCCTGAAACTTGTCTTCGGTGGCGGCGGAGCTACGGAAGTTTTCTAGGAATATGACTCCGGGGTTTAGGTTTTCCCGAACAGGTGAATAAATAGGCGGAAGGGCGAGGCCGGTGGGTGCCTGAGGGGCCCACACCAGCCCTAGGCGCGGCCAGGGGTTGGGCTACACCTAGGCCAAGTGTGGTCGCCTCGTGGCGCTTCTTCGTCTGCCCTCTGGACTCTGTCTTCGTTTCGGTAATATAGGAACTTCGGCTTTCGTTTTGTCCAGTTCCGAGAATATTTCATGTACAACTTTTCTGAAATACAAAAACAACAGAAAATAGGGAACTGGCACTGTGGCATCGTGTTAATAGGTAATTTCCAGAAAATGCGTAAAAATGCCACGGAAGTGTAAAGAAAACAAATAGCAATTGGTATAAAACAAGCATGGAGCATCAAAAATTATAGATACGTTTGCGACGTATCAGGTTGCTCCTAAGCCAGTTCTCGTTGACAGAGAGCGGACAACATTCTTGCATAACATCAAGGTGCATGATCACCGCATTGGCCATAAGGATGAGATCACGGACCGAGCCAACTTTCCGTTGGCTCCAAATCTGCAACCCATGGCTAGTGCGGCATAGCTTAAGCTCAAGTCGGCGCAAGGGCTTTTCTAGCGACTCCCCCCTCCACACACCTTACTTTAACCTCATCTAGGAACCCGTCGAGCTTCAGCCAAAAGTGCTCGAAACAGAACCTCTTGTTGACGTGTGACTCCACCGCCGTAGACATGAGGATAGGGCACTGTTCAGAAACGGACGAGGAGACGGTCGTAAGGGAAGCGGAGGGGTGTAGATCATCCCAGTCCATAGAGGCAAACCAACGGTCAAGCTTGACTAACGTTGGCGGCGTCCGGCCGTTGCTCCAGGTGAAGTGCCATCCTATCAAAGGCGACTCCCATAGCTAAAGGTCGTTGAGACACCGAAGAAAGAGGCCGATGGTGCGCCGATCCACAATGGAAGTGTTCCTGTCCGCGGCGTCGATAATGAGGTTGAAATCGCCAACGACAGCCCACGGTCCTTGGAGCGCAACACGCAGGGCCCGCGGCTCATCAAGGAAAACCGGCTGAAGCGAGACACTTGTGGGGCCGTAGACGGCGGTGAGCCCACCACGCCGTGACGCCATGAAAAGTCAAATCGATGGAGACCGAGAGGGGTTGTCAACGCGGCTTTGGAGCACACGGACCTCATCAGACATCCATGCGATGATGACACCACCAGTAGTGCCGACCGCGGGAAAGTAAGCAAACCCGTCGAAACGGGGGCCAAAACATTCCACTATATCAAAACGGGAGCATCTACTCCGAAAGTCACACGACGGATGCCATCGCATCACGTACCTCGAACATAACAGCAGATCGTCGCGCCTAGCTATTAAGGCCCCTGGCGTTCCAAATGGCTAAGCACAGATTTTTTTCCCATGGAGACGACCCACCAAAAGCCACCAAGCGAGCACACTCAGGCGCACGGCGCATCCACCAGGGCTTCCTCGCCGATCTCCGGGCAGCTCAAGCCGATGCACTGACTTGCTCAGGCCTCAAGGGCGAAGCAAAAATGGCGGCGTACTCTTCAAGCTGGGCGGCGGACAACTTTTCATTGTCGCGGCAAATACCAAGCTTGCTCATCAAGATCCGATGTGCGCGCTTGACGGTGGACAATGAGATACCCTTCCCTCTGGCGGCGAGGCGATGGTTACGGCGGGCCGAAGAAGGTGGTGCGTGGAACAGGCGGCGGCAGACCAGCTTGGGATCTGGTAGGCTGAGCAGAGGGTCCTCAAGATGCCGACGAAACTGTTGCAGCAGCACAGACAAGGTTTGGATATCCTCTAGAAGCGGGGAGCCATCAATGTCCGGAGGCATCTGCACCGCAGCATGGCCATCAGACTGCTGAGCGGCAATAGTGTTGTCCATGTTATCCGAGGCCGCAGGATTTGGTGGCCTCACATGCACCTGCACGTCCTCCAACAGCTGGGACCAGCGACGAGTGGGGGAATCTCCGCTGTGTCATGACTATCTAACGGCATAGAGGGAGCATCGTTGTCTACATTCTCCGAGGACACAGGGGTTGTTGATAACCCACAAGTATAGGGGATCGCAACAGTCTTCGAGGGAAGTAAAACCTAAATTTATTGATTCGACACAAGGGGAGGTAAAGAATACTTATAAGCCTTAACAACTGAGTTGTCAATTCAGCTGCACCTGGAAAAGCACTAGTAACAGGGGTGATGTGAAAGTAGCAGTGATATGAGAGCAATAGTAACAGTAACACATCAGCAGTAATAGTAACACAGAGGCAATGGCACCAGAAAATATTTGATACTACTTCCAATGACATGTAGAAACGAGTATATGATGATGAAAGATGGACCGGGGTTCCCAGCTATCTACACTAGTGGTAACTCTCCAATAACAAGTGTTGGGTGAACAAATTATAGTTGGGCAATTGATAGGATTGAAATAGCATTAAGACGGAACATCAAGATTATTAATCATGTAGGCATGTTTTCCATATATAGTCATACGTGCTCGCAATGAGAAACTTGTACAACATCTTTTGTCCTACCAGCCGGTGGCAGCCGGGCCTCTAGGGAATCTACTGGAAATTAAGGCACTCCTTTTAATAAAGCACCGGAGCAAAGCATTAACACTCCGTGAAAACATGTGATCCTCATATCTAAGCCTTTCCCTCCAGTTGTCCCAATTTATGTCACTTTGGGGCCTTTGGTTCCGGACATAGACATGTGCATACAACTTGTAGATACTATCTAAGCAATAAGTATAGAGCTTAAATCTAAGATCATGCCACTCGGGCCCTAGTGACAAGCATTAAACATAACAAGATTGCAGCAACAATAACTTCACAACTTTATAGATAGATGATATGTCTCCGACGTATCGATAATTTCTTATGTTCCATGCCACATTATTGATGATATCTACATGTTTTATACACATTATATGTCGTATTTATGCATTTTCCGGCACTAACCTATTAACAAGATGCCGAAGAGCCGATTCTGTGTTTCTACGCTGTTTTTGGTTTCAGAAATCCTAGTAAGGAAATATTCTCGGAATTGGACGAAATCAACGCCCAGGGTCCTATTTTTGCACGAAGCTTCCAGAAGACCGAGGGGGAAAGGAAGTGGGGCCACGAGGCGCCGCCACAACAGGGCGGCGCGGCCCAGGTCCTGGCCCTGCGGCCCTGGCGTGTGGGGCCCTCGTGTGGCCCCCCGCGTTGCCCTTCCGCCTACTTAAAGCCTTCGTCGCGAAACCCCCAGTACCGAGAGCCACGCTACGGAAAACCTTACTGAGACGCCGCCGCCGCCAATCCCATCTCGGGGGATTCTGGAGATCACCTCCGGCACCCTGCCGGAGAGGGGATTCATCTCCTGGAGGACTCTTCACCGCCATGGTCGCCTCCGGAGTGATGAGTGAGTAGTTCACCCCTGGACTATGGGTCCATAGCAGTAGCTAGATGGTTGTCTTCTCCTCATGTGCTTCATTGTCGGATCTTGTGAGCTGCCTAACATGATCAAGATCATCTATCTCGTAATTCTATATGTTGTGTTTGTCGGGATCCGATGGATAGAGAATACTATGTTATGTTGATTATCAATCTATTACCTATGTGTTGTTTATGATCTTACATTCTCTCCGTTATTAGTAGAGGCTCTGGCCAAGTTTTTGCTCTTAACTCCAAGAGGGAGTATTTATGCTCGATAGTGGGTTCATGCCTCCATTAAATCTGGGACAGTGACAGAAAGTTCTAAGGTTGTGGATGTGATGTTGCCACTAGGGATAAAACATTGATGCTATGCCCGAGGATGTAGTTATTGATTACATTACGCACCATACTTAATGCAATTGTCTGTTGTTTTACAACTTAATACTGGAAGGGGTTCGGATGATAACCTGAAGGTGGACTTTTTAGGCATAGATGCATGCTGGATAGCGGTCTATGTACTTTGTCGTAATGCCCAATTAAATCTCACAATATTCATCATATCATGTATGTGCATTGTTATGCCCTCTCTATTTGTCAATTGCCCGACTGTAATTTGTTCACCCAACATGCTATTTATCTTATGGGAGAGACACCTCTAGTGAACTGTGGACCCCGGTCCATTCTTTTATACTGAATACAATCTGCAATACTTGTTCTACTGTTTTCTGCAAACAATCATCATCCACACTATACATCTAATCCTTTGTTACAGCAAGCCGGTGAGATTGACAACCTCACTGTTTCGTTGGAGAAAAGTACTTTGGTTGTGTTGTGCAGGTTCCACGTTGGCGCCGGAATCTCTGGTGTTGCGCCGCACTACATCCCGCCGCCATCAACCTTCAACGTGCTTCTTGGCTCCTCCTGGTTCGATAAACCTTGGTTTCTTTCTGAGGGAAAACTTGCTGCTGTGCGCATCATACCTTCCTCTTGGGGTTCCCAACGAACGTGTGAGTTACACGCCATCAACCACATTTTCTGGCGCCGTTGCCGGGGATATCAAGACACGCTGCAAGGGGAGTCTCCACAATCCAATCTCTTTACTTTGTTTTGTCTTGCTTTATTTTATTTACTACTTTGTTTGCTGCATTATATCAAAACACAAAAATATTAGTTGCTAGCTTTACTTTATTTACTGTCTTGCACTCTATATCAAAAACACAAAAAAATTAGTTACTTGCATTTACCTTATCTAGTTTGCTTTATTTACTACTGCTAAAATGGCCACTCCTGAAAATACTAAGTTGTGTGACTTTACAACCACAAATAATAATGATTTCTTATGCACACCTATTGCTCCACTCTGCTACTACAGCAGAATTCTTTGAAATTAAACCTGCTTTACTGAATCTTGTTATGCTAGAGCAATTTTCTGGTGTTAGTTCTGATGATACTGCTGCCCATCTCAATAACTTTGTTGAATTGTGTGAAATGCAAAAGTATAAAGATGTAGATGGTGACATTATAAAATTAAAATTGTTTCCTTTCTCATTAAGAGGAAGAGCTAAAGATTGGTTGCTATCTCTGCCTAAGAATAGTATTGATTCATGGACTAAATGCAAGGATGCTTTTATTGGTAGATATTATCCCCCTGCTAAAATTATATCTTTGAGGAGTAGCATAATGAATTTTAAACAATTAGATAATGAACATGTTGCTCAAGCTTGGGAAAGAATGAAATCTCTCGGTTAAAAATTGCCCAACCCATGGATCGACTACTTGGATGATCATCCGAACCTTTTATGCAGGACTGAACTTTTCTTCGCGGAACCTATTGGATTCAGCTGCTGGAGGTACCTTTATGTCCATTACTCTTGGTGAAGCAACAAAGCTCCATGATAATATGATAATTAATTACTCTGAATGGCACACGGAAAGAGCTCCACAAGGTAAGAAGGTAAATTCTGTCGAAGAAACCTCTTCCTTGAGTGATAAGATTGATGCTATTATGTCTATGCTTGTGAATGATAGGACTAATGTTGATCCTAATAATGTTCCGTTAGCTTCATTGGTTGCCCAAGAAGAACATGTTGATGTGAACTTCATTAAAAATAATAATTTCAACAACAATGCTTATCAGAACAATTCTAGTAATAACTATAGGCCATATCCTTATAATAATGGTAATAGTTATGGTAATTCTTATGGGAATTCTTACAACAATAATAGGACACACCCCCTGGACTTGAAGCTATGCTTAAAGAATTTATTAGTACACAAACTGCTTTTAACAAATCTGTTGAGGAAAAGCTCAATAAAATTGATATTCTCGCTTCTAAGGTTGATAGTCTTGCCTCTGATGTTGATCTTTTGAAATCGAAAGTTATGCCTAATAAGGATATTGAAAATAAAATTGTTACTACAGCAAATGCCATCCAAGTTAGAATTAATGAGAATATAAGATTGATGGCCGAATTGCATGCTAGGTGGGAAAGAGAAGAAAATGAAAAACTTGCTAAAAAGAATAATGTAGCTAAAGTTTGGACTATTACCACCACTAGTAATGTTAATGATTCACATGTTGCTGCACCTCCTACTATCAATGGTAAAATAATTGGTGTTGGCAATGTTACTACTCCTAGTGCAAAGCGTGCAAAATTGCCACTGAAGCTGCTAAAACTGCTTGAAGCACTGTGATAAAACTGCTGAAATTTTGTTCCAACATTGGGGATGATGATCCCATTGCTTTAGATTATAATGGTTTGGATTTTGATGATTTCCACAACTCTGAAGTTATAAAGTTCTTACAAAAACTTGCTAAGAGTCCCAATGCTAGTGCTATAAACTTGGCTTTCACAAAACATATTACAAATGCTCTCATAAAAGCTAGAGAGGAGAAACTAAAACTTGAAACTTCTATTCCTAGAAAGCTAGAGGATGGTTGGGAGCCCATCATTAAGATGAAGGTCAATGACTTTGATTGTAATGCTTTATGTGATCTTGGTGCAAGTATTTCCGTTATGCCTAAAAAAATTTATGATATGCTTGACTTGCCACCATTGAAGAATTGTTATTTGGATGTTAATCTTGTTGATAATGCTATAAAGAAACCTTTGGGGAGAGTTGACAATGTTCGCATTACCGTTAACAATAACCTTGTCCCCGTTGATTTTGTTGTCTTGAATATTGAATGCAATGCATCTTGTCCCATTATATTGGGAAGATCTTTTCTTCGAACTGTTGGAGCTATCATTGATATGAAGGAAGGTAATATTAAATATCAATTTCCTCTCAAGAAAGGTATGGAACACTTCCCCAGAAATAGAATGAAGTTACCTTTTTATTCTATTATTAGAACAAGTTATGATGTTGATACTTCGTCTCTCGATAACACTTGATATACACTTTCTGTGCCTAGCTGAAAGGCGTTAAAGAAAAGCGCTTATGGGAGACAACCCATGTTTTTACTACAGTATTTTTGTTTTACATTTGAGTCTTGGAAGTTGTTTACTAATGTAGCAACCTCTCCTTATCTTAGTTTTGTGCATTGTTGTGCCAAGTAAAGTCGTTGATAGTAAGGTTCATACTAGATTTGGATTGCTGCGCAGTAACAGGTTTCTTTGCTGTCACGAATTCCGACCTGCCTCTCTGTAGGTAGCTCAGAAAATTATGCCAATTTACGTGCGTGATCCTCAGATATGTACGCAACTTTCATTCAATTTGGGCATTTTCATTTGAGCAAGTCTGGTGCCTCAATAAAATCCATCTTTACGGACTGTTCTGTTTTGACAGATTCTGCCTTTTATTTCGCATTGCCTCTTTTGCTATGTTGGATGAATTTCTTTGATCCATTAATGTCCAGTAACTTTATGCAATGTCCAGAAGTGTTAAGAATGATTATGTCACCTCTGAACATGTTAATTTTTATTGTACACTAACCCTCTAATGAGTTGTTTCGAGTTTGGTGTGGAGGAAGTTTTCAAGGATCAAGAGAGGGAGATGATACAATATGATCAAGGAGAGTGAAAGCTCTAAGCTTGGGGATGCCCCGGTGGTTCACCCCTGCATATTTTAAGAAGACTCAAGCGTCTAAGCTTGGGGATGCCCAAGGCATCCCCTTCTTCATCGACAACATTATAAGGTTCCTCCCCTGAAACTATATTTTTATTCCATCACATCTTATGTACTTTGCTTGGAGCGTCGGTTTGTTTTTCTTTTTGTTTTTGTTTGAATAAAATGGATCCTAGCATTCATTGTGTGGGAGATAGACACGCTCCGCTGTTGCATATGGACAAGTATGTCCTTAGGCTTTACTCATAGTATTCATGGCGAAGGTTGAATCTTCTTCGTTAAATTGTTATATGGTTGGAATTGGGAAATGCTACATGTAGTAATTCTAAAATGTCTTGAAGAATTTGATACTTGGAAATTGTTGTGCTCATGTTTAAGCTCTTGCATCATACACTTTGCACCCATTAATGAAGAAACACCTAGAGCTTGCTAAATTTGGTTTGCATATTTGGTCTCTCTAAAGTCTAGATAATTTCTAGTATTGAGTTTTGAACAACAAGGAAGACGGTGTAGAGTCTTATAATGTTTACAATATGTCTTTTATGTGAGTTTTGCTGCACCGGTTCATCCTTGTGTTTGTTTCAACTAACCTTGCTAGCCTAAACCTTGTATCGAGAGGGAATACTTCTCATGCATCCAAAATCCTTGAGCCAACCACTATGCCATTTGTGTCCACCATACCTACGTACTACATGGTATTTCTCCGCCATTCCAAAGTAAATTGCTTGAGTGCTACCTTTAAAATTTTTCCATCATTCGCCTTTACAATATATAGCTCATGGGACAAATCGCTTAAAAACTATTGTGGTATTGAATATGTACTTATGCACTTTATCTCTTATTAAGTTGCTTGTTGTGCGATAACCATGTTTTCTTGGGACGCCATCAACTACTCTTTGTTGAATATCATGTGAGTTGCTATGCATGTCCGTCTTGTCTGAAGTAAGGGAGATCTACCACTTTAATGGTTAGAGCATGCATATTGTTAGAGAAGAACATTAGGCCGCTAACTAAAGCCATGAATCATGGTGGAAGTTTCAGTTTTGGACATATATCCTCAATCTCATATGAGAACACTAATTGTTGCTACATGCTTATGCATTAAAGAGGAGTCCATTATCTGTTGTCCATGTTGTCCCGGTATGGACGTCTAAGTTGAGAATAATCAAAAGCGAGAAATCCAAAATGCGAGCTTTCTCCTTAGACCTTTGTACAGGCGGCATGGAAGTACCCCTTTGTGACACTTGGTTAAAACATGTGTATTGCGATGATCTCGGTAGTCCAAGCTAATTAGAACAAGGTGCGGGCACTATTAGTATACTATGCATGAGGCTTGCAACTTGTAAGATATAATTTACATGATACATGTGCTTTATTACTACCGTTGACAAAATTGTTTCATGTTTTCAAAATAAAAGCTCTAGCACAAATATAGCAATCGATGCTTTCCTCTACGAAGGATCTTTCTTTTACTTTTATGTTGAGTCAGTTCACCTATTTCTCTCCACCTCAAGAAGCAAACACTTGTGTGAACTGTGCATTGATTCCTACATACTTGCATATTGCACTTGTTATATTACTCTATGTTGACAATTATCCATGAGATATACATGTTATAAGTTGAAAGCAACCGCTGAAACTTAATCTTCGTTTGTATTGCTTCAATACCTTTACTTTGATTTATTGCTTTATGAGTTAACTCTTATGCAAGACTTATTGATGCTTGTCTTTAAGTACTATTCATGAAAAGTCTTTGCTTTATGATTCAGTTGTTTACTCATGTCATTACCATTGTTTTGATCGCTGCATTCATTACATATGCTTACAATAGTATGATCAAGGTTATGATGGCATGTCACTCCAGAAATTATCCTTGTTATCGTTTACCTGCTCGGGACGAGCGAGAACTAAGCTTGGGGATGCTGATACGTCTCCGACGTATCGATAATTTCTTATGTTCCATGCCACATTATTGATGATATCTACATGTTTTATACACATTATATGTCGTATTTATGCATTTTCCGGCACTAACCTATTAACAAGATGCCGAAGAGCCGATTCTTTGTTTTCTGCTGTTTTTGGTTTCAGAAATCCTAGTAAGGAAATATTCTCGGAATTGGACGAAATCAACGCCCGGGGTCCTATTTTTGCACGAAGCTTCCGGAAGACCGAGGGGAAAGGAAGTGGGGCCACGAGGCGCCGCCACAACAGGGCGGCGCGGCCCAGGTCCTGGCCGCGCGGCCCCGGCGTGTGGGGCCCTCGTGTGGCCCCCGCGTTCCCCTTCCGCCTACTTAAAGCCTTCGTCGCGAAACCCCCCGTACCGAGAGCCACGATACGGAAAACCTTACCGAGACGCCGCCGCCGCCAATCCCATCTCGGGGGATTCCGGAGATCACCTCCGACACCCTGCCGGAGAGGGATTCATCTCCCGGAGGACTCTTCACCGCCATGGTCGCCTCCGGAGTGATGAGTGAGTAGTTCACCCCTGGACTATGGGTCCATAGCAGTAGCTAGATGGTTGTCTTCTCCTCATGTGCTTCATTGTTGGATCTTGTGAGCTGCCTAACATGATCAAGATCATCTATCCGTAATTCTATATGTTGTGTTTGTCGAGATCCGATGGATAGAGAATACTATGTTATGTTGATTATCAATCTATTACCTATGTGTTGTTTATGATCTTGCATGCTCTCCGTTATTAGTAGAGGCTCGGCCAAGTTTTTGCTCTTAACTCCAAGAGGGAGTATTTATGCTCGATAGTGGGTTCATGCCTCCATTAAATGCTGGGACGAGTGACAGAAAGTTCTAAGGTTGTGGATGTGCTTGTTGCCACTAGGGATAAAACATTGATGCTATGTCCGAGGATGTAGTTATTGATTACATTACGCACCATACTTAATGCAATTGTCCGTTGTTTTACAACTTAATACTGGAAGGGGTTCGGATGATAACCTCGAAGGTGGACTTTTTAGGCATACATGCATGCTTGGATAGCGGTCTATGTACTTTGTCGTAATGCCCAATTAAATCTCACAATATTCATCATATCATGTATGTGCATTGTTATGCCCTCTCTATTTGTCAATTGCCCGACTGTAATTTGTTCACCCAACATGCTATTTATCTTATGGGAGAGACACCTCTAGTGAACTGTGGACCCCGGTCCATTCTTTTATACTGAATACAATCTGCAATACTTGTTCTACTCGTTTTCTGCAAACAATCATCATCCACACTATACATCTAATCCTTTGTTACAGCAAGCCGGTGAGATTGACAACCTCACTGTTTCGTTGGGGCAAAGTACTTTGGTTGTGTTGTGCAGGTTCCACGTTGGCGCCGGAATCTCTGGTGTTGCACCGCACTACATCCCGCCCCCATCAACCTTCAACGTGCTTCTTAGCTCCTCCTGGTTCGCTAAACCTTGGTTTCTTTCTGAGGGAAAACTTGCTGCTGTGCGCATCATACCTTCCTCTTGGGGTTCCCAACGAACGTGTGAGTTACATGATACGTCTCCGACGTATCGATAATTTCTTATGTTCCATGCCACATTATTGATGATATCTACATGTTTTATGCACACTTTATGTCATATTTGTGCATTTTCTGGAACTAACCTATTAACAAGATGCCGAAGAGCCGATTCGTTGTTTTCGCTGTTTTTGGTTTCAGAAATCCTAGTAATGAAATACTCTCGGAATTGGACGAAATCAACGCCCGGGGTCCTATTTTGCCACGAAGCTTCCGGAAGACCGAAGAGGAGTCGAAGTGGGGCCACGAGGCGCCGCCACACTAGGGCGGCGCGGCCCGGGCCCCGGCCGCGCCGACCTGTGGTGTGGGGCCCTCGTGTGGCCCCCGCGTTGCCCTTCCGCCTACTTAAAGCCTCCGTCGCGAAACCCCCAGTACCGAGAGCCACGATACGGAAAACCTTCCAGAGACGCCGCCGCCGCCAATCCCATCTCGGGGGATTCTGGAGATCTCCTCCGGCACCCTGCCGGAGAGGGGATTCATCTCCCGGAGGACTCGTCACCACCATGGTCGCCTCCGGAGTGATGAGTGAGTAGTTCACCCCTGGACTATGGGTCCATAGCAGTAGCTAGATGGTTGTCTTCTCCTCATTGTGCTTCATTGTTGGATCTTGTGAGCTGCCTAACATGATCAAGATCATCTATCTGTAATGCTATATGTTGTGTTCCTCGGGATCCGATGGATAGAGAATACTATGTTATGTTAATTATCAAGTTATTACCTATGTGTTGTTTATGATCTTGCATGCTCTCCGTTATTAGTAGAGGCTCTGGCCAAGTTTTTGCTCTTAACTCCAAGAGGGAGTATTTATGCTCGATAGTGGGTTCATGCCTCCATTGATATCCGGGACGGTGACGAGAAAGTTCTAAGGTTGTGGATGTGTTGTTGCCACTAGGGATAAAACATTGATGCTATGTCTAAGGATGTAGTTGTTGATTACATTACGCACCATACTTAATGCAATTGTCCGTTGCTTTGCAACTTAATACTGGAAGGGGTTCGGATGATAACCTGAAGGTGGACTTTTTAGGCATAGATGCATGCTTGGATGGCGGTCTATGTACTTTGTCGTAATGCCCAATTAAATTTCACTATATTTATCATGACATGTATGTGCATTGTTATGCCCTCTCTATTTGTCAATTGCCCGACTGTAATTTGTTCACCCAACATGCTTTTATCTTATGGGAGAGACACCTCTAGTGAACTGTGGACCCCGGTCCATTCTTTTATACTGAAATACAAATCTGCTGCAATACTTGTTCTTTACTGTTTTCTGCAAACAATCATCTTCCACACAATACGGTTAATCCTTTGTTACAGCAAGCCGGTGAGATTGACAACCTCACTGTTTCGTTGGGGCAAAGTACTTTGGTTGTGTTGTGCAGGTTCCACGTTGGCGCCCGAATCTCTGGTGTTGCGCCGCACTACATCCCGCTGCCATCAACCTTCAACGTGCTTCTTGGCTCCTCCTGGTTCGATAAACCTTGGTTTCTTTATGAGGGAAAACTTGCTGCTGTGCGCATCATACCTTCCTCTTGGGGTTCCCAACGAACGTGTGAGTTACACGCCATCAAGCTCTTTTTCTGGCGCCGTTGCCGGGGAGATCAAGACACGCTGCAAGGGGAGTCTCCACTTCCCAATCTCTTTACTTTGTTTTCGTCTTGCTTTATTTTATTTACTACTTTGTTTGCTGCATTATATCAAAACACAAAACAATTAGTTGCTAGCTTTACTCTATTTATTGTCTTGCACTCTATATCAAAAACACAAAAAAATTAGTTACTTGCATTTACTTTATCTAGTTTGCTTTATTTACTACTGCTAAAATGGCCACCCCTGAAAATACTAAGTTGTGTGACTTCACAACCACAAATAATAATGATTTCCTATGCACACCTATTGCTCCACCTGCTACTACATCAGAATTCTTTGAAATTAAACCTGCTTTACTGAATCTTGTTATGCGAGAGCAATTTTCTGGTGTTAGTTCTGATGATGCTACTGCCCATCTCAATAATTTTGTTGAATTGTGTGATGCAAAAGTATAAGGATGTAGATGGTGATATTATTAAATTGAAATTATTTCCTTTCTCATTAAGAGGAAGAGCTAAAGATTGGTTGCTATCTCTGCCTAAGAATAGTATTGATTCCTGGACTAAATGCAAGGATGCTTTTATTGGTAGATATTATCCCCCTGCTAAAATTATATCTTTGAGAAGTAGCATAATGAATTTTAAACAATTGGATAATGAACATGTTGCTCAAGCTTGGGAAAGAATGAAATCTTTGGTTAAAAATTGCCCAACCCATGGACTGACTACTTGGATGATCATCCAAACCTTCTATGCAGGACTAAATTTTTCTTCACAGAATTTATTGGATTCAGCTGCTGGAGGTACCTTTATGTCCATCACTTTGGGGGCGGCTACAAAGCTTCTTGATGATATGATGATAAATTACTCTGAATGGCACACGGAAAGAGCTCCACAAGGTAAGAAGGTAAATTCTGTTGAAGAATCCTCTTCCTTGAATGATAAGATTGATGCTATTATGTCTATGCTTGTGAATGATAGGACTAATGTTGATCCTAATAATGTTCCGTTAGCTTCATTGGTTGCCCAAGAAGAACATGTTGATGTAAACTTCATTAAAAATAATAATTTCAACAACAATGCTTATCGGAACAATTCTAGTAATAACTATAGGCCATATCCTTATAATAATGGTAACAGTTATGCTAATTATTATGGGGATTGTTACAACAATAATAGGAATACACCCCCTGGACTTGAAGCTATGCTTAAAGAATTTATTAGTACACAAACTGCCTTTAACAAATCTGTTGAGGAAAAGCTCAATAAAATTGATATTCTCGCTTCTAATTAAGGTTGATAGTCTTGCCTCTAATGTTGATCTTTTGAAATCGAAAGTTATGCCTAATAGGGATATTGAAAATAAAATTGTTACTACAGCAAATGCCATCCAAGTTAGAATTAATGAGAATATAAGATTAATGGCTGAATTGCGTGCTAGGTGGGATAGAGAAGAAAATGAAAAACTAGCTAAAGAGAAAAATGTAGCTAAAGTTTGGACTATTACCACCACTAGCAATGCTAATGATTCACATGTTGCTGCACCTCCTACTATTAATGATAAAATAATTGGTGTTGGCAATGTTTCTACTCCTAGTGCAAAGCGCGCAAAATTACTCGAAACTGCTAAAACTGCTGAAACTGCCTATGATAAAACTGCTGAAATTTTTTCCAACCTTGGGGATGATAATCCCATTGCTTTAGATTGTAATGATTTAGATTTTGATGATTGCCACATCTCTGAAGTTATAAAGTTCTTACAAAAACTTGCTAAAAGTCCCAATGCTAGCGCTGTAAACTTGGCTTTCATAAAACATATTACAAATGCTCTCATAAAAGCTAGAGAAGAGAAACTAAAACTTGAAACTTCTATTCCTAGGAAGCTAGAGGATGGTTGGGAGCCCATCATTAAAATGAGGGTTAATGACTTTGATTGTAATGCTTTATGTGATCTTGGTGCAAGTATTTCCGTTATGCCTAAGAAAGTCTATGATATGCTTGACTTGCCTCCATTGAAAAATTGTTATTGGGATGTTAATCTCGCTGATAATGCTAAAAAGAAACCTTTGGGGAGAGTTGATAATGTTCATATTATGGTTAACAATAACCTTGTCCCCGTTTATTTTGTTGTCTTGGATATTGACTGCAATGCATCTTGCCCCATTATGTTGGGAAGACCTTTTCTTCGAACCGTTGGTGCTACTATTGATATGAAGGAAGGTAATATTAAATATCAATTTCCTCTCAAGAAAGGTATCGAACACTTCCCTAGAAAGAGAATGAAGTTACCTTATGATTCTATTATTAGAACAAATTATGATGTTGATGCTTCGTCTCTTGATGATACTTGATATACACTTTCTGCGCCTAGCTGAAAGGCGTTAAAGAAAAGCGCTTATGGGAGACAACCCATGTTTTTACTACAGTATTTTTGTTTTATATTTGAGTCTTGGAAGTTGTTTACTACTGTAGCAACCTCTCCTTATCTTAGTTTTGAGCTTTGTTGTGCCAAGTAAAGTCTTTGATAGTAAAGTAAATACTAGATTTGGATTACTGCGCAGAAACAGATTTCTTTGCTGTCACGAATCTGGGTCTAATTCTCTGTAGGTAACTCAGAAAATTAAGCCAATTTACGTGAGTGATCTGCAGATATGTACGCAACTTTCATTCAATTTGGGCATTTTCATTTGAGCAAGTCTGGTGCCTTAATAAAATCCATCTTTACGGAATGTTCTGTTTTGACAGATTCTGCCTTTTATTTCTCATTGCCTCTTTTGCTATGTTGGATGAATTTCTTTGATCCATTAATGTCCAGTAGCTTTATGCAATGTCCAGAAGTGTTAAGAATTATTGTGTCACCTCTGAACATGTTAATTTTTATTGTGCACTAACCCTCTAATGAGTTGTTTCGAGTTTGGTGTGGAGGAAGTTTTCAAGGATCAAGAGAGGAGTATGATACAATATGATCAAGGAGAGTGAAAGCTCTAAGCTTGGGGATGCCCCGGTGGTTCACCCCTGCATATTCTAAGAAGACTCAAGCGTCTAAGCTTGGGGATGCCCAAGGCATCCCCTTATTCATCGACAACATTATCAGGTTCCTCCCCTGAAACTATATTTTTATTCCGTCACATCTTATGTACTTTGCTTGGAGCTTCGGTTTGTTTTTTGTTTTTGTTTTGTTTGAATAAAATGGATCCTAGCATTCACTGTATGGGAGAGAGACAAGCTCCGCTGTAGCATATGGACAAGTATGTCCTTAGGCTTTACACATAGTATTCATGGCGAAGTTTCTTCTTCGTTAAATTGTTATATGGTTGGAATTGGAAAATGCTACATGTAGTAATTCTAAAATGTCTTGGATAATTTGATACTTGGCAATTGTTGTGCTCATGTTTAAGCTCTTGCATCATATACTTTGCACCTATTAATGAAGAAACACTTAGAGCTTGCTAATTTGGTTTGCATATTTGGTTTCTCTAGAGTCTAGATAATATCTAGTATTGAGTTTTGAACAACAAGGAAGACGGTGTAGAGTCTTATAATGTTTACAATATGTCTTTTATGTGAGTTTTGCTGCACCGTTCATCCTTGTGTTTGTTTCAAATAACCTTGCTAGCCTAAACCTTGTATCGAGAGGGAATACTTCTCATGCATCCAAAATCCTTGAGCCAACCACTATGCCATTTGTGTCCACCATACCTACCTACTACATGGTATTTATCCGCCATTCCAAAGTAAATTGCTTGAGTGCTACCTTTAAATTTCCATCATTCGCCTTTGCAATATATAGCTCATGGGACAAATAGCTTAAAAAACTATTGTGGTATTGAATATGTACTTATGCACTTTATCTCTTATTAAGTTGCTTGTTGTGCGATAACCATGTTTCTGGGGACGCCATCAACTATTCTTTGTTGAATATCATGTGAGTTGCTATGCATGTCCGTCTTGTACGAAGTAAGAGAGATCTACCACCTTAATGGTTGGAGCATGCATATTGTTAGAGAAGAACATTGGGCCGCTAACTAAAGCCATGATTCATGGTGGAAGTTTCAGTTTTGGACATATATCCTCAATCTCATATGAGAATAATAATTGTTGCCACATGCTTATGCATTTAAGAGGAGTCCATTATCTGTTGTCCATGTTGTCCCGGTATGGATGTCTAAGTTGAGAATAATCAAAAGCGAGAAATCCAAAATGCGAGCTTTCTCCTTAGACCTTTGTACGAGGCGGCATGGAGGTACCCCATTGTGACACTTGGTTAAAACATGTGTATTGCGATGATCCGGTAGTCCAAGCTAATTAGGACAAGGTGCGGGCACTATTAGTATACTATGCATGAGGCTTGCAACTTGTAAGATATAATTTACATAACTCATATGCTTTATTACTACCGTTGACAAAATTGTTTCATGTTTTCAAAATAAAAGCTCTAGCACAAATATAGCAATCAATGCTTTCCTCTTTGAAGGACCATTCTTTTTACTTTTATGTTGAGTCAGTTCACCTATCTCTCTCCACCTCAAGAAGCAAACACTTGTGTGAACTGTGCATTGATTTCTACATACTTGCATATTGCACTTGCTATATTACTCTGTGTTGACAATTACCCATGAGGTATACATGTTACAAGTTGAAAGCAACCGCTGAAACTTAATCTTCCTTTGTGTTGCTTCAATACCTTTACTTTGATTTATTGCTTTATGAGTTAACTCTTATGCAAGACTTATTGATGCTTGTCTTGAAGTACTATTCATGAAAAGTCTTTGCTTTATGATTCACTTGTTTACTCATGTCATTACCATTGTTTTGATCGCTGCATTCATTACATATGTTTACAAATAGTATGATCAAGGTTATGATGGCATGTCACTTCAGAAATTATCTTTGTTATCGTTTTACCGCTCGGGACGAAGCAGAACTAAGCTTGGGGATGCTGATACATCTCCGACGTATCGATAATTTCTTATGTTCCATGCCACATTATTGATGATATCTACATGTTTTATGCACACTTTATGTCATATTCGTACATTTTCTAGAACTAACCTATTAACAAGATGCCGAAGAGCCAGTTGTTGTTTTCTGCTGTTTTTGGTTTCAGAAATCCTAGTAACGAAATATTCTCGGAATTGGACGAAATCAACGCCCAGGGTCTTATTTTGCCACGAAGCTTCCGGAAGACCGAAGAGGAGTCGAAGTGGGGCCACGAGGCGCCGCCACACTAGGGCGGCACGGCCCAGGCCCTGGCCGCGCCGACCTATGGCGTGGGGCCCTCGTGTGGCCCCCGTGTTGCCCTTCCGCCTACTTAAAGCCTCCGTCGCGAAACCCCCAGTACCGAGAGCCACGATACGGAAAACCTTCCAGAGACGCCGCCGCCGCCAATCCCATCTCGGGGGATTACGGAGATCTCCTCCGGCACCCTGCCGGAGAGGGGATTCATCTCCCGGAGGACTCTTCACCGCCATGGTCGCCTCCGGAGTGATGAGTGAGTAGTTCACCCCTGGACTATGGGTCCATAGCAGTAGCTAGATGGTTGTCTTCTCCTCATTGTGCTTCATTGTTGGATCTTGTGAGCTGCCTAACATGATCAAGATCATCTATCTGTAATGCTATATGTTGTGTTTGTCGGGATCCGATGTATAGAGAATACTATGTTATGTTAATTATCAAGTTATTACCTATGTGTTGTTTATGATCTTGCATGCTCTCCGTTATTAGTAGAGGCTCTGGCCAAGTTTTTGCTCTTAACTCCAAGAGGGAGTATTTATGCTCGATAGTGGGTTCATGCCTCCATTGATATCCGGGACGAGTGACGAAAAGGTCTAAGGTTGTGGATGTGCTTGTTGCCACTAGGGATAAAACATTGATGCTATGTCTAAGGATGTAGTTGTTGATTACATTACGCACCATACTTAATGCAATTGTCCGTTGCTTTGCAACTTAATACTTGGAAGGGGTTCGGATGATAACCTCGAAGGTGGACTTTTTAGGCATAGATGCATGCTTGGATGGCGGTCTATGTACTTTGTCGTAATGCCCAATTAAATCTCACTATATTTATCATGACATGTATGTGCATTGTTATGCCCTCTCTATTTGTCAATTGCCCGACTGTAATTTGTTCACCCAACATGCTTTTATCTTATGGGAGAGACACCTCTAGTGAAGCTGTGGACCCCGGTCCATTGTTTTATACTGAAATACAAATCTGCTTGCAATACTTGTTCTTTACTGTTTTCTCGCAAACAATCATCTTCCACACAATACGGTTAATCCTTTGTTACAGCAAGCCGGTGAGATTGACAACCTCACTGTTTCGTTGGGGCAAAGTACTTTGGTTGTGTTGTGCCGGTTCCACGTTGGCGCCCGAATCTCTGGTGTTGCGCCGCACTACATCCCGCCGCCATCAACCTTCAACGTGCTTCTTGGCTCCTCCTGGTTCGATAAACCTTGGTTTCTTTCTGAGGGAAAACTTGCTGCTGTGCGCATCATACCTTCCTCTTGGGGTTCCCAACGAACGTGTGATTTACACGCCATCATTACACGCCATCAATAGACTAATCATAATGTAACAATCCATCGGATCCCGGCAAACACAACACCGATTACATCAGATGAATCTCAATCATGTAAGGCAGCTCATGAGATCATTGTATTGAAGTACATGGGGGAGAGAATACCAACTAGCTACAGCTAGAATCCGTAGTCCATGGGGGAACTACTCACGGAGCATGATGGAGGCGGTGGCGTTGATGGAGATGGCTTCCGGGGGCACTTCCCCGTCCCGGCAGGGTGCCGGAACAGAGACTTCTGTCCCCCGAAACGGAGTTTCGCGATGGTGGCGGCGCCCCTGGAGTCTTTCTGGAGTTTCGTCAATTGGTATCGCGTTTTTAGGTCGAAAGGGGTCTTATAGGCGAAGAGGCGGCGCAGGAGGGCGCCTGGGGGTTCCTCACAATAGGCTAGCGTGGCCAGGCCTGGGGCCGCGCCGCCTTATTGTGTGGTGGCCCTCTGGCGTGCCTCCGACTCTCCTTCGGTGTTCTGGGGTCTTCCGGGAAAAATAAGATGTTGGGTCTTCGTTTCGTCGAATTCCGAGAATATTGCCCGAACAGCCTTTCTGGAACCAAAAACAACGAGAAAACAGCAAGCTGGCCCTTCGGCATCTCGTTAATAGGTTAGTTCCGGAAAATGCATAAAAACATCATAAAGTGCAAGCAAAACATGTAAGTATTGTCATAAAACAAGCATGGAACATCAGAAATTATAGGTACATTGGAGACGTATCGGTTGTCACCCTCACATGCACCTGCATGTCCGCATGGGACCGAGCGGGAGGCATGGGCAATGTTGACAGGGAACCACGTGAACCCTGCGCGGAGCCGCGCTGCCCCCTAACAGGAGACGAAAGGAGTTATCCAGGAAACCCGCATCCACCTCGAGAACAACCCGATGTTCAGACAGGAAGGTTTCGGCAGCTTCAAGGGCCCCAACGTCACCATGCAGGCAGAGCTGACCAAGCCCATCCGAGAGCCCGGAGGAATATGGGCGTTGACAGGAGGATCCAAAGCTGTGCCCCGTGAGAGGGTCTCGGTCATCGCACGACGACTAGGCCCAAGTAGCATGCGCACAACCCGTGTCCACTGGACCAACCATCGCCCCGACGGAACTAGGGCTGATGTCAGCCGCAAGTGGTGGCCCCACAGCCACCAAGCGCGAGGAAGAATGCGAGTAAGGCTCAGGGCGACAACGGTCGGCGGTCGCCGGAGATGGAGTTGGGGCAACAGCAGGAGCTGGTACGGGGGCAATGGGCGCACCCAAGACTTCAGTATCAACTGCCTCCTCCACCCCATCGCGGCGGCGCATCCTCCTTGGAGCCCGACGGTGGCGTCGTTGATGCGCAACTGCCCCAACCGGAGCCGCCACATCCACGTCCTCTCTGGGAGCAGAGCCAAGCCCGCTATCGCCGTCAGGTCTGCGAGCGGCATGCCCGCCGCGACCTTGGCCGTCGGAGCCGTCAGAGGAGGGCGGCGTTCTAGCTATGATCCAGCGATCAACCCAAAAGCGGATGAAGTACCATAGCACCTTGGGACTGGAGATGTGCGGGCGCCGCCGTCCCGTGGACACCTGGAGCCGCTTGCCGGAGCTAGGCTCCGGCACCACGAGCCACCGCACCGCCGGAATAGCAACGACGTCTTGAGTCTAGAGGGCCAAGCGGAAGCATGACATGTCCCGACGCAAAGCTGTGGCCGGATCAACCGCATCAATGATGCCGCAACCATCAAGAAGCTTCACGACCGTGCTTTCAGTCCACGTGTGGGCAGGAATGCCACGAATCTCGAGGTCAACACCGTATGGCGTCTCCCTCTGGACCGCACCGGCGTGCCACGACCATGGCTGAAGGTATAGCGTGCAAGACAACAAGGAGACCACCTCGGCAGCGAGGAGTCTAGCATGGACCTCCATGGAACCACAGAGAATGAGGAAGTCCGCTGGATCTGAGGCGCGAATGGAGAAGTCCACATCCACATAAAGAAGCAGCTGCGCGTTGATGGCGGTGGCGGCTGCCTCCAGGGTCACCGCGCGGTCCCCGGACACCAAGACGGCGACATCGCGGTCGAGGTCCTCCTCCATCTAGACCATACCAGTGGACGGACAGACGTAGCAGATGTCTAGCGCATCCGGTGATGCCGACCTGGCCACATCCTCGGCCTCGGACGGCGAGGTTGGCAGAGGTCACGGAGTGAAGGGAACCAAAAACCCTGTCGACCCCGAGCTGGTCTCAGATCCAGATCCACCGGAGAAGCTGACAACGTCACTACAAGAACGCCCAGCACCGACCGGCGGAGGCGGTGGCATCGGAGTCGACGAGCAAGCGGCCTCAGAGCCCCCAGCATGCCGGCCATCCATAGCCGCAGAGACCCAACCCGGCTGCTTGCAGTCGCGAGAGGTGTGCTGCCTCCCCCCACAGCGGATGCAGACCTGTCTTTGGTGCACTCTGCCGAGATGTGGCCCTCCATGCCGCAGTTGTAACAGCAGCCATGAAGGGCCACCGGAACCTGAGCAGCGGCATTCCCCGGTGGCGGCCTAGAGGCCGGTAGGGGGCGCTGTGAGCGGTCATGGAGGCACAGGCGAGGAGGGGCTGGGGCTTGCACAGCGCGGCGCGTATTTCCAGGAGCCACAGACCGGCGGCATCCCGAGCTACCGGAGGAACTTCCACCGGGCGGCTGGGACCAACTCCCGCGTCCCACCCCCTGGCCCCGAGCTGGTGGGTGGCTGGAGCCACAACCACGAGCAGAGGGGAAGAGGAGGGGCACAGGAGGTCACCGAGCTTGTGCTCAGATCCGAATCGGACAGCTCGACGCGGCAAGCCATGCATGGTGCGAGGAGCAGGAGCGGGGTAGGGGGCCGGCGGGAGGGCCGGCAACAGGCAGCGCCAGCACCAGCGCGGGTGGCGGCGGGGAGTGGTGGCTAACCTAACCTAATCTAGTGGAGCGTCAACTTCATTGAAAGAAAAAGGTCTTGCGTCTGTACTGATTTGTTCCTTCCCTGGATGGCAAACCACAATATAAATTTACTTGCACTGGAGATGAAGAAACAGTCCGTCTAAAACTTTTGTAATATCTAACGGCATCTGAAAATTCTTTCAAATACCTCGAGATTCCTCCATGTTCATTACTATAGTGGCAAACGTGTTTTGATAGATAGGAATGTATATGAGGATGACTCATCATATTGGAACATCAACTTTTGTGTATTAGCTGACGATACAAAATGGGCTTATAAGTAATAGAGGTGTTTCTGCAGTATTGAACGGAACAACCTAAGCGTATCAAATACTACTAGAATCCAATTCTGGAACGTGCTCTCTTGCATTTAAATGGACATGCATCTTCCTAGGATCAGATTTTGTACCATAATTATATGTACTAATTTTTTCTCCGCATTCTAGTGTATGTAGTATACTTGAGACTAATTTTATCCTAATTGATCAGTCTCTTCATTCAATCTTCTTTTCTGAAGACAAGCATACGCCTAATTTTTTGACTGCTTTCTACAACATAGATTTTCGCCGCAACGCGCGGGGTATTATCTAGTTACTGAAAACCGCACATGCCTCGATGCCACCAGAGAAACGGACATCATCATTCATCAGTTATCTTCCTTCCACACCTGATGAAGAGCCTTCACAAGTTTCTCGTTCTGTATTGGCTTAGTCAGGTGGAGATCCATCCCTGCTTGGATGGTCTTCTGCATGTCCTCCTCCTCAGAGTGTGCGGTCAGCGCGATGATTGGGGTGTGGATCCCGTAACGGCTTTCTTCCTCGTGGATGCGCTTTGTCGCTTCGTAGCCGTCCATCACCGGCATCTGGAAACAAAGAAGATCGAGCAGTGTTAAAACCATCAGAAACAAAAGATTGAATTGACTTGCTTGGCATCGACAAATGCAAAATGTACCTGGCAATCCATGAATATCACATCGTAGGGCAACACCAACCGTTCTTTTGAAGCGGCACCACCACTTGCAATCTCAAGAGCATTGATGAACATTGCCACAGCCTCGGATCCATCCACTGCTACCACAATAGTTGCACCCAAAGTGCTGAGCATTTTCTTTTGGATAAACTGCAGCACCCTCATGTCTTCCACCACCAGGACGTGCTTCCCTTCCAGAGGCTTGTCATTTTCAAGCTTGGTCAGCTCCTTGGGCACTGCCGCCACAGATGTGGTTTCAGACGACATGGCAGTGGCCTCCAGAGGCTTGTCGTATCCAAGCCTGGGCGGCTCCTGGGGCACTTCCACCTCAGATGTGAGTTCGGATGACGCGGCAGTACCTGATCTGCCGCTGGCAACTCATTGATGGTGATCCCAACCTGATGCGGATGTTGTTGCGGAAATGGAGAGGCCTGGAGCTCTCTCATGACCTGGAGGAGCTTGCGCAGCCGGGAGCCATGGATTGACTTGCGCATGTCCATGTCGCAGCTCGCCGCCTCCTTGAGCCTCCTCAAATCCTCGGAGGAGGTCTTGAGGTTAGTAATGCACGCCACCGTGCACGGAACTTGGTGCTTGATCTTCGCGAGGCTCGGCGCCTCCTCGAGGATCTCGTTGAGCCTCCCACCAGAGACGTCGACTACAACGAGTAGGCCGAAGGGGTGGAGGTGCCCCGCGTGGTTGCCGCTGTTGTTCCGTATGACCTGGGTGACCATCTCTTTGGAGCTGAAGCACCGGTCAGCTACACCGTCCAAGTCATCACCGCCGCCCTGCGATGAAGAGATCGACGCTGGCCTAGATGGCGAGGTGCCCACGGCGGCGCGTGCCTTCTCCATTGTCTTGGCAAGGAGCTCGGCGCATGGGACGGGCCAGACCTTCATCCCGATGTTCTCCATCCATATCTGGAGGATCCAACGGGTCTCGTCCCCATGGACTAGGAGGACACACTTCCCACCCTTGAAGCAGCCAGGCTCCCTGAACAGGGACGGCACCACTCTCCCGTGCTCGATGTGCTCTTCCGCATCACTGTTCTTGCGGAAGACGTTTAATCCGAAGCATGTTCCCGCTTCTCCTGGCTCTTTGTCCTTGATGCTTATTTCGCCACCCATCAAACGTACCTTATCAAAACAAGAATAATGAATAAGTAACAACATTGTAAAAAATACAAAGTAAATTGAAAAAACATCACAGCCTGCAAAGTTATACATGGCCTGCAAACCAAAAGGTACACTAATACACAATACCTTGTGCAATTGTGTTATTAACAAAAGCAACATAAGTGTTGTCTCTAGTATTTAAACCTAGTGAAAAATAGCTTTTGGATCAATATGTAGCCATCCTAATACACAAAGCAAACAAAAATACAGTTATTTTTACTAAAGTTGCAAAAAGAAAAAGAGTATAAATTTTACTAGTGTATAATGTATGCATCCGGTCATACTACTATTTGATTGGATCACAGTAAAAAGCAAAGGATTTTCAGGACTCTAAAACGCAGTATTGCAATTTTATGCCCATTTGAGTCCTATGGGATTTTTATTTCTTTGATTGCCTCACAGAAAAAACAAAGGGTTTTCTAAAGAAATCAAAGGATCATTTCCAAGAAGGTTGAGTGGATATAAAATTTATCATCAATATAGTGCAAATGAATCCTTAGAAAAAATTCATTATGTTATTAAGTCCTACGATCAAGGAGCAAACATAGAAAATTTTCTATGAATTACAGTTCTCAAAATTTCCTATGAAATTCCTTTTAATAAAATAGAGCATTAGTATCGCTTTTCTAATTGTGTTAGTTTAAGATTAATAAATAATATAAGGACGGAAGCCACTTACAATGGATTGGACAATGCCGAGGCCTAGTCCGGTGCCACCATGCCCGTCCTTTACCTGAACGTAGTTTTCAAACACAAATTCCTTTTTCTCCTTTGGGATCCCAACACCTGTTTCTACTACCTCAAAATAAAACTCAATGGCGTTAGGATCATTCTGAAGAAGTGATCGGCGAGCATTCTGCTCGGCACCTTCTTCCCTCGTTCCTAGCAGCCACCGACAGAACACGCTCGCACGCCAGTGGGGGGCGAACCTAGATGGGGTGCTGATCGCGGAAGTCCTTGCGATAGGGCGGTTGGCCCAGGCGCGGAGCACGACGTGGCCATCGTGCGTGAACTTGATGGCATTTCCAAGAAGGTTGTCGAGGACCTGTTTGAAGCGCTTGCAGTCACCGATGACAGCATCGCATCGAAGAATAGAGAAGTCACAGGGTTCCCAAACCACCTCAATGCCTCTAGTCATACCGACAACATTCACCATGTCCATGGATTCTTCAAGGACGTCAGCCATGCTGAACTGCACCTCCTCCAATTGCATCTTTCCGGGCTCCACTTTGCCCATGTCTAGTATGGTGTTAAGTATATCTGCAACACATGTGTTACATATATGGGCTGAATCAACATATATGCTGAACAAAGAAACTTATTGCGCAACCGAGTATGCACATAACCAAGATGGAGCCTCAATATGCTCCTACATCCGAAAACTTACACAACCAAGATGAATTGTATATTTGATAAGATATTAGCCTAGCTCTTTAGTAGACACGGACAAAAACACATGGTGTGGCTAACATGAATGCGACCATCTATGTGAAATTGTAAACTACTCAAAACATTATGTATATATTCTTTCTTGGGAAGTAAACAAATGCTAACTCGTCAAAAAATAGAACTGCACACTGTAGAAACTGTGGACTACATTTTTTGTACTGGAAAAAATGGTACAACTGAACTGTTGCACACTTTATAGAAAAATTTGTGAACTCATTATTTGTGCAACCTCACTTTATATGACGTGCAAATCTATAGTGATGTGATTACATTCATTAGCTAATTTACCATGGATGGATCACATCTTGCAAAAAAAGTGGCAAGTATACATGGCATGCATGGTACCTAGGGAAATATATGGATGTATGGAACTGACCAAAGAGCTTGTTGGTGCCAATCTCCATCTGGTCAAGGCAGTAGGTAAGGTTGGGGTTTGCCCGCGCCTCCGTCCGGGAGACATCAATGAGTCCGGCGACAGCGGCAAGCGTGAAGCAGATGTCGTGGATGGCAGTCGCGAATGCGTTGCTCTTATTCATGCTCTTGCGCTCTGTGTGCTGGAGCGCTTCCTTCTGCCTCATGAGCTCACCCTGGAGCGCCGCCTCCCGCGACCCCGACCGCCACAATGCCCATGCCATGAAGAAGCACGCCACAGCATCGGTGACCGCGAGCAAGCACACGACAGAGACCACGGCCACCCCTATCTCGCCAAACATGGCCTCCTGTTGCCACACCAGCCGGAGTCCCTGAAAAAGAAGGAGATGATTATCTCTGTAGTTGTTAATACTTGTAAGAACGTAAATAATGTATAAGTGTATGTCGCAATTCTACATCTCAAAAAGATGTGATGCGATGCGTGTGCTACCGGTCGGTTTGACGTGCCCGGGCCATAGTATGGTATGGGCCTCCACCCTTCTACCATGCTAGATCCACCCTTATTAGATATGTTGTGTACTCTGCTATGAAAAAAAGATGTGTTGTGTATAGAGTACGTGTGTATGCCCTAAAAAAAAGAGTACGTTGAGATGATGCATGCTCCCCTAATAAGAAAAAATGGATGTTGCATACACACGTACCAGGTGTACTCCTCTGGAGAGGTTGAAGCTCGTGCATGCGACAGTGTACTCCTTTTGGTGGGACCCGATCCGAACATCGTGGAGTTCTAGCTTGGAAGCGTCAAAGGCGAACGCGGTGCATTTGATATCTGAGAACAGATCCTCCATCTTCTTCTTCTTCGCGTCAGAACCAACGACCAAAGGTTTATAGCATGTAGATGTGTTGTGCTTAGTGTCGATGATCAAGTAGTATGCATCCACGGCGCCGAATCCCACAGTGGCCCGATCGGCCATCGGTAGGACGTCCTTAATGGGGACGGAGGCGGACACCACACCGGCGTGGCTGACTGGCACGGAGAAGACCACCATCTGGACGATGGGATGGGCCAACCTGGCCCCAACGGCCACCAGTGAGCCGCTCTTGGCGTCCGCTAGAGCCCATGCGGCATTCGGCAGGTGCTTCGGCAGTGGCACTGCCGCGATGGGTCTAACGGGTCCACCGGTCACCGGATCAGCGGCCTGCTTGTACCACTTGCCGCGGTGGTTGACAGACATCTTTCTAGGCCGGCCATCCTTGCCGTGGTAGTAGGTGAAGCCGGAGCCGTCGATGCCGGTGTATGACATCTCGGCCACGTGTGGCTGCATTGCGAACGCCATGAACAAGTTTTGTTCCACCTAACATGTGAACACGTACCGGATTATACATGAGTTACTCGGAGTACAATAGATTTAAACTAATTTAGCTTGGGCGTGTTCATAATTATCGAATTAACATGCTATGAATAGGCCATATTTTTCCAACTAAGAATTTTTTTTGCATACACACATAATATTTACTCAATATTTCAATATATCTTCATAAATGCCCAAATTTATCACAGTATTTTTTCTTTGCCACCTAACATGTCAACATATACCGGAATATACATGAGTAATTCATAAGAGTATAATAGAATTGAACTAATTTATCTCTTCGTACATGTTTACATCTTCTTTTTGGACGTACGTGTTCATAATTATCAAATTAACATTGTATAAAGAGGTTATATTTTTCCATCTAAGAAAATATTTATGCATAATAATTACTCAATATTTCAAAATATCTTCATAAATGCCTATATTTATCATGGTATATTACATTGTACAGTACAGTGATTAGTACATATTACGTTTCCATCTAAAGATTCTGTTTGGAAATGGAAGTGCATAAGATCGAATTACTAAATAGTCGTGCATGCATTGCAAAATATTTTTACAACTAAGAAAACATGGTTTGACGTACACATATAATTAATTAATATTACAAAAATATATTCATTAATATTCAAATTTATCATTATATATCAAAACATATACCAGAGTGATTAATACGTATTAGTTTTATAAGATTGTGTTTGGAAAGAAAAGTGCATCAACATTAGTCATGCACGTATTGTCAAAAAAAGCATAACAAAATCAAAGCACTTACGCGAGATAAGCGATTCTTGTTGCTCGTAGCCGCTAGGTAGTCTGCGACTACGAAGGCGGAATGGTTGGCTGCCAGGATAGCCTGCATGCCGGCGGCGACGTGGTCCAGCGACGCGTACATGTTGCTCGACACAGCATCACTAGTGCCTTCTTTTACATATCTAGAGACGGAAATGTAGGCCAGAGTTACCACGAGAATAATCGCTCCATGGGAAACCTGCATATGCATACACAGTTGGGACCTCTTAATATAAACATCAAATAAACATGTGTATATATGCAGTATTTCCAATAGACAGTATCCAAAAGCAATGTCCATGCTAAATAATTTATAAATATCATCGCCAAACCTAAACATACTTTACGAATGGGTCTAGTTTTTTTTAGTAGGGTCTGCCCGGTTTGCAATGTTGCACCAGGACTTAATGTGTGTTGGGTTACCCTGCTAATTCATGGAGATATTGTGCTTACATTTTTTTTTAATGTAACGTATCTACTGAGTCATTTTTGGAGATATTGTGCTTACATCTTTTTGTTTTGCTTAAAGTTATTCATGGAGAATGATGCCACATTCTCCTCTTTCACATATCATTTTCATTTATTTTCACACCTCATTAATGTATATGATATATAGGTATCTTTTGAAATATTCAAAAGATTGCAAAATCATAAATGTTTTTCCAGCTCACTAGGACGTGACAAAGGGATGTTGTCACGTGTCTCCACTAATGTAATGGCAACATTTTTCATGACTTTCGATCTATAGTTGCAAGTAGTAAGGCAGGACATCATGTGTTTAAACTCGTCTAACGGTAACTTTTGTCGCGACATTCGATAGAAGATGCAACTATTAAGTCGTGATTTCGAGCGTTCTACTCATCTAGAGGTAATGTTTGCCATGACATTCCATGTCTGTAGATTCAAGTTTTTTCATGCATCTAATGAAACGATGTGGTGACATTCCGTCAGTAAGTGTAAGTACATAAAAGTGAATTTCAAAATTATGACAGGTTACATTGTTATGTTGATGGACCGAATCTACTCAAGCATATGTAGGTTTGAAAAATAATGTCACTTTTCTATGTATCATTTGTATTTATTTTGTTTTTTTATAATACACAAAATACTTGCATGTTATTTCCTTTAAGATTGTGAGAATTTATATATACCAGGATTGAAGGAAAAAATGAAAACAAGATAGATCCACCAAATGGAAGAATCAGAACTACTGACAGGGGAAGAAAAACTATAATCTACATCATTAATACTTAAAATATTGCAAAATAAATATGCAAAAATTGACATCAATTTTCATATATACTATTTATTAAAATATAAATATCACTAGTGTATATTTTGATATATGAGTGGAAACAGTTATTTTCTTGTCTTATTAATGTATATGATATCAAAATCTTTATCAAATATTTAAAAGAATGCACAACCATAAATATTTCTTTTGTTTACAGGGACGTGACCAGGGATGCTGCCACATGTCTCCACTCATCCAACGGTAACAATTTTCATGAGTTACGATTTGTAGTTGCAAGTAGTAAGGCAGGTCACCAAGTGTTTCTGCTCGTCTAACATTATTTTTTGTCGCAACATTCGATAGAAAATGCAAGTATTAAGCTGAGATTTTGAGCGCTCTACTCATCAAGAGGTATCATTTGCACTGACATTCTAAGTCAAGATTCAATTGTATCCACTCATCTAACGGTTTTATTTATCACGACATTACATCGATAAGTGCAAGTACGTAAAACGTAAAGTTCGAAGTGTATCAATCATCTTGGAATCTCATCAATAGGTGTGATACATGCACTTACGACAAAGTGCGTCCCCCTACTTGCGACAAGCACAGGCTAGCTCGCCACCACCTCATGAAATTGGAAGGATATGGCATATTTAGTAGGGCATACAACATAAGTAGGTTTGACATATTTAGTATTACATCACAATATAAAAAAACATTAGTAGAGTATACAACGAAATGTGTTCCCCTAGTTACAACAAGCGCGGGCTGGCTCGCCACCGCCTCATGAACTTGGAAGGATATTCGTGTTGCATGTAGTGGAAGCTTATAGGATAAAAACTATATGGGTCAAACTTCTCTAGCCCATACACATAGCACACATGTGAGGATATCATTGTCATCTTGCATGGTAAAATTGTCTCTAACTTAAGAGCTTATGGCTCACATAAGTATGAGGATATCCTTGCAATAAAGGTGGAATGTTGCAACATAAAAACTATAGTTTAAAGGCCGGGTTCATGCCTCACATGAGCGGGGAGCGCGGGGAGCGCAGAGACTCAAGTTTACAGGCGCAAATTATAGATAAAATTATTCAACAAGTCATCAGCCAGGGATGCCGAGACATCCCACACATCGTCCATGGTCTCCTACCAACTGCTAGGACTAAAGCAACAGCCGAAGAACAAGCGATCTCTAGTCTGTAAGTGGTCTGATCTGCAAAGGAGACACATAAACTCTTCCCAGATGTCAAAGTACCGTCTATGAAGCATGTCACACGTGTTTAATCTATCAATCAAGAAGAGCCAGGAGAAGACCCAATGCATCATGTTGCATCTGGATTTTCATATAGCGGGATGGCAGACTGGCCGTGCTCTGGACAAGATGATGAAAACCATGCATCTAGGGCGGATGAAAACTATCTAGTCTAGATCTATATCTTAAGGCCACGCAACACACCACGTGGGAGGATATATATAATGGACCAAATCTTGCAAAATGTGAAATAATACGCATATACTTTCGGCTGAAAATAAGCCATTAGCCATGACATCAATAAATTTAAAAAAAAAACTATGGGACAGATAAGACCCATGTGCTCTACGTACCGGAGGGATAAAGGCCAGGAAGTGCTTCAAACGAGTACCACACTTTCGAATCCCTTCAGTCATCCCGTTGGGTGTCGCAAATTGCAAACTACTATATAGAAATTGATCTCTCTTAGTTTACGTATTTCTTAGAATACATGCCCTCCTTTTATAATGTCTGGAGGGAAACCTAGAATACAGGGTATTTCAAAACCGTGGCCTCAAAACTACCATACACTCAGCCCCTTGTTTTGAATTAAACCATGTATGTGTATAGTGCTATTTATTTTCCTTTAATTTGCTTTTATTATTCCTTCTATATCGGTTCTTTACAGTAGTAGTGGAAAAAAGATATCGTACGTAATCTACAAGATACTCTCACGTGTTAGATTTTTATTTGAAAGATCATGGTAGATTACTACCAGCCACGTGATGTCAATAACACAGTATCATTCTCTTGTGGAAGCTAGTGATATAATATCGTGATATAATAGCAAAAATCTTCCAATTAGGGACCATTAACTCACTACAATTGTTTTGTTATCTTGAAGCTATTTCTTTGCAAAAAGGACTTTATTGACTAAAACAACAGCGCACACCCTGAAAATTTAAAAAATACATCGTGGTCCCTATGGGTGAATGCATTCTTCCTCATGAACGAACCGATAGTGTGCCGCCGCTCCTCCTCCATCATAGAGGCCGCCCACCATTGGAGTCATCAAGGTAATGACCTTGCATAAACAATGCTTGGAGAAGATACCATCGAAGTCATCATTGTTGAAAGATCCAAATATTCAAGATCTTAATCACCAAAAATATTCATATGCATCATGCTAGTACCGGAGGGCGCACCAACAAGGCGGAGAGGAGGAAGGAAAAAACTACAAAGGGAATCCTCCGCCTCCGTGCCGAAAAACATTGCAAACCCTAACCTCAACGACAAGAGAGGCCGATAGGAATCTAGGCCAATAAGCCATCGACGTCGTCGCAGCCAACATTGTCGAGATCAAGAAGCTCGTGGGGAAATTATTCCCCATCTCGGCACGGTCACCTCCATCAGCGAAGTGTCAACCGAGATCCCTACTAAAAGCCTCGAAGCAGGGGAAAACCATGACTCTAGCCAATAGATCAGGGCCTCGAAATGTACAAGGATGTCTCCTAGAGGGGGTGACTAGGCGGGTTACAAAAACTTCTACTTGAGCGCTAAACAAGGCGAAATAAAACTACTTAAGGTATACTTGTTTAGCTAAAAGCATGTCAACTAGGGTTTTCCTATGTGCACTAACAACCTATGCTAAGCATGATGAGCAACAATGTGATAGCTAACTAGATATATACCATCAAACACGAAGGCTATCACAATGTAAAGAACATAGGTAAAGGAGCTCGGGTTGAGAAGTAACCGGTGAACGAGGAGACGACGATATACTCCGAAGTTCACAACCATGGGTGCTACGTCTCCGTTGGAGCGGTGTGGAGGCACAAGACACTGCAATGAGCCACTAGGGACACCATATTCTCTTTGAGCATTTCCACCAAAGAGAAAGTCTCGATCCACTAAGGGACCCTTGAGGGTGGTCACTGAACCCGTACAAGCTTGGGGCAAACACCTAAGTATCAACCTTGAGGCAAACTCCACAACACCGGAGGCTCTCAAGTACAAGGCCACAAAGGCTACAACACGCCACACACGGCAACAAGACCACGAAGGCTTCAACACGCCACAACCGGCTCCAAGACCACAAAGGCTACCACCACTACTAGAAAACAGGTTATCAGTGGCGCACCAGATTTTGTTATCAGTGGCGCACTAGTGGTGCGCCACTAATATCACACCACTGCTAAATGTTAGCTGTGGGCACCAGTGGTGCGCCACTATTAATCGAAATAGCAGTGGCGCATGAGGTGGGGCGCCATTGGTAACAGTACACAGGTGCGCCACTAATGCCTTGTAGGGATGCGCCACTAGTATCTATAACACATGTGTTGAATCTGACAAGGTGTGCCACTAGTCCAGCTGTGTGTGCGCCACTCACTGCCTAAATTTAAAAGGTCAAGGTGGGCCTAGTTGGCAGACGGTGTTGCAGGTGCTAGATCTGTATGTTGAACCATTAATAAAACAGACACTTTTATTTTATTGTAGTAGATCAGAACTATTACAGGACCCAAATAAAAAAATACACCCAAATTTCCTAAACTTTACAACAAGGACCCTAAATCTTTTTCTAAAAAGCAATCAAATCCATGGAAGAGCTCCACCGCCGGATGCCGCTCAGTGGTCCTGCTCGTGTGCGGCGGGGCGGCCACCGGAGGCCGGCGTCGTCGGAGGCCCTTCTCGCCCCGCTCAGCGTCCTCCTAGTCGAGGGCGACCCACCACGCGGACGCGGCGGAAGACCGCGAGGGTGACCCACCATGCGGACGCGGCGGCCACCCCCATCGAGCCGTCCTCGCCCTCGCCCGGCTCCGCGCCGCCGGGGGCTCGTCACCGGCAGAGGGAGGTGTCGACGGCCGGCTTGCGGACGGAGGCGCACGTACCCGGCCGCAGCGATTCGGGACGCGGCGGCGCAGACGTCCGCAACGGCGCCGTCGGGGAGGAGCTCGATCTCGCGGTCGACAGAGTAGGACAATGAATCTGGCGGGATCTCCTCCTCGAGCAGCGCCATGACGACCTGGACGGCGCTGCAACTCCCAAGCCCGGATGCGAGGCGACGGATGTGGAGTAGGAGGAGAGGAGCAGGCGGCTCATGACCCCGTCGAGGTCGGCCATCTCCCACGACTCGCGGCGGCCGCCGCGGTGGCCGCCGGCTCCATGTAACACCCATGAATCTGGTGCCGCGGTGGTCGAGGAGAAGGAGCGGCCATGGGGGGCGAGGAGACCGGGGGCGAGGAAAAGGAGCAGCCATGGATTTGGTTCGGACGGGAGGAGAAGGAGCAGCCATGGACTTGGTTTGATTTGGTTCTGCGGGACTTGGGGACGTGGGGCTTGCGGACTTGGGGACGTGGGGGACTAGGGGTGGTTGGCCCGTGGAGGAAATGATGCGTGGAGGACGATTTGTCTCGCGTGACAACGTGAGATACACAAAACGTACTCGTGTTTGGATGAAACGACCCCCGCGCGCGCAGTGGCGCACCCTATGCAGTGCGCTATTGCTACTTACAATAAGGTGGCGCATATGTATATGTGCGCCATTGCTATTTAAATAGCAGTGGCGCACCTATATATGGTGCGCCACTGGTAACCTTAAATCTATATATAATTCAGTCCTAAAATTAGTAGTGGCGCACCACTAGTACTAGTGCGCCATTGGTAATTTGCTAGCAGTGGAGCACCTAATAGTTGTGCGCCACTGCTATATAGCAGTGGCGCACCACTATCACCGTGCGCCACTGCTAGCAATCTTACGGCTAGATCTTTTCCTAGTAGCACTACTAGGAAAAGGCCTATAGCTGCGCAGGTTATTGCCGGCGCACTAAGATTGTGGTACGCCGGTGATATTTACCGCCGGCGCACTATTATTTTGGTCCGCCGGTGGTACAAGTATACCGCAGGCGAATATTTTTGGTGGTGCGCCGGGGCTAAAGGACCTGCCAAGGTTGGTGGTGCGCGCGAAGCTACAACTGATGCGTGGCACATGCCACCGGCGGACCACCTACCAGGTGCGCCAGCGCGAGGTAGCCACCTCCGGCGGAGTAAAACCATGGTCCGCCGGCGACAATTTGGCCTCATGCGCACCTAGCTACCTAGCAGGGTCGATCGATCCTAGCTAGTGAGGAGTGCGCGTATGTCAGCAGAGCAGCGTGCTGCCACAGCGTAGCTCCATGGTGCATGAACCAGCTTTTAATTTAATGCCCACCACTAGACAAAAAGCCAGGAAATAATTAATGCCGCACGGAGCAGAGACTCTCTTTCTTTCTCCTTTTTCTTTCTCTCTCTCTCGCGTTGCCGGCGGACCACTAGCTTCTTCTCCGCTCGGCACTAGCTCCGCCCAAATCTTCAACACCACCGATCCGTTCTCCAAATCTTCCTTCCTCCACAGATCCGTTCTCCAAATCTCCAAATCCGCAGGGCCGCCGACGCATCCTACGCCTGATCCGAACGCGCCTCATCCCCCTCCTCTTCCTCCAGGCACCTCACAGACTTCTGAGAAAATTCCTCCATGGCCGGCGCGGTCGACGCGCTCGTGCAGCTCGCCGTCCTGGCCGCGCTGTGCTTCCTCCTGATCCCACAACTCAACCTCCTCCTCCTCTCTCTATCCACCCTGATCCACCCAGCCACCCCATACCTCTCCGCCACCGCCATCGCGGGCGCCGCGGCGGCCCTGGAGGCGTGCGCCCTCTGTTGGGCCCTCCTGCAACGCCAAGCGCGCCGGTGTGGGAAGCCGCGCTGTCGGGGGCTCAGGAAGGCCATGGAGTTCGACATCCAGCTCGAGACGGAGGAGTGCGTGCGCGGCCGGACCAGCCTCGCCGCCTGTCCTGCCGCCTGTCCGGGCACTTCTTCTCCGTCTACGACAGCCGCAGCGGCAAGAACGGCGAGCGTCGATGCGGCAAGGACGGCGACACGGAGCTCCGGCCGGCGGTGGAGGAAGACGTTTGGGACCCGATTGCGTTTTTATTTTCTTTTTAGGGTGGTCGCTGTAATTATCCTGCGAGTTGTAATGTGACAGCCTGCTGCCATGTGCAGCCTTTTTTTTTTATTCTTAAAATCCCACAGCGCCGGCGAACCTAACCTACTGCGCCGGCAATGTTTTGTATTTCCTCTGGCGAATGTACTGGTGCGCCGGAAGTACATAGGTGTCACCGGCGTATTCCCTCTGGCGGGCGGTAGTGCGCCGGGAATAGCCCATTTTAGTTCGCCAGCAATAGCACTTTTCCTAGTAGTGTAGTGCACACAACACAAAGGAAACAACACCACAAAGGCTACCACGCTGATGTCTACGTTCCCCCTCCTTTCCTGTAGACAGTGTTGGGCCTCCAAGTGCAGAGGTTTGTAGAACAGCAGCAAGTTTCCCTTAAGTGGATACCCAAGGTTTATCGAACTCGGGGAGGAAGAGGTCAAAGATATCCCTCTCATGCAACCCCGCAACCACAAAGCAAGAAGTCTCTTGTGTCCCCAACACACCAAATAGGTGCACTAGTTCGGCGAAGAGATAGTGAAATACGAGGTGGTATAAATAAGTATGAGCGAGTAGCAACGGTGCCGAGAAAAGTGCTTGGCGTGTAGTTGATGGTGGTGGTATTGCAGCGATAGTAACGCGAGTAAAACGAGTAAACAAGCGGTAGTAACTCAGCGGTATTTAGGAACAAGGCCTAGGGATTACACTTTCACTAGTGGACACTCTCAACATTGATCACATAACGAGAATAGATAAATGCATACTCTACACTTTTGTTGGATGATGAACACATTGCGTAGGATTACACGAACCCTCAATGCCGGAGTTAACAAGCTCCACAATAATACTCATGTTTAAGTAACCTTTAGTGTAAGATAGATCAACAGACTAAACCAAGTACTAGCATAGCATGCACACTTGTCACCTTCATGCATATGTAGGAGGAATAGATCACATCAATATATCATAGCAATAGTTAACTCCATAATCTACAAGAGATCATGATCATAGCATAAACCAAGTACTAACACGGTGCACGCATCTGTCACCTTTGCACACATGCAGGAGGAATAAACTACTTTAATAACATCACTAGAGTAGCACATAGATAGTAGTGATACAAACTCATATGAATCTCAATCATGTAAAGCAGCTCATGAGATTATTGTATTGAGGTACATGGAAGAGAGATGAACCACATAGCTACAGCGAAGCCCTCGAGCCTCGGGGGTGAATTACTCCCTCCTCATCATGGGGGCAGCGATGGCGGTGAAGATGGCGGTGAAGACGGCGGTGGAGATGGCTCCGGGGGCAATTCCCCGTCCGGCGGGGTGCCGGAACGGAGACTTCTGTCCCCGGATCTGGAGTTTCGCGATGGCGGCGGCGCCACGGAACTTTTCCGGAGTTTCGTCAATTGGTGTCGAGGTTTTAGGTCACGACGACTTAAATAGGCGAAGAGTCGGAGTCGGAGGGGGCCCGGGCTGCCCGCACCATAGGGGGCGCGCCCCCCTTGGGCCGCGCCGCCCACGAGTGTGGGGCCCCCCGGCACCCCTCCGACCTTTCTTCGGTGCTCTGGAAGCTTCGCGTATTTCTAAGACTTTCGGCGTTGATTTCGTCCGATTCCGAGAATATTTCGTTACTAGGATTTCTGAAACCAAAAACAGCAGAAAACGAGAGCGGCACTTCGGCATCTTGTTAATAGGTTAGTTCCGAGAAAATGCACGAATATGACATAAAGTGTGCATAAAACATGTAGATAACATCAATAATGTGGCATGGAACACAAGAAATTATCGATACGTTGGAGACGTATCAGCATCCCTAAGCTTAGTTACTGCTCGTCCCGAGCGAGTAAAACGATAACAAAGATAATTTACTGGAGTGACATGCCATCATAACCTTGATCATACTATTTGTACAGCATATGTAGTGAATGCAGTGATCAAAACAATGTATATGACATGGGTAAACAAGCTGAATCATAAAGCAAAGACTTTTCATGAATAGCACTTCAAGACAAGCATCAATAAGTCTTGCATAAGAGTTAACTCATAAAGCAATAATTCAAAGTAGAGACATTGAAGCAACACAATGGAAGATGAAGTTTCAGCGGTTGCTTTCAACTTATAACATGTATATCTCATGGATAATTGTCAATGCAAAGCAATATAACAAATGCAATATGCAAATATGTGAGAATCAATGCACAGTTCACACAAGTGTTTGCTTCTTGAGGTGGAGAGAAATAGGTGAACTGACTCAACATAAAAGTAAAAGAATGGTCCTTCAAAGAGGAAAGCATCGATTGCTATATTTGTGCTAGAGCTTTGATTTTGAAAACATATAGAGAGCATAAAAATAAAGTTTTGAGAGGTGTATGTTGTTGTCAACGAATGGTAGTGGGCACTCTAACCCCCTTGCCAGACAAACCTTCAAAGAGCGGCTCCCATTTTATTTTATTTTTGGATGGCACTCCTTCCAACCTTTCTTTCACAAACCATGGCTAACCGAATCCTCGGGTGCCTGCCAACAATCTCATACCATGAAGGAGTACCTTTTTATTTTAGTTTTATTATGATGACACTCCTCCCAACCTTTGCTTACACAAGCCATGGCTAACCGAATCCTTCGGGTGCCGTCCAACAATCACATACCATGGAGGAGTGTCTATTTTTAGTTTGTTAATTTGGGACTCGGGAATCCCATTGCCGGCTCTTTTTGCAAAATTATTGGATAAGCGGATGAAGCCACTAGTCCATTGGTGAAAGTTGCCCAACAAGATTGAAAGATAAACACCACATACTTCCTCATGAGCTATAAAACATTGACACAAATAAGAGGTAATAAATTTTGAATTGTTTAAAGGTAGCACTCAAGCAATTTACTTTGGAATGGCGGAGAAATACCATGTAGTAGGTAGGTATGGTGGACACAAATGGCATAGTGTTGGCTCAAGTATTTGGATGCATGAGAAGTATTCCCTCTCGATACAAGGTTTAGGCTAGCAAGGTTGTTTGAGGCAAACACAAGGATGAACTAGTACAGCAAAACTCACATAAAAGACATATTACAAGTATTATAAGACTATACATCGTCTTCCTTGTTGTTCAAACACCTTACTAGAAATTATCTAGACCTTAGAGAGACCAATTATGCAAACCAAATTTTAGCATGCTCTATGTATTTCTTCACTAATGGGTGCAAAGTATATGATGCAAGAGCTTAAACATGAGCACAACAATTGCCAAGTATCACATTACCCAAAACATTATAGCAATTACTACATGTATCATTTTCCAATTCCAACCATATAACAATTTAACGAAGAGGAAACTTCGCCATGAATATTATGAGCTAAGAACACATGTGTTCATATGAACCAGCGGAGCGTGTCTCTCTCCCACACAAGCATGATGTAATCCAATTTATTCAAACAAAAACAAAAACAAAAGCAAACAAACGAGACGCTCCAAGAAAAAGCACATAAGATGTGATGGAATAAAAATATAGTTTCAGGGGAGGAACCTGATAATGTTGTCGATGAAGAAGGGGATGCCTTGGGCATCCCCAAGCTTAGACAGCTTGAGTCTTCTTGATATATGCAGGGATGAACCACCGGGGCATCCCCAAGCTTAGAGCTTTCACTCTCCTTAATCATATTGTATCATACTCCTCTCTTGATCCTTGAAAACTTCCTCCACACCAAACTCGAAACAACTCATTAGAGGGTTAGTGGACAATAAAAATTAACATGTTCAGAGGTGACACAATCATTCTTAACACTTCTGGACATTTCATAAAGCTACTGGACATCAATGGATCAAAGAAATTCATCCAACATAGCAAAAGAGGCAATGCGAAATAAAAGGCAGAATCTGTCAAAACAGAACAGTCCGTAAAGATGGATTTTATTAGGCCACCAGACCTGCTCAAACGAAAATGCTCAAATTGAATGAAAGTTGCGTACATATCTGAGGATCATGCTCGTAAATTGGCATAATTTTCTGAGCTTCCTGCAGGGCAGTGGGCTCAGATTCGTGACAGCAAAGAAATCTGGAACTGCGCAGTAATCCAAATCTAGTACTTACTTTTCTATCAACGGCTTAACTTGGCACAACAAAACTCAAAACTAAGATAAGGAGAGGTTGCTACAGTAGTAAACAACTTCCAAGACACAAATATAAAACAAAGTACTGTAGCAAAATAACACATGGGTTATCTCCCAAGAAGTTCTTTCTTTTTAGCCATTAAGATGGGCTCAGCAGTTTTAATGATGCACTCGCAAGAAATAGTATTTGAAGCAAAAGAGAGCATCAAGATGCAAATTTGAAACAAATTTAAGTTTAACATGCTTCCTATGCATAGGAATCTTGTAAATAAACAAGTTCATGAAGAGCAAAGTAACAAGCATAGGAAGATAGAACAAGTGTAGCTTCAAAAATTTCAGCACATAGAGAGGTGTTTTAGTAACATGAAAATTTCTACAACCATATTTTCCTCTCTCATAATAACTTTCAGTAGCAACATGAGCAAACTCAACAATATAACTATCAAATGAAACATTCTTATCATGAGTCTCATGCATAAAATAATTACTCTCCACATAAGCATAATCAATTTTATTAGTTGTAGTGGGAGCAAATTCAACAAAGTAGCTATCATTATTATTCTCATCATCAAATATAGGAGGCATATTGTAATCATAATCAAATTCACTCTCCATAGTAGGTGGCACCAAAAGACCACTATCATTATAATCATCATAAATAGGAGGCAAAGTATCATCAAAGAAAATTTTCTCCTCAATGCTTGGGGGACTAAAAATATCATGGAAACCAGCTTCCCCAAGCTTAGAACTTTCTATATCATTATCAACAATGGTGTTCAAAGCGTTCATACTAATATTACTACCAGCATGCAAAGAAGATTTCATAGGTTTTTTAATTTTCGCATCAAACAATCCATGTTTTAAATCAGGAAATAGAATAAGAAGCTCACTCTTGTACATTATGCCAAACTAGTGTAAACAAGAAACAACAAGATGCAATTGCAGGATCTAAAGGAAATAGCTTCGAGCACACACACAACGGCGCCGAGAAAAATACTTTACACGGGACCGGAGTATGAGAGCCTTTTACCTTTCCTCCCCGGCAGCGGCGCCGAGAAAAGTGCTTGATGTCTACGTTCCCCCTCCTTTCCTGTAGACGGTGTTGGGCCTCCAAGTGCAGAGGTTTGTAGAACAGCGAGCAAGTTTCCCTTAAGTGGATACCCAAGGTTTATCGAACTCGGGGAGGAAGAGGTCAAAGATATCCCTCTCATGCAACCACTGCAACCACAAAGCAAGAAGTCTCTTGTGTCCCCAACACACCAAATAGGTGCACTAGTTCGGCGAAGAGATAGTGAAATACATGTGGTATAAATAAGTATGAGCGGTAGCAACGGTGCCGAGAAAAGTGCTTGGCGTGTAGTTGATGGTGGTGGTATTGCGGCGAGTAGTAACGCGAGTAAAACGAGTAAACAAGCGGTAGTAACTCAGCGGTATTTAGGAACAAGGCCTAGGGATTACACTTTCACTAGTGGACACTCTCAACATTGATCACATAACGAGAATAGATAAATGCATACTCTACACTTTTGTTGGATGATGAACACATTGCGTAGGATTACACGAACCCTCAATGCCGGAGTTAACAAGCTCCACAATAATACTCATGTTTAAGTAACCTTTAGTGTAAGATAGATCAACAGACTAAACCAAGTACTAGCATAGCATGCACACTTGTCACCTTCATGCATATGTAGGAGGAATAGATCACATCAATATATCATAGCAATAGTTAACTCCATAATCTACAAGAGATCATGATCATAGCATAAACCAAGTACTAACACGGTGCACGCACTTGTCACCTTTGCACACATGCAGGAGGAATAAACTACTTTAATAACATCACTAGAGTAGCACATAGATAGTAGTGATACAAACTCATATGAATCTCAATCATGTAAAGCAGCTCATGAGATTATTGTATTGAGGTACATGGAAGAGAGATGAACCACATAGCTACAGCGAAGCCCTCAGCCTCAGGGGTGAATTACTCCCTCCTCATCATGGGAGCAGCGATGGCGGTGAAGATGGCGGTGAAGACGGCGGTGGAGATGGCTCCGGGGGCAATTCCCCGTCCGGCAGGGTGCCGGAACGGAGACTCTGTCCCCGGATTGGAGTTTCGCGATGGCGGCGGCGCCACGGTAACTTTGCGGGTTTCGTCAATTGGTGTCGAGGTTTTAGGTCACGACGACTTAAATAGGCGAAGAGTGCGGAGTCGGAGGGGCACGGGCTGCCCGGACCATAGGGGCGCGCGCCCCCCTGGGCCGCGCCGCCCAGGGTGTGGGGCCCCACAGCACCCCTCGACCTTTCTTCGGTGCTCGGAAGCTTCGCGTATTTCTAAGACTTTCGGCGTTGATTTCGTCCGATTCGAGAATATTTCGTTACTAGGATTTCTGAAACCAAAAACAGCGAGAAAACGAGGCGGCACTTCGGCATCTTGTTAATAGGTTAGTTCCAGAAAATGCACGAATATGACATAAAGTGTGCATAAAACATGTAGATAACATCAATAATGTGGCATGGAACACAAGAAATTATCGATACGTTGGAGACGTATCACACGCCACAATGGCAACAAGGCCACAAAGGCTAGCACGCCACAAAGGCGACAAGGCCACAAAGGCTAACACGCCACAAAGGCGACAAGGCCACGATGACAACAACGCCACAAAGGTCAACAAGCCCTCTAGGGTTCCAAGAAACCCTAGAGGGAACTCACACGAGACCAAAACCCCGGCGAGAACCCAAACCGATGCACCTAATGCAATGGCTAAGAACACCACTAAGATGCCCAAGTCCTTCTCTCCCAAATTCCAACAAAGCTACAAAAGCTATTGGGGGAATAAGGGAGGAAGAACAAAATAGGAGGAGGAACACCAAATTACTCCAAGATCTAGATCTACCAAGATTCCCTCACTTGGAGAGGGATTCACTTGGTGGAGCACTAGATCTAGATCTCCTCTCTCCTTCCCCCCAAGAAGATGCAAGAAATAGTGGGGGATCAAGAGGAGGATCAAGCTCTTCAAAGTCAACAATGGAGGAGAGAGAATGGATGGGAAGAACTAATGTGGACGGAAGTGGGATAGAGGTATAAATAGGGGGCTCAGAAATATGGCTGTTGGGCAGAAAAATGGTCAGATTCGCGACCCAAAGCGATACTACCGCTTGTCGAAGCGGTACTACCGCTTGCGTCAAAATTGTGCAGAAAACGACCTAAGCGGTGCTTCCTCTTGTGCAAGCGGTACTTTCGCTTGAACCGAAACTACCAGGTCGGTACCGGCCCAATACCGGTCCGGATCCAGCGGCTCACAGAGACCAAGCCGGTACCTGACCGGTACTACCGCCCTTCTTCTTTTTCCTTCTAAACCGTGATACGAAAACATCAATAACTCGAGCTAGGAAACTCCGATTGAGGTGAAACCAATTTTGCCAGAAATAGGATAACAAGAGCTAACTCCACACATGGTGAAATCTTGCAAAAAACTGGATGATGATTATCTTATGGTCATAGAGGTGAAATCTCTCAATATGGTACACTGGGAAAATCATCCAACTCGTACATGCAATATGCAATGCATCCGGAATCCATTTCCGTTGAGTTAGAGCTTGTCATGAGAATGAACACAAGCTCTAAAACATCTCATGGATAAGAACCAAGGACAACCAAGAAACACGATGCAATGCATGCAAGGTTTGAGATCTCTGCGATAATGCGACCAACTATCCTACCGAGCACAAACCTTGTCCTTGCGCATTCCACTTGAGTCGGCCAACTCCGTCTTCACCCTCTTCATCAATGTACGTGCCACCATCTTCTTCCAACATGCACGCTACCGTCTTCATTCATCTTCTACGCACACCACCGCCTTCATCTCTTCTTCCATCTCCATCTTCGACACCGTCTTAATCCATCTTCTTCATTGTACTCGATCTTCTTGATACGTCCAAA
>NC_061509.1:24348540-24469637 GCF_022539505.1 Lolium rigidum | reverse complement strand
CGGCTCCAAGACAGCAAAGGCTACCACACCCACAAAGGAAACAACACCACAAAGGCTACCACGCCACAATGGCAACAAGGCCACAAAGGCGACAAGGCCACAAAGGCTAACACGCCACAAAGGCGACAAGGCCACGATGACAACAACACCACAAAGGTCAACAAGCCCTCTAGGGTTCCAAGAAACCCTAGAGGGAACTCACACGAACTCACACGAGACCAAAACCCCGGCGAGAACCCAAACCGATGCACCTAATGCAATGGCTAAGAACAGCACTAAGATGCCCAAGTCCTTCTCTCCCAAATTCCAACAAAGCTACAAAAGCTATTGTGGGAATAAGGGAGGAAGAACAAAATAGGAGGAGGAACACCAAATTACTCCAAGATCTAGATCTACCAGGATTCCCTCACTTGGAGAGGGATTCACTTGGTGGAGCACTTGTTGGGGGGATGACCCCCGGGATGCCAATGGCATGCCGGACTTGCCTAGTTTAGGCTGGTTAGGTACCGGTTTAATGTTTATACCGAAACAATGGAGTTAAGCTTAAGGCTAAGTAAACCTGTGCCGGTATCCCAGGATGGGTATACCGGAATGGGCTAAGAAGGTACCGGATTACCGGTACAAGTTGCATTGTAGCACGTCGGCAAGACTGGTCAAAGATTCTCTCAAGAGCTAGAGGACAAGGATGAGCGAAGCACTTCAGCTTTAATTGAAGCTCTGAGGCAAAAGCATATGATGATGATGATGTAAAAGGTACCGGAGGATGTCACCGCTCCTGATTAAAGACATACCGGCATCATCGGTAGCCAAAGAGGCTTTGTAAAGTTGTTTGTCTAGTCAAAGATGCCATTAGGGTTTCCTAGGGTTTCTTCCCTGGTAAGCCACCCTCTCCCCTATATAAGGAGAGGGGGCACACCCTAACGCGGGTACGTCTTATATGAGAACAGATAGCCTGTAACCTAATTCGATCATGGAATAGAGAGATCCAAAGTTGAGCTAATTCCTGTGTGCTTCTTCTTCTACCTCTGGCCAAGGCCAAGTTCATCAGGAGAGCATCCGGAAATCCATCCGGAATTCATCCCCATATAACCAAAATCCTCCCCCGAATCCTCTAGCGCACATTCGGCCCCAACTTAAGCCATCCCATGGCATCTGTCTGTTCACCAAGACGACAGTTGGCGCCCACCGTGGGGCCAGCAGCTGCGCTTGCTGGAGTTCATATTCGGGCGGGCCTCCTCACCATCACCGGCGAGCGTGTCGTCACCGCGCTCGTCGACCGCGTCCTCGCCATGGACTTCATCAACGACAACACACGCTGCTTCGCCAACGGCGGCAAGTTCCCCAAGAACGGCCGCGTCATCGAGTTTGGCAGCCTCCGCGTCTACTACGGCACTGTCCCGGAGCGCCAGTGCCTCTCGCCGGTGCTGGTGGCGCCGGACCCGCCAAGATCTGCAACTCGCAGCGGCCACGCCGCCGGCAGCGTCGAGGTGCTGGTGGTTGGCGCGGCTGACGCCGGCAAGGAGGTCGTGGCTGAAGGCCCTAGACAGATGAAGTCTACGCGCACGGCCAAGCCGCCGGCCGAGCGTGACCAAGGGGTTGCGGGTGCATCTACAACGCCACCGGAGACTCCTCTCCAAGCGTCGATGAGCGTGCTGGCGACGCCCATCGCGCAGAACATCGATCCGGCAGCGGCACATGCGGAGCTGGAGGCGCAGCGACAGAAGTTGCTCTCCGGAGGCGCGGACATCATCCGGGCGCAGCGCGAGCTGAACCTAACCCGACGTGCGTATAACGTTGCCCATGGCTTTGCTTCCGTTAGCGCTCAGGCTGCTAGAGTACCGGAGAACCGGCTTAGAGCTCGCAATCTAGATCAGGATCTGCGTAAGGAGATTCGAAGATTCTTGCCGGTAAAAGTGCCTCTGCATCTCTGAGCATCGTAGAGAAACCTAAGTACAGTAGCCCGGATAAAACCATAAAAGCTGCTAGGGCTGCTATAGAGCTGTGTGACTCGCTTATCGGAGATGCCTTATCAAAACAACAAGATCGTGTCAGGGAGTTGCTTGATATGATACAGGAACAAAATGCTGAGCTTGCTAGAGTAAACAAGGCTGCGGCATCAAAGTCTGTGCGTTCGGCAAAAAATGAAAAAGAAGTGAATGCACAGCAAATGACTGTGTATGATCCGGTACTTGCCGGAAAACAATAAGCCGGGCGACACGAGGCCGGAAGAAAAAGCCAAGGGGCAGGTCGTGGCTATGCCGGAAATGATTATGCCGGTAGAGGTGAAACCGGGCAAAATTATCGTGCACCAAGAGCTGCTTATGTTGAAGAGGAAATGCCTCCACCATGGTACCGGCAGGCAATAGCCGCGGTACCGGAACGATACGATGAAGCTGATTCAGGAACTGAAAGAATCGCGGCCTACCGGAACCCTTTGGGGGAACGTGTAGGAGAAAGATGCTTGCCAGAACGGGATGCCAGGCACCGGCTGGACAGTGTATATTTATGTGAGATGAACGAGGCAGAAGGTCCTCCTGGCCCAAAATGCTTTGGCCTGCGGATCATGAAAGAGGAACCACCGGTTCGCAACTTCATGTTGCCCCGTGACACAAAAACATATGATGGCACCACTAAACCGGAGGACTGGCTCGCGGATTACGTGACCGCGGTATACGTCGCTGGCGGCGGAGGAACTATAACAGGTGGAGGCAACCGGCGTTGGGCCGTGAGAATTGTGCTGTCTTTCCTGGTAGGACCGGCGCGCATTTGGCTTAACAATTTGCCAGTAGGAAGCATAAACGGCTGGTTGGACTTTGAGAAAGCTTTTGTAAGCAACTTCAGGAGTACGTACCGGAGGCCAAACAGGCCACATCAGCTCGCCTTGTGCGTGCAGCGCCCAAATGAAACAGACCGGGATTACCTGACCCGGTGGAACTCCACAAGGAACTCCTGTGAAGGGGTGATCGAGGCACAGGCCATTGATTGGTTTTGCAATGGGTGCAGAAGAGGTTCGACGTTGTGGCAAAAGCTACAGCGAAACATGCTGGTAACTCTGGCAGAAATGATACGTGTGGCAGATAGCTACGCATTGGGAGACCCAATGCAACCAGCGGTTCAAGCTGAGCCGGAACAAACGAACCAACCTCGGCAGCGCCAAGAGCAGTACCGGGATAACCGGCATAACAAAAGAAGGGAAGATTTTCCGGATCGGAGATATGGTCCGCAGCAAGTAGCCGCGGTGCAGGATAATTCCGGCGCCAGCGGTAGCCAGAGGCAAAAAACCGGATCGCAGCCGTGGGCGGGTCCTAAAATGAAAAGAAACCGTGGCAAAACGAAGAGAGGTACACCATGGAATCCGTTATGGATCAGCCGTGCCGGTGGCACACACCTAACCCGGCTAGACCGGCAAACCATTTGACAAAAGATTGCACTTGGACCAAAAGATTGATGGAAAGAGGCATGATGAAAGATGTGAGGGACCAAAATGCCGGAAGAGTACCACCACCACCACCGCTTACCGGAGCAAATGCTCTACCGGTACAACCTCAGCCGAACCGGCAGCAGCAACAACAACAAGTTCATCAGGTAGGAGATGGCAATGGCCAACCACCACCACCGGCACCCTTGGGCCGGAACGTTTACCAGGATCCGCACTTGTGCTGCGTTGTGTTCGTTACTGAGCCAACTGACAAGCAAAGTGTGCATCGTCGCTCCATGGAAGTGAACGCGGTGATGCGGCAGTTCCGAAATACATGTTGTGGTCAGATCAGGAACTTGCCTGGTCGTTCAAGGATCACCCAAAGATAATGCCAAACCCGGGTGGCTACGCTCTTGTTGTAGACCCTATCATGCATGGGCCAACGACTCGAGTGAAGTTCAGCAAAGTGTTGATAGACAATGGGAGCAACATAAATATCATGTACCGGCACACTATGTGTACACTTGGGATAACAGAAAACATGTTACAGCCAACTCACACAATGTTCCACGGAATTGTTCCGGGCCTGTCCTGCTCGCCCATGGGAAAAATCCGGGTGGATGTGTCGTTTGGAGGACGTGATAATTGCCGGGTCGAAAACCTTCTGTTCGAGGTGGTGGACCTAGACAGTCCTTATCATGCACTGCTGGGGAGACCGGCATTGGCGGCATTTATGGCCACAACTCATACAGCATATCTCAAGATGAAGATGCCGGCACCTCGCGGACCCTTAACTGTGGGGGGAAACTACAAAGTCTCAGTGGAAACCGCTTCCGCCGGATCAAATCTGGCAGAATCGCTGGTAATCGCAGAGGAAAAAAGGAGGATGCAAACTGCAGTTGCGCTGGCTCAGTCCTCACAGTTGAGCTTAGCGGCAATGAGTGGCAACTTGGGAACACCGGCATTCAAGCCAACCAAGGAGACAAAGGACATTGTGCTGGACCCGGCATACCCTGAGCGTACCGTTCGTATCGGTGCTGGCCTGAGTAAGGCATAGGAAAGCACGCTCGTCAACTTCCTCCGTGAGAATCGGAATATCTTTGCCTGGTCTACTGATGACTTGGTAGGTGTTCCGAGGGAGTTGGCTGAGCACTCTTTGAATGTCCGGAAGGATGCAAGACCGGTACGACAACCCTTACGCCGGTTCGCTGAAGACAGGAGAAAGATCATTGGAGAAGAAGTGACAAAGTTACTGGTGGCCGGTTTCATCGTGGAGGTACTGCATACTGAGTGGCTAGCCAATCCGGTGCTCGTCGAGAAGAAAAAAGAGGAAGACCCCAAGGCTTCAAAGGTGTGGCGCATGTGCATCGACTACACCAACCTGAACAAGGCTTGCCCGAAAGATCCTTTCCCTTTGCCCAGGATCGATCAAGTGATTGATTCTACTGCTGGCTGTGACCTGTTGTCTTTCCTGGATGCTTATTCCGGTTTCCTCCAGATTCCCCTGAAAAAGGAAGATCAAATAAAAACTGCGTTCATTACCCCACACGGGGCTTATTACTGTGTCACTATGCCTTTCGGTTTGCGCAACGCTGGTGCAACGTACCAGCGCTGTATGCAAAAGTGTCTGTTTGATCAAATTGGAAAAAATGTGCAAGTCTATGTGGACGATGTCGTGATAAAAACTAAGGCAAAAGAAACCTTGATTGATGATCTGAGGCAAACGTTTGACAACTTGAGGAGGTTCCGGATGAAACTCAATCCGGCAAAATGCACCTTCGGTGTCCCTGCCGGCAAATTGCTTGGCTTTCTCGTATCAAGCCAGGGAATTGAGGTTAATCCGGTAAAAATCCGGGCCATCGAAAGAATGACTATACCGCTGTTGACTGCCAAAACCCACCGGCGGGCAGCGGCCTTGTCAACACTGTAGAGCCGGGGGGAGCCTAGAGCTGCGGCTGGCTGAGACCCCTCCGAGCGACGGCCCGCAATGCTCTTCTGGTCACACGCGGCGTTGCGAAGTGCAAGGGCGTGCCACCTGACCTATACCCGGTCAGGAAGGTGATGAGGTTGCCTCGCTTAGTTTCCTGCAGGGCATACATGTAAACGTTAAATACGAGCCTCGATCGGCTCTCAGGTTATCCTGTGAATCGGCTCAAAGAGCCGATCCACCCATGATCCGTACGGGGTGCACGAATACTTGGTGGTCCTGCTTGATCAAGATGAAGCTAATGAGATCTACGACGATTTAGGGTTTTCACCACATAACCGGATCATCCTACTCCAGGTTGGGCCTTGCGGCCACGCACGGTGCTCGTAAGCCGATCCTAAACAAGGCCGGAAAACCAACATGAAGTTGATCCTAGGAACATCCCGTTTAGGACTTGCGAACGCCACCCTACGTGCCACTGGATCCTCCCCCCATTGTAAGGCCAAACTATTGCAGATATTAAACTAATCCTTGTAGAACAAGGAGCAATCGTAACGGATCAGATCTACTAAATAATGATCAAGCGGGGTGCCGCCCCCACACCTGAGATAGGCGTGAGGACGGCTAGATATGCAAGGGTTGCACTACGTAAGCATGCTTAAACGAAGAACAATGCTAACCCTAACACATCTAATGATAACTACGTTGCTCGCCATCAAAAGCGCTTCGATACGAGCAACGCATGAACAACGTGGGGCTTGTGCTGCCTAGATCGCAAGATGCGATCTAGGCAGCATGTCGCTTACCTGATAGAAACCCTCGAGGTGAAGGGGTTGGCGATGCGCCGAGATTGGTTTGTTTTTGGGGTTGAACGTGAGTTGTTGTTTATTCCATAAACCCTAGGTACATATTTATAGTCCAGGGGACTTTCTAATGAGGGCGTGCACTAAACCGTGCACGACTAAGATTCTATCTCTAAACTAAAATAGATCTAATATGTTACAGGGGCAATTAAGCCCAACAGGCCGATTCATATAATTCTCCACGTATATTTCCTTAAGCCCATCTTGACTGCGGCCCACCTCTGACTCGGTCAAATCTTGGTGATAACACATGCCCCCTGGTTTTGGAATTGTTAATTCCAAAATCACTCTGCTTTCCTTCGTCGGGTCATGTCGTAGCAGAACAGAGCTATTGCAGTATCCGTCATCATTATGCCCTGTCTTCTCAGCTTCTCTCGCAAAATTCGATAGCCCCGGCGTCATCTCCTCGGGAACTTATACATTAAATCCTCACCAGGCTTCTCGTTATTTAAGCTGTGCCGATTGATTAGCTTTCTTCATCTCCTTCCTCTGTTCCAACCATCGGCACCCCAAAAAACCCTTCTGCGCACCATGTCTTCTTCCTCCTCTGCCTCGTCGGGACTTTCCTTTGAATCCTCTTCCCCCGAACCGATGCCAGCACCGAGCCCACAAGAGGCCCATGCGGCCAACATCCGCCGCGCCATTGAGGCCGGGGAGGAGTCAGACCATGACTTCTCCATCTGGTCCGAGGACGACCAGTCCTCGACGGACGGGGAGAGCGACCTCCGTTTCCTCGCCGGCGGGGAATCGGAGGAGGAGAGCGACGACGATCGCTTCTCTGGGACGACTTCACCTCCTCCGAGGGGGTGGTGGAGGACGAAGAGGAGGAGGAGGACGATGACGACGACTCCCTCGAGGGCTACCCACCAGCAAAGCGCCTTCGCATGTGGTGGGACGACGACAGCAGCGATGATGAAGACGGGGACGAAGCCCCCGTGGAGGGCTACGGGAGCAGCGACGAGGAGCCCATCGGCAGCAGTGCCGATGAGAGCTCTGAGGATGACGACGAGGGCAGTGACGGCCCGTAGATAGGACCCCTAGCATAGGGTCAGTAGTAGCAGATGGGGCAATGTATCCCCTAGTCTTTCCTTTTGAGGGCAATTAGCTTTTTATGTAAGAAATCTCGCCTATCAATGAAGAATTGCTCCCCAACTTGAGTTTGCCGATTTCTTCTGAGTTTGATTGAGCCGATTTGTCCTCTTTGCCAATGTGTAATGAGCCGATAACACGCATCGGTCCTTCAACGAGCAATCTACCGGGCCTGTTGCCCCCCGAGTCTCAGCCAACGCAAAACAGAGACGAGGATACGCGCATGAACTGTGTAGACCTGGGCCTGATCGTGTGTGGGGGAGTTCCTTATGCAGCGTCAGCCGATTCGAGCACAAATCGGCTTATCTGAGCGGAAAGCCTTCAAGGTGAGCTGCCCCCCCCCCGATCCTCTTTCTTCCTCTGACAGCCGATAATCTTTCGTTTCAGCTGCACTAGCCCCACGATTTGAAAATCCTGGATTTGGTGAAGGCTTGATAATCCTCGCACAACTAGAGTCGATGGCTACGCATCGGCTGTTTCTTGATTCTGAAGTCGATGTCTGCTGCATCGGCTGTGCTTGAAAATTTTCGAATTTTCACCTTTTTTTTTTTTTTTTTTTACGGCCGACCTGTGCATCGGCCCCCATATTTCAATACCCGTCAACAACAGATGAGATGCTTCTGTTGCATACCCTCGTATTTTCATATACCTGGGTGCCCCCCCGAGCCGATTCTGTCAAGAAAATTGATGGTATCGGCTCTGTTGGATAACATGTTGAACCCAGGCAGAAAGGTAGGTGAGGATAATTTTTTGGCCGATTACTGGAATCGGCCTCCACGTTGCTTATTCGTTGAAGGTCTTGTGAGTTCCCTTCGTAAATTTTTGGGGCCGATCACAAGGATCAGCCTCTCCTGGTTTGCTCATTGGTTTGATCTTGCTACTTGGTCAGGCTGGATGAAACCAACCCAACCTCTGACTTGATGCGCTTGTCGTCGTCCACCTTGAATGCTCTGTAGAGTCGTGGAGGGCTAAGCTCTGTCGGCAAGACGAGTACCATGTTTGTGCCAGCCGATGTCTCATCATCGGCTTTCCTCTGTTTGGGGCGCCACTCCATTTTCCGTGGACGACCCTCTTCATCCAGGGTTCGCTGAACTTTTGCAGCCAGATCAGGCCGTGCCTTCCTTAGCGTATGCAGGTACAACCTTTCGGCTTCCTCCAGGCCGCGCAATCGCTGAACCCTGCGCTTTTGGGAACGGCTGAGTCCGTCAGGGCACCACCTTGGCCGGTGGTACCTGTCTTCTTCCACTTCTCCCTCGTCTTCTGAATCTTCAAGATCTGCCCAACGAGGTGACTCAGCGCGTTTGCTTTGTGGCGGGAGAGGCCCTAGGCGCTCGAACACAGACACGTTGGCTGCCTCCTTCTTTCTCTGATTGCATTCTAGGCAATTGCCGATTGTGGGCAATCGGCTCATTCCTGAATCCCAGCAGTGTCTGAAGAAGGGGCAGTCCCAATGCCTGGCGTTGTCGTCTTGCTCCCTGGATGCTTCCGTGGCACAGCGCTCGTGCTCCTCCTCATCGCGATTCTGCCGACGATGTCTTCTGGCTTCTCTAGCCAAACGATCTTCTCTATCATCGTAATTGGGTCGCCGGCGTTGGTCATACTGACTAACGTATTTGCTGAGGAGGTGATCAGAGAGGGGTCGCTGATATCTTACATTTTTCACCTCTCCCTCTGTGACATAGCGCTTGCCATCATGACGGAGCCGATCGCGTGGAGCGGCCTCTTCTGTATCCTTGCTGTGAGAGCAGCTGCCCTCATCTCCATCTTTGCCAGAGTGGTTTCCAGGTCCTACCATGTTGATGCTGAACGAGGGACCTGGCTGGCAACCTTCAGGGTAGGTGATTTCCACCATGTTAACGGCGGGGAAGGGTTGGGTGTCGACCTTCATGGCGTACTGGTTGAAAATTAGCCGCCCCTTCTCTATCGCCGCTTGGATGTGCTGACGCCACACCCGGCAGTCGTTGGTGGCATGGGAAAGCGAGTTGTGGAATTTGCAGGACGGCTTTCCGTTTAGCTCTTTCGCCGTGGGGAACTTGAGACCTTCCGGAACCGTCAACTTGTTTCTCCTTGAGCGAGGAGGTCGAAGATCTGTTCAGTCTTGGTCACGTCAAAATCAAATCCCCTGGGCGGCCCTGGTGGCTTTACCCATTTGCAGGCCACAGGGGTTCCCCCCTGAGTCCACTCAGCCACTGCTATCTCTTGGCCTCCCGCAGGCACTTCATCCTCCTCTGTATCGACCATAACTACTGCACGCTTGAACTTGTCTTGGTACAGGTCGGGGTGGCGCTGTTCATATGCTGATAGTTTCTGAACCATGTGCGCCAGCGAGGGATAATCTGCTTGGGAGGCCATGTCCTTGAGCTGTGTTGCAAGGCCTGCTACCGCCAACTCGACTGCTTCCTTTTCGGTTATACGAACCGAATAACATCGGTTCCTAAGATTCTCGAAGCGGCTGGATGTATTCGTCACCGTTTCTCCGCGCTTCGACGTAGTTGTGCTAGATCGGCAATGCCGGACTCGGAAGCTTCGAATGGTATTGCATATGGAACTGCTCTTCCAATTGCTTCCAAGACTGGATGGAGTTTGCTGGCAGCGAGGTGTACCATCCAAAAGCCGATCCCGTGAGGGACTCGTGAAAAGAGCCTCACGCGTAGCTGATCCGACACCGAAGCCGGTCCTAGTTGAGCCAAATATCGGGCGACGTGCTCGATGGAGCTGGAGCCATCTGATCCACTGAATTTGGAGAAGTCAGGGAGCCGATATTTAGGTGGCAGCGGGATCATCTCGTAATCGTCGGGGTACGGCTTGGAATAGCCGACTGCCCTTCTTTTCGGTATTATGCCGAAGCTGGTCTCTCGATATAGTGCGATCCGATCCGCTGTGCTTGGCCGAAGGAGTTGCACTCGAAGATTCGCCGGGGTGGCGTACTTGGCCTGCCATGTTTGCTTTTCCGGCTGCGAGCCGGCTGCGGGAGCTGGGCTCGGGAGTTTCGTCGGCGTGGCGTATTTAGTTAACCACATCTGCTCTGTCGCCGACGTTCCTCCGAGTCTTCGCCGGAGTCCCCGATGCTTGTTGCCTGGTTTGTGAGTGCCCAGTCACCACAATCCGGCACATACATGCACGCGTATCCATGAGGGATCTCCTTAGGCGCCTCCATTAAGAACTGGTAGTCACTGGGGTCGCCACCAATTCTGTAGACGAGGAATGCCGGTGTAGTCGGCACTTCAGGCGGTGCTGCCAACGCAAACGGCAGCGGTGGACGGGACTGGAATGGCAACTCTCCTTGATGAGTCCCGAGAGCTGGTCCCGACGGCGAGTACTGGTGGCTCATGATCTCCGGATCACGCGCAGAGCGACACGCTCCAGCACGTTGACCAAGTTCTCAGAGTGGCGGTGTAGCGAGTGAGCCACCAGGTAGTTGATCTCCTGCCGCAGACCCCTGGTGCGTTCCTCCGACGGGGAAGAGAGGTCTATCCCATCGAGTGCACCTTCTGGTGAGAACCCCTTCCATCTGATGCCACCAGAACGGGTTCTCTGAAAAGAGCCGATGAGGTCGGCTTCGAGGGTAGCCTTGATCTCGTTGTATTGCTTCTTGAGGTCGTCAAGCGGATCCTCGTAGGTGACCGGCGTGCCGTCCGCCACCTCAGATGTAGATGGCGATGTGGTTGATGTAGACGATGGTCCCACCGGGCGTGCCAGAATGTGTTGACTGCCAAAACCCACCGGCGGGCAGCGGCCTTGTCAACACCGTAGAGCCGGGGGAGCCTAGAGCTGCGGCTGGCTGAGACCCCTCCGAGCGACGGCCCGCAATGCTCTTCCGGTCACACGCGGCGTTGCGAAGTGCAAGGGCGTGCCACCTGACCTATACCTGGTCGGGGAAGGTGATGAGGTTGCCTCGCTTAGTTTCCTGCAGGGCATACATGTAAACGTTAAATACGAGCCTCGATCGGCTCTCAGGTTATCCTGTGAATCGGCTCAAAGAGCCGATCCACCCATGATCCGTACGGGGTGCACGAATACTTGGTGGTCCTGCTTGATCAAGATGAAGCTAATGAGATCTACGACGATTTAGGGTTTTCACCACATAACCGGATCATCCTACTCCGGGTTGGGCCTTGCGGCCACGCACGGTGCTCGTAAGCCGATCCTAAACAAGGCCAGAAAACCAACATGAAGTTGATCATAGGAACATCCCGTTTAGGACTTGCGAACGCCACCCTACGTGCCACTGGATCCTCCCCCCCATTGTAAGGCCAAACTATTGCAGATATTAAACTAATCCTTGTAGAACAAGGAGCAATCGTAACGGATCAGATCTACTAAATAATGATCAAGCGGGGTGCCGCCCCCACACCTGAGATAGGCGTGAGGACGGCTAGATATGCAAGGGTTGCACTACGTAAGCATGCTTAAACGAAGAACAATGCTAACCCTAACACATCTAATGATAACTACGTTGCTCGCCATCAAAAGCGCTTCGATACGAGCAACGCATGAACAACGTGGGGCTTGTGCTGCCTAGATCGCAAGATGCGATCTAGGCAGCATGTCGCTACCTGATAGAAACCCTCGAGGTGAAGGGGTTGGCGATGCGCCGAGATTGGTTTGTTTTTGGGGTTGAACGTGAGTTGTTGTTTATTCCATAAACCCTAGGTACATATTTATAGTCCAGGGGACTTTCTAATGAGGGCGTGCACTAAACCGTGCACGACTAAGATTCTATCTCTAAACTAAAATAGATCTAATATGTTACATGGGCAATTAAGCCCAACAGGCCGATTCATATAATTCTCCACGTATATTTCCTTAAGCCCATCTTGACTGCGGCCCACCTCTGACTCGGTCAAATCTTGGTGATAACAACCGCAAGATCTCAAAGATGTGCAAAAGTTTACCGGAAGCTTGGCCTCGCTAAGCCGGTTCATAAGAAGGTTGGGAGAAAAGGCTCTGCCACTCTATGCTTTGATGAAAAAATCCGATACCTTCGTCTGGACCCCTCAGGCAGACGCAGCATTCAAAGAGCTAAAAACAATGCTGGCAACTGCGCCGGTATTGGCTTCGCCGCTAGAAAGAGAGCCCATGATGTTGTACATAGCAGCAACAAACCGGGTCGTGAGTGTTGTAGTGGTGGTGGAAAGAGAAGAGGAAGAAAAAACCGTGCAAAGGCCGGTATACTACCTGAGCGAGGTGCTCTCCCTCTCAAAACAAAACTACCCTCACTTCCAGAAAACGACCTATGGTGTGTTCAAGGCCGCCATGAAGCCTAAGCACTACTTTGAAGAGCACCCCATGAAGGTGGTGAGTGAGGCACTCATTTCAGATATCATGTGCAACAAGGATGCCAGCGGCAGGATTGCCAAGTGGGCAATTCAGCTATCACCGTATGTACCGGTATACGAGAGAAGGGACGCCATAAAATCACAAGCTTTGGCTGATTTCTTGGTCGATTGGGCGGAAATGCAATACAAACCACCGGAACAAAAGATAGAATACTGGAAGATGCACTTCGACGGATCCAAGCTCAAAGAGGGTCTAGGTGCCGGTGTGGTTCTTACTTCACCAAAGGGAGATCATCTCCGGTACGTTCTAAAAGTATACTTCAGGGCATCGAACAATGTCGCTTAATATGAGGCTCTGATTCATGGGCTCAAGGTCGCAAAAGAAATCGGTGCACACCGGATCATTTGCTATGGAGATTCGGATCTTGTGGTGCAACAATGTTCCGGAGATTGGGACGCAAAAGATACCAACATGGCCTCATACCGGTTCCACGTGCAAAAGATTGCCGGATTCTTCGAAGGGTGTGAGTTTCATCATGTGCCGCGGGCGGAAAATGAAGCTGCCGATACACTTTCTAAGTTGGGCTCCTCTAGGCAAGAAATTCCTCCCGGAGTAGCTTTGGCTAGGGTGCCACCGATCAAACCAAGTCCGGAGTCCGGATCAATCTTCATACCGGAGTCACACGTTGTGCCAATGGACATTGACGAAGGAAACCCGGGGACTGTACCGGTAAACCCGGGGGCTGCTCCGGAAAACCCGGGGACTGCGGTGTCCATACCGGAAGAAGCAATGCTGGTGGATAGTATGGAGATAGATGTATCGGTGTTTCTGGTTCGAGAAGCACCATCTTGGGTTGAACCTATTAAGGAATTCCTGGTCAACGGCACCTTGCCGGTTGACGAAAATGAATCGAGAAGGGTCCAGAGGAGGTCCAAAGCATATACCATCATCAATGGTGAGGTCTACAAAAGAAGTGTTACTGGTGTCCTCCAAAGATGTGTGGAACCAGAAGAGGGAAAAGAGATGCTTGTGGAGATTCACCAAGGGGAATGTGGGCATCACGCTTCATCAACGGCTCTGGTGGCAAAAGTGTTCCGGCATGGGTTCTACTGCCCACTGCACTGGAAAACATTGAGAATTTGGTACGGAAATGCAATGGGTGCCAGAGGTACGCCAAGCAAAACCATACCCCAGCATCCGGTCTAAAAACTATACCGTTAACTTGGCCATTCGTTGTTTGGTGCCTCGACATGGTTGGCCCATTTAGAACTGCAAGGGGGAGCATGACTCACATCCTAGTAATGGTGGATAAATTCACCAAGTGGCTTGAAGTGAAGCCTATCGCAAAATGTGATGGGCATACGGCGGTGAAATTCTTGAAAGATGTCATCTTGCGGTATGGATACCCGCATAGCATCATCACTGACAATGGGACAAACTTTGCTCAAGGAGAGTTCAAGCGGTTCTGTGAGGATAACAACATCCGGTTGGATCTGTGCTCAGTGGCAAACCCGCAAGGCAATGACCAAGTGGAAAGAACCAACGCTTTGGTGCTTTCCGGTATCAAACCAAGGCTGATTGAACCGCTTGAAAAGACACCGGGATGTTGGCTCGATGAGCTACCGTCAGTGATGTGGAGCATAAGAACAACACCGAACTGGTCTACCGGATATACTCCATTCTTCATGGTTTATGGGGCGGAAGCAGTAATCCCAACCGACATTATTCATGACTCACCAAGGGTTCAACTCTATACCGAAGAAGAGGTAAAAGAGGCTCGAGAAAATGATGTGGACTTGCTCGAGGAAGCAAGAGAGCTGGCTTTGGCAAGAACAGCTATATACCAGCAGAACCTCAGACGCTATCATAGCCGGAAGGTTAACCCGAGGGTATTCCGGGAAGGAGATCTGGTGTTACGCCTAGTGCAGCGCACTGAGAGACGCCACAAACTCTCACCTCCGTGGAAAGGACCTTTTATTGTGAGCAAGGCTCTACAAAATGATGCCTACTACTTGATCGATGCACATGAATCAAAGAAGGGAAAGGCGGACAGGTCAGGAGAGAAAACTAAGCGTCCATGGAACATAGCTTTGCTGCGTCCTTTCTATTCCTGAAGAAGTGCTGTAAGGAGTTCCTTTTTTGTACCTTACTTGCTATGAATAAAAGATACCGACACCTCGAATGAAACTCGGGGAATGCATCTACAAAAGTTGCATGCAACCTATTTATATTTTCGGTATACCGGTTGCTTGTTAGACATTTTCTTTTTCCGGTATAGTAGCGTGCTAAACCTACCGGAGTCTTCGACTTTGCTGCTGTCCGAAACCCGGCTTCATGGCAAGCAAGATAAACCGGAAGGACCTAAGCACGCGAAAAACGCAAAGAGAGGTGGACAACAAGCGATCCGAAGAAAAACTTGGCTAACCCCGATTGTACCGGTTTTTTGTGAAAAATTTCGAATTATTTCTAAATTCAAGAAAGTGCTTGCTTGGCAAAAGAACTTTGTGACTCATACGCCAAAATACCCAGAGAGGTAGGCAGAGCCAAAGCAAAAGAACCAAGTGCGCATCAGATTGGATGCAGAAACAATTCCGGAATCTTCACAGTGCAAGATCAAAGCAAAACGGTAAAGGCAAGTTGCTAAAGTAGCAAACCAACATAATTTGATAAGCTACCGGTATAAAAGACACCGGCATAAAAGTTGTAGCACAACCAAAAGAGATGCTAGGTTTTATCTTACATCAGGTACCCCGGCATACCGGGGTAGAATTTAACCAACATTGTTTTGAGCCAGACAGGCATGACAGACATACAGTGAGAACGTTCAAGCAATAGGAGGCTGGGGGCCAACAGCGGGAGCTTCCGGAGCCTGCTCTGGAGGGATCTCACCTTCCTCAACGTCCTCCTCCTCGTCCTCGCCGGAACCCTCTTCCTCGTCGTCGGTGACTTCATCTTTGAGGTCCACGGGAGGAGGGATGAAGGCGCGGAGGCGGGCGTATTCGGCGACCCGGTAGGCGCGATCCTGGCGCTTGGCCGTGAGGACCGGATCCTTGTCGGTAGGAGCGTCGCCACGAAGGCTGTGGAGGGCGTCGAGGTCTAAGTCCTCGTACCAAGAGCAAGCAACGCGTAACGCTGCGTCAGCTCCGGCACGGGCCGCTGAACATTTCCACTCCTGGAACCTTCGGCAAGCGTCCTTCAGACGATCAGAGAGGAGGGTCACGTTGGCCGGAATGGCTTCCCCAGGCCACAGCACCTTGAAGATCTGCATGGCCCGATCCGGCAGGTCAACCAGATGCCGGTCCACAGCCCTCATATGCTGGATCCGGGCGGCAAGCGCGACCAGATGGTCGTAGGCGTCCCAGGGCGCATCTGGAGTGCTCAGAGATTGCTCAGCCCTACGCTCTGCGACCTTCTTGAAGGCATGCGGCTGCGAGTCCGGGAAAAACCCTGCAAGAAAAGAGAGAAGAAAAGATAAGGACATACTGCCGGAAGATATAAGCTTATAAGCAAAAGAGGGAAAGAAAAAAGACTTACTGAGAGCCAGCGCATCGGCCTGCATGACCAACCGGTCATACTCAACCTGATCCGTGGTGAGGGTGGCGATCCGGGCTTGCGCCACCTTCCGCAATCGGGTCTCCTCCTCCAGCTCCTTCCGCAGCTGACTGCTGGCGTCGGTAAAGTCCTTCAGAGACTCGTCCAACTTGGTTTCAGCAGCAGCCTGGGCCTCCTTGAGCTCCCGCAAATACCGGAGTTCAGCCTGCATGAGCTGATCCTTTAGCTCGGAAGAGATGGTCTCCTGAGCGTCTAGGGCCTTGCGGTGCTCCAGGGCAAGCTGCTCCTTTTCGGCTGTTATCCGGAAGAAGAAAAGATTAACAAAAAGAATCCGATAGGTTCAAAAAAAAAAGCAAGACAAACGAGAAAAAAAGATGGTACCTTTGATCGCCGAGAGCTAGGCGGTGAGGTCCTCGGAAGGGGCTTCCGGAAGGGCAGCTGTGGAAAAAACTTGTGAGTATAATTTGGAAAGAAAAAAGCAACCGGTACAAATAGACGCCGGAGAATGAAAACTCACCTTGGCACTTATGTGTCAATTGACTTCGGAGATGATTGGCGCCGTCTGTGGGAAACTGCGACGACTGGATTTCGTTATCCGGGCGGCATTCCTCTAAATCATCAACAAGCGTTTTCGTCTTCGACTTCGTCATGACTCTTCGGAAGCAAGCGCGAAGACTCCAGCTTATTCGACTCCCCTCGAGATCGTATCTGGCTGATTTAATTTCTTCGCCTGGTTTGCTTTTCTGGTGATCTTTGTCCGGAGATGGCGCGTCTTGGACCGAACGTACTACCAAGCAGTTTGTGCTGGAATATTTGCATCCCCGGAACAACGCGATCTGACGAAAAGATAAACTCGGCAACCCCTACTTTTGACCAAATACGCAGATGCTATCATGTCGGTACATGGAAGGAAAGAGCAGCAATCTACACACAGGGGAAGGAGCGATTTCTTTTCATCGATTAAAAGCAAAGCTAGTTGCTGGAGCACACACGGAAAGAGATCAGGGAAGTACACGCTACTGCCAATACAGATTATGTATTGAGACTCGGTTCTGGCAAAAAAAAAAAGTTTTTCTTACCGGCGATATGCTGCTTCGGGTTGTACAACTTCAACCATCGGGTCGACATCCACTACGCTCAGGTTTATGGACTCGCCATAGCGGATACGCCAGTATGAACCGATCATTGCGGACTCCTCGACGCGAACTCGTCATCCGATTAACAGGTGTTATATTTTCAATTAATTATTGTTCATAAAATTTATTTGGACAAATATTTTTGGCTCGTACTTTTACTTGCTCGTAGGTTTTTGCGCCGCAATATAACTGTAGATTGAAACAAAGTTTCGACTGCTCTGCTCGGTTGACCGTGCCCATCATGGCGCACTCGTCTTACTCGGGGGTTCGCCGGACATGGACCCGACATCGCGGACCCGATATATTCGGATGCTCGCCCGTCCTCTTCATCAACTATTTCCGGTCGCATAACTATTTCGACTGCACCCGCCGCATGGACTATCTTTGGTGGCGAAACTATTTCGACTGCGCCCTCTTCATCAACTACTTCCGATCAGACACCGCACAACTTCATCGATCGCGCCCGCCACATGACCTGCTTTCACGTTGGCTCCGCCGCACCCGATAATAAAGCTAAGTGTTCCTCTTTCAAAAGTTAACTATTATTTACTTTTGCCACACCCGAATATTCGGGGGCTGCAACATTGCATCATTACAGCAAAATCACCCAACACTCGGGGGCTGTGCCATTATTTCGTTACCACAAATATACTCGGTTAATTGGTGAATTTCTTTTCTTCGGCTTAGTGGAATTATCTTCTCCAAAATATATTTTCTCCGACTCAGTTGAATTATCTTCTCCGACACAGTCGAATTATTTTCTTTGGCTCAGTGGATTTATTTTGTTCGGCTTAGTGAAATTATCTTCTTCGGCTCAGTGGATTCATCTTCTTCGGCTTACTGGATTTTGTCTTCGTCGGATTCATCTTATAAGTGTGGATTCATCTTCTACGGTTATTACTGGATTCATTTTCTTCGGGTCAATGGATTCATCCTCTATGATATTACCGGATTCATCTTCAATATATGCTTCATACTTAATGGCGTAATCTTCAATATGGATTCATCTCAAATATTTCATGTTGGATTCATCTTCAATGGCTTTATCTCTCATGGCGTAATCTTCAATGGCTTAATATTCAAATGGCTTCAGCTTCAATGGGGTCGACAATTTTATCGAATTCTCTAGTGGAAGTAAAAAACCAAGTTACATATCCATGGAGCCAACACTCGGGGGCTCGACAACGACTTCAACCCTGAGCATAGCTACAACATAATATTCCAGGCGACCAATACTTCGGTGCAATGTTTTCAACAACGCTCGGGGGCTCGACAACAACTTCGCCCCGGGTCACGACTGCAACACGGCGCCTAAGCAATAATCATGATATCACCCAAGCAGCTCTCGAGGGCTCGGCTGTTTCTTCATCAACAATATGGCGGCATTTACTTTTTCTATTTGGTGGTTTCTACTTCAGCTCGACTTCTTCTCGGCACTCGAAGACTTCATCGCATCGACTCCGTCGTGCCCAATAAGCTAAGTGTTCCTTTATTTCACATAAAGTTGATTATCATTTACTTTCACTGCACCCGACACTCGGGGGCTGTGCGGCATATATTCACTTTACTTATCATCGAATCCGAGCATCTGACACCGCATTCGAAAAAGAGAGTCAAGGAAAAAGATAGAAAAGGTTTGTTTATTTGTGCAGGAGAAAGCAAATTTAAAAGTATACAAGTTCTCGAGCTTATGCCCGGATGCACGCACCCGACCATAGCCTCGGGGGCTACTCCCATCGGGAGCGCTGGTCGCGCACCCGACGAAATCTTGAGAGAACCCGACGAAATCAAGAGAGGACAGGACCCGACGAAAAATTATCTTCAAGGAGGTCCCGAAGAATTATCCTCAAGGAGGTCTCGAAGAATTATCTTCAAGGAGGTCCCGAAGAATTATCCTCAAGGAGGTCTCGAAGAATTATCTTCAAAGAGGACCCGAAGAATTGTCCTCAGGGAGGACCCGAAGAATTGTCCTCAAAGAGGACCCGAAGAAATTTTCCTGAAGGAGGAACTCGACGAAATTTTCATCAAGGAGGAAGCCAAAAAAAAAGGTGGACAAATCTTCGGGTTCATTGACTCGTCATATTGTTTCGAGCGAAAGCATCGGTGATGAACCCGACAATATAGAATAACCAATATATTCAGCTGGCTCATCAAGCCCGAGAGAAAAATAGAAGAACCCGCAGAATGGGTCATTGCATCAGCCTAACAAGGCACTTGAAAAAATATTCTCAGAGCGCCAAAGTCGCGAATAATCTCTGAATGCCGCAAAACTCTGCGAAGGTAAGACCCCGGGATCCGTCCTGTGTGGCGTGGCATCGCCAAAGACTGCGCTCTGCTACTTTTTTCCACATCAACAGATGTGAAGAAATATCCCGGCGGACGCGTTGTGGACCCGATAACATTACTGGAATTCGGATCATGGTAAGTCCTTAAGCGGCACGTGACGAATTACGCCAGGTCCCGAGATCATGTCCAGGGACGTGATCTTGAAGTAGGTTCTTGCGGGATTGCCACAAGAGCAGTTAACTGGTACCTGATCCGTCAGATGAACCAGCCCCATTTACCATTATCCCTGAACAACATAGAATAGCAACGGCCTGGAGTCAATAAAACGAGGGGCTGCGCCTAGAAATATAGTCAAGTTCTTTATCGATTAGTACAACTTGAGTCTATGTCCAGGTGCAAGCACCTGCCCATAGGCTCGGGGGCTACTCTTATAGAGAGTATTCTTCACCCTCCCAATAAGATACAACAAAGAGAAAAAATTGTGGTGTCGATTAAAAGCAAGTTGAGCCTACACCCAAGTGCAAACACTTGGCTGTAGCCTCGGGGGATACTCCCATCGGGAGCGCTGGCCGCGCACCCGATAGAAAAATAACTTCGACAGCATCTATGACAATCAAGGTTTGTAGACTCAACTCGATTCTACGACTCGAGTGGAGCCTACTCCCATCGGGAGCACATGGATTTCATCAAGTCCTCCAGAAATATAGTTAAGTTCTTCATCTAGTAGTACAACTTGAGTCTATGCGTAAGTGCAAGCACTTACCCATAGACTCGGGGGCTACTCCCACCGGGAGCGCTGTCGCGCACCCGATAGAAAAATAATTTCAAGAATCGTCGACATCATCTAAGCTACACATGATCTATGACATGGACCTCGCCTTGTATTTTCTTCGACTTCGGAGATGATTATGCTTGGAGTCTCTACGCAAGTCTTCGACTTCCCTAGACACTCGGGGGCTATCGACATGGGTATACCCTTCGGGTACCCATTATTGGTATACCTGGATCGGCTCGGCCCAATATGGAGAAGGCCCAACAAGGAAACCCGAAGAAGTAGTCGACTAGGACTCTTGTAAAACCCTAGGCTGGTTGCATATATAAAGCTAGCCAGGGCACCCGAAATAAGAGAGACAACAGATAGACAACACATCTCCGCCTATGGCGGCACCCTGTAAACACATCTATGATCATATACTGGATTGCTAGCAGCACGTAGGGATCCTCTACCGAGGGGACCCGAAGCTGGCTACGTCGTGTGCCTAATCTCGCTCCCGGAATCTCCATCGTCGCTCTCTCCCGAAACCCAAGTCTACAATATGTAGGCATTGCCGAGGTGTTCCCTCGTCACTATGGGCCTCGGAGAGGTACCGGTGCTCCCACAGCAGCTCCTCGAAGAGCTGCTTCTGGGCGTCCAGCGTGCCCTGTCCAAAGAAAAGTACCGGTAATGCGATGCCGGCAATATACTCTAAGGGAGTTTCGCGCTAAGAGCTGCGTTCTCAACCCGAAACTCGGGGACTGGCTATGCCGGTTTTTTGTGTTTAATGGAGTTTTGCGCCAAGAGCTGCGTTGTCAACCCGAAACTCGGGGACTGGCTATGCCGGTTTTTTGTGTTTCTAAAGGAGTTTCGCGCTAAGAGCTGCGTTCTCCACCCGAAACTCGGGGACTGGCTATGCCGGTTTTTTGTGTTTCTAAGAAAGTTTCGCGCTAAGAACTGCGTTCTCAACCCAAAACTCGGGGACTGGGAGTATGTACATACAAATCGGAAGATTGAAAACCGGCATAAATTTAAAGAACTTGAAGTTTGTGCTGCTTACCACCACGTTGCTGTTGGCGTCGTGCCACGCAAGGTCAAATCCTTGACAGCGCGTCTGAGCCGGCATAGGTGTTGCGCAGAGTTCCGCGGACCGGAAGGATCAGCAACCGGCAGCTTCTCCTTGCTCAAGCTGCGAGTGGCCGGGGACAAGTCCGCCAGGTTCCACTTTTCCGCATAGGCCTGTAGCGGGCCCAGATCGACCTCGCCGCGGGTAAGCTCAGTAATCCGGCCCAGCTGAGCTGAGGCCGTCTCACTGGCTGTGACGGTGGCGCGGCCGGCATGGAGAACCAGCGACCGCGAGCCGGAGGAAGGAGCGGTTGCCGCCGTGACCACCGCAACAAGTTGCTGGGCGGTGAGCTTGGCACCCTCCGGAGGTGCTGGCTTGGCGGCGGCTGGCTTGCCGGTAGGGGCAGCCGGAGGAGGTGTGGGCGTGTCCTTGGACGGCACGGAAGCTTCCGGTGCTTCCTTTGACGGGGGAGAGCATGCCGGCGCGGAAGAATGCGGCACGGTCTTGGAGGGGGAAGAGGCAGGTGCTTTCTTCTTCTTCTTGGGGACGGGAGGAGCCAGAGGTTCCGCCCTCCCGGCATCTTCGGTGCCGGCGCCGGTGTTGCTGGCACCGGTGTCTTCGGCTTCAGGAGGGGAAAAGAAATCCTCCTCCGCGCGTTGATGAGGAAGTTCGGGGGCCGCGCACCCCGCACTTGTGTTGTCACCCCGAGGGGAGGCATGAGATTTGCCGGCACCAGATGGTACCGGACTTGGTTGAGGAGGAGGTGAGGCCCTGGCGGCGTCCTCCAAGGTCTCCGCCTCATGCAGTGGCACTCCTAGTGAGGCTAAGCGCAGGCCTGAAAAGAAAGAAAAAGTGAGAGTCAGAAAAAGCAACCGGATGAAAAGAAAAGAGAGTCAGAAAAAGTAATCTCGAGCGAAAGACAAAGGAAAAGAAAATCCGGAAGTTTACCCGGTAGCGACCGGAAGTTGTTTCCGGTACCGCTTGGTGGTGTAGGGCTTGCCTCCATCCTTCCGGGAGCGCTTGGCGGGTGGAGCGTCGCTCGAGTCGGCTTCGGGCGCCGGAGCCTTGTTCTTTTGGCCCCGAGAAGCGAGATTGTCCAGGAACTCCTGGCCAACCTCGGCCTGCAGCGGGGTAGCGCGCTCCACTACCTGGGGGTTTGCGCTGGCTGAGCTGGGGTCTACAGAGAAACAACATAAAAGAAGCCGGATGAACAAGATACCTTGAGAATAACGACCTCCTCGTCTGAACCGGAACCGTTTGCCGGCTGAGGAGCGGGAAAGTTACTGGGGCGCGAGGTATGGGTCCGGCCCATCTTGTGTTTGCCCCCGAACACGTAAGGATCCGGGTCCACAGTGTCCAAGGGGCGTTTCTGGCAAGGACCTCGCACCTCCTTAGCAATCCGAAGAAACCGTTCAAGAGCCTGAAAGAAGAGAAAACTAGTTATTTACACATCAGAAGTTACGAGAAACATTGATCCAGTTGTCTTAATTTCTTACGGCGGCAGTTGGGGGATTGTTGAAGCTGAGAGGGAGAAGGCCCCAAGACCAGTTAACCGGCATATCGGTCTGGCAGATCTTCTTGGGCTTGAGGACCACGTCGGTCTTGCTCAAGGTAAAGCTGGTCATCTTGGCTGGATCTCTACTGCCACTCATTTGGCTCATCTTGTGAGCCCGACGCTGAAGGGGGAGAACCCGACGTGAGATAAACACGCGGATGATTTGATCAGCGCAAATGACCGTATCTTTGTTGAGCTGCTCCATAAACCGCACAATCCGGTTGGTTTCAACATGAGTGGTCCCCGGATTGTGTTTCCAGTTAGCCCTCGAAGGCGCGCCAGGATTATAAGCCGGCAGGTTGATGAAATCAGCGTTGCCCTTGTTCTTCACGTAAAGAAGGTCTGTTGCCATGCCCGGCATGACTCCACACCGGTAAACTTGTAAAAAGGGCTCCCTTGGCGGGCGCTGATGATGCAAGCCCCACATTGAACTTGGGGTTTGGGCTTGGGAAGATTTACATCTTGGATCGAGTTGATCCAAAGACAGAAGAAGCGAGTAAAAGCTTCAAGAGTAGGGAGGAGACCAATGTAGGCCTCCATGAAAGAAACATAGCAAGAAAGGTAAAAAATGGCATTGCCAGGAAGATCATGAGGTTGGAGTTGGTAAAAATCAAGAAATTGGCGAAAGAAGTTTGACGCCGGTAGGCCGAAGCCGCGCTCAAAGTGAGCAGAGAAAACTACATCGGCGGACGGCGGCGAAGGGAGCGCAGAGAGCAATGGAGTGTTTTGAGACTTGGCGAATGCGGGTGAAGAAGATGAGGAACCGCCGCCCCCTTATATAGAAGAGGGGTTCGTGGGCCAGAAACCACTGGGCCGCGGCGCTTCGCCTCGTGGGCTGCCATGTGGCGCGGAGGTACACGCGTGAAAATAGGATGCCACAAGGGAGGCCACACGGATCCAGAACGGCAGCGAGGATCCGGTGTGGTGCATTAAATGCGGGCGCAGAAGTCGGAGGGAAGTGACCCCTAGCACTGGCGCGTTGATGCGTGTAGTTGACACGTCCGTTCGGAACCCCAAGAGGAAGGTGTGATGCGCACAGCGGCAAGTTTCCCTCAGTAAGAAACCAAGGTTTAATCGAACCAGTAGGAGTCAAGAAGCACGTTGAAGGTTGATGGCGGCGGGATGTAGTGCGGCGCAACACCGGAGATTCCGGCGCCAACGTGGAACCTGCACAACACAACCAAAGTACTTTGCCCCAACGAAACAGTGAGGTTGTCAATCTCACCGGCTTGCTCGTAACAAAGGATTAACCGTATTGTGTGGAAGATGATTGTTTGCAGAGAAAACAAGAAAACAAGTATTGCAGCAGATTTGTATTTCAGTATTAAAAGAATGGACCGGGGTCCACAGCTCACTAGAGGTGTCTCTCCCATAAGATAAAAGCATGTTGGGTGAACAAATTACAGTCGGGCAATTGACAAATAGAGAGGGCATAACAATGCACATACATGGCATGATAAGTATAGTGAGATTTAATTGGGAATTACGACAAAGTACATAGACCGCCATCCAACTGCATCTATGCCTAAAAAGTCCACCTTCAGGTTATCATCCGAACCCCTCCAAGTATTAAGTTGCTAACAACAGACAATTGCATTAAGTATGGTGTGTAATGTAATCAACAACTACATCCTCGGACATAGCGCCAATGTTTTATCCCTAGTGGCAACAGCACAACACAACCTTAGAACTTTCTGTCACTGTCCCAGGTGTCAATGCAGGCATGAACCCACTATCGAGCATAAATACTCCCTCTTGGAGTTAATAGCAAAAACTTGGCCAGAGCCTCTACTAATAACGGAGAGCATGCAAGATCATAAACAACACATATGTAATAACTTGATAATTAACATAACATGGTATTCTCTATCCATCGGATCCCGACAAACACAACATAGAGTATTACAGATAGATGATCTTGATCATGTTAGGCAGCTCACAAGATCCAACAATGAAGCACAATGAGGAGAAGACAACCATCTAGCTACTGCTATGGACCCATAGTCCAGGGGTGAACTACTCACTCATCACTCCGGAGGCGACCATGGCGGTGTAGAGTCCTCCGGGAGATGAATCCCCTCTCCGGCAGGGTGCCGGAGGAGATCTCCAGAATCCCCGAGATGGGATCGGCGGCGGCGGCGTCTCGTAAGGTTTTCCGTATCGTGGTTCTTCGCATCGGGGGTTTCGCGACGGAGGCTTTAAGTAGGCGGAAGGGCAGAGTCGGGGCCCGACGAGGGGCCCACACCATAGGCGGCGCGGGCCCCTCCTTGGCCGCGCCGCCTTGTGGTGTCGCCACCTCGTGGCCCCACTTCGTATGTTCTTCGGTCTTCCGGAAGCTCCGTGGAAAAAATAGGCCCCCGGGTCTTCGTTTCGTCCAATTCCGAGAATATTTCGTTACTAGGATTTCTGAAACCAAAAACAGCAGAAAACAGAACCGGCACTTCGGCATCTTGTTAATAGGTTAGTTCCGTAAAATGCACGAATATGACATAAAGTGTGCATAAAACATGTAGGTATCATCAATAATATGGCATAGAACATAAGAAATTATCGATACGTCGGAGACGTATCAAGCATCCCCAAGCTTAGTTCTCGCTCGTCCCGAGCGGTAAAACGATAACAAAGATAATTTCTGAAGTGATATGCCATCATAACCTTGATCATACTATTTGTAAACATATGTAGTGAATGCAGCGATCAAAACAATGGTAATGACATGAGTAAACAAGTGAATCATAAAGCAAAGACTTTTCATGAATAGTACTTCAAGACAAGTATTAAGAAGTCTTGCATAAGAGTTAACTCATAAAGCAATAAATCAAAGTAAAGGTATTGAAGCAACACAAAGGAAGATTAAGTTTCAGCTGTTGCTTTCAACTTGTAACATGTATATCTCATGGATAATTGTCAACATAGAGTAATATAACAAGTACAATATGCAAGTATGTAGGAATCAATGCACAGCTTCACACAAGTGTTTGCTTCTTGAGGTGGAGAGAGATAGGTGAACTGACTCAACATAAAAGTAAAAAGAATGGTCCTTCAAAGAGGAAAGCATCGATTGCTATATTTGTGCTAGAGCTTTTATTTTGAAAACATGAAACAATTTTGTCAACGGTAGTAATAAAGCATATGAGTTATGTACATTATATCTTACAAGTTGCAAGTCTCATGCATAGTATACTAATAGTGCCCGCACCTTGTCCTAATTAACTTGGACTACCGGATCTTTGCAATGCACATGTTTTGACCAAGTGTCACAATGGGGTACCTCCATGCCGCCTGTAAAAGGTCTAAGGAGAAAGCTCGCATTTCGGATTTCTCGCTTTTGATTATTCTCAACTTAGACATCCATACCGGGACAACATGGACAACAGATAATGGACTCCTCTTTAATGCATAAGCATGTGGCAACAATTATTATTCTCATATGAGATTGAGGATATATGTCCAGACTGAAACTTCCACCATGAATCTAGTATCGAGCTTTGAACAACAAGGAAGACGGTATGGAGTCTTATAATGTTTACCATATGTCTTTTATGTGAGTTTTGCTGTACCGTTCATCCTTGTGTTTGTTTCAAATACCCTTGCTAGCCTAAACCTTGTATCGAGAGGGAATACTTCTCATGCATCCAAAATCCTTGAGCCAACCACTATGCCATTTATGTCCACCATACCTACCTACTACATGGTATTTATCCGCCATTCCAAAGTAAATTGCTTGAGTGCTACCTTTAAAATCCCATCATTCACCTTTGCAATATATAGCTCATGGGACAAATAGCTTAAAAACTATTGTGGTATTGAATATGTACTTATGCACTTTATCTCTTATTAAGTTGCTTGTTGTGCGATAACCATGTTTCTGGGGATGCCATCAACTATTCTTTGTTGAATATCATGTGAGTTGCTATGCATGTCCGTCTTGTCTGAAGCAAGAGAGATCTACCACCTTCATGGTTGGAGCATGCATATTGTTAGAGAAGAACTTCATGGTTTGGAGCATGCTTGTCACTTTGGGGTCTTTGGTTCCGGACATAGACATGTGCATACAACTTGTAGATACAATCTAAGCAATAAGTATAGAGCTCAAATCTAAGATCATGCCACTCGGGCCCTAGTGACAAGCATTAAACACAACAAGATTGCAGCAACAATAACTTCATAAACTTTGTAGATAGACAATCATAACGTAACAATCCATCGGATCCCGACAAACACAACACCGATTACATCAGATGAATCTCAATCATGTAAGGCAGCTCATGAGATCATTGTATTGAAGTACATGGGAGAGATGATACCAACTAGCTACAGCTAGAACCCGTCGTCCATGGGGGAACTACTCACGGAGCATGATGGAGGCGATGGCGTTGATGGAGATGGCTTCCGGGGGCACTTCCCCGTCCCGGCAGGGTGCCGGAACAGAGACTTCTGTCCCCCGAATTGGAGTTTCGCGATGGTGGCGGCGCCCCTGGAGTCTTTCTGGAGTTTCGTCAAGTGGTACGGTGTTTTTAGGTCGAAAGGGATTTTATAGGCGAAGAGGCGGCGCGAGGGGGCACCTGGGGCTCCCCACCATAGGCCGGCGCGGGCCCGGGCCAGGCCGCGCCGCCTTATGGTGTGGTGGCCCTCCGGCCCCTCTCCGACTCTTCTTCGGTGTTCGGAGCCTTCCGGGAAAAATAGGAGGTTTGGCGTTGATTTCGTCCAATTCCGAGAATATTGCCCGAACAGCCTTTCCGGAACCAAAAACAGCAGAAAACGAGAACCGGCACTGTGGCATCTTGTTAATAGGTTAGTTCCGGAAAACGCATAAAAACATTATAAAGTGCAAGCAAAACATGTAAGTATTGTCATAAAACAAGCATGGAAGGACAGAAATTATGGATACGTTGGAGACGTATCACGGCTCCCCTTCTCTTTTGTTTACACATGTACTTTAGTTTATTTAAGGATGACACTCCTCCCAACCTTTGCTTTCTCAAGCCATGGCTAACCGAATCCTCGGGTGCCTCCCAACATTTCACATACCATGGAGGAGTGTCTATTGCAAAATTAAGTTGATTACTGATGAATCAGGGCAAAACATGTGAAGAGAATTATTAATGAAAGTTAATTAATTGGGGCTGGGAACCCCGTTGCCAGCTCTTTTTGCAAAATTATAGAATGAGCGGATGAAGCCACTAGTCCATTAGTGAAAGCTGCTCAACAAGATTGAAAGATAAAACACCACATACTTCCTCATGAGCTATAAAACATTGACACAAATAGGAGGAAATAACTTTTGAATTGTTTAAAGGTAGCACATGATGTATTTACTTGGAGTGGCAGGGAAATACCACATAGTAGGTAGTTATGGTGGACACTGATATGGCATAGGTTTGGTTTAAGGGTTTGGATGCACAAGAAGCATTCCCTCTTAGTACAGGTCTTTGGCTAGCAAGGTTGATTAGCAAGCATACGAGTTGAGGGAAAAAAACAAACATACATGTGATAGAAACAATCATGCTTCTTCCTTGTAAGCATAAACAATTTTAACTTCAGAATACTAAGCTAGGAACTAACATGAAAGAAAGATAATGAAATAACATATCTACATGTGTTTCCTCTTTTCTACTTAAACTCAAAGTATTGTTGCTATTGACCAATGCTAAGTTTGCCAAAACCAAATAGATTTACTCAATGCTCCCAAAGTGATACCAATACTAACAACAAGATCAATCATATAATAGATATTGCAAACTAAACTAAGATGTGCAATATGTAAATGATAAGACTTCTCATTAATATTCCATAATGATAACTCACACGAAGGGATACATAGGTAACCAACTAAAGAGAGATACTTCCATACCGCAACACATCTTATATGATAACTTCCCTACTCATGATATGACACTACTTGATAGTAAAAAGGTAAAAGATAGTGATGATGTGATACCGCGGCACCCCCCCCCCCAAGCTTGGAACAACCAAGGGGGTGCCAATACCGATGATGAATTACTCCTTCGGCGATGGTGATGAATTCTTCCCATCATCAGACTTCCTAGGAAGAGGCTCTCCATCAACAAACGACATCTTGGTCTCAGGAATCCTGAAACTAGCAGCATAGCTTATGTGTTTAAACCTGTTTTCATACTCACTGTTTTGATTTTCAACATCATAGAGTTGAGCTTGGAGTTTGTTGGTGGTGTCGTGAAGTGAGAGGATATCGTTCCACAACTTTGCAGTCTCCTTCTCGTGTTCATCAATAAATTCAGACACGATCTTGTGGAAGATGTCCTCTTCACGCTCAGCCATCTTCTTGTAGTTAAAGACCTCTTGTTCTAGCTTCTCCATCATGTCTTCCAAGCTTCCTTCTCCCTTTGGACCCCGGACATCTTCAATCTGCAACTCTCCATCTACGAGCAGCAATTCCTTGGGGTGCATCTTCAACTCGCTCATGTACGGGTTGACGACGTCCTCAAGGAAGCTGTCCTTCGGAGTTCCCGACGAAGACATGGTGTCTCGAGATCAAACAGATCTTGGCAGAAAACAGCTCGAGACAAAAAGCGACGAGAAAACGATATACGGACCTCCAGGGGTCCAGGGGATTATATAACATAAATTTTCACGTCAGAAGGAAAGTACTAGGTCGAACTAGAGTCGGAGAGGGACAACGAGGGGCTCCCATCATAGGGCGGCGCGGCCAGGCTGGGGCCCGCGCCGGCCTATGGGGGCACGCCCTCGTGTGTCTCCTCCACTCCGTTTCGATCTCGTAATTTTTCATATTTTCCGAAAATAGCAAAAACATTGTTCGGAAAGTTAAACGCGGACTTTTTATTACCAATACTATTACCTATTCAAAGTCGAACTCTACAGAACTGTCAATTTGACCTTTGATGAAAGCTTCCGGAGTTACCACTCGAATAACATCAAAATCTTCATTATAAGAATCACCAGAGATATAATGCTTGATTCTTTGTCCATTCACCACTTGTGTGGCATTACCTTGCAGAGAACTAATTTTAATTGCTCCTGAATGATACACCTCCACAATGACATATGGTCCTTCCAAATTTGAGAGTAATTTCCCTGCAAAAAATCTGAGACGAGACCGATACAATAGGACTTTATCCCCAACATTAAATTCTCTTTTGATAATTCTTCTATCATGCCATTTCTTAACTTTCTCTTTAAAGAGTTTAGCATTTTCATAAGCTTCACTTCTCCATTCATCTACAGAACTCAATTGTAGCAATCTTTTCTTACCGGCAAGTTTAGGATCTTTATTTAGTTCTCTCACAGCCCAATAAGCTTTGTGCTCTAGTTCTAAAGGTAAACGACAAGCTTTCCCATAAACCATTTTATACGGTGACATACCCATGGGATTTTTATAAGCAGTTCTATAAGCCCATAGTGCTTCCTTCAATTTAATAGCCCAGTTCTTTCTAGATTTATTAACAGTCTTTTGCAAGATAGATTTAATCTCTCTATTTGATAATTCTACTTGCCCACTAGTTTGAGGATGATAAGCGGAATAAATTCTATGATTAATACCATATTTAGCAAGAGTTTTTCTAAAACCACCATGAATAAAATGAGAACCTCCATCAGTCATAAGATATCTAGGAACTCCTAATCTAGGAAAACTAATATCTAAAAGCATTCTTAAAGAGGTCTCACCATCAGCACTTTTTGTAGGTATGGCTTCCACCCATTTAGTAACATAATCAACAGCGACAAGTATATGAGTGTTACCTTCTGAAGAAGGGAAAGGACCCATGAAGTCAAATCCCTAACAATCGAATGGTTCAATAACAAGAGTATAATTCATAGGCATTTCATTGCGTCTGGAGATATTGCCAACCCTTTGATATTCATCACAAGATAAAATAAACTTTCTTGCATCTTTGAAGAGAGTTGGCCAATAAAAACCTGATTGTAGAACCTTTTGCGCGGTTCTATCTCCGGCGTGATGTCCTCCATAAACACTACCATGACACTTACTCAATATCTCTCTTGTTGTTCATATTCGGGAACACATCTTTGCAGAATACCATCTACTCCTTCTTTATATAAGTATGGGTCATCCCAAAAATAATGCCTCATGTCATAAAAGAATTTCCTCCTTTGCTGAGTTGAAAAGGTTGGAGGCAAGTACTTGGATACAATAAAGTTAGCATAATCAGCGTACCAAGGACTATCTCGCGAGCTCACCTTTATTACAGCCAATTGTTCATTTGGAAAACTGTCATTAACAGGAACAGGATCATAAGTAATATTTTCCAATCTAGACAAATTATCAGACAACGGGATTATCAGCACCTTTCCTATCTATAATATGTAAATCAAATTCTTGCAAAAGAAGCACCCATCTAATAAGCCTTGGCTTAGCATCTTTCTTTTCCATAAGGTATCTAATTGCAGCATGATCAGTATGAATCGTAACTTTTGAATCAACAATATAGGATCTAAACTTGTCACAAGCAAAGACTACAGCTAATAATTCTTTTTCAGTTGTAGCATAATTTCTTTGAGCAGCATCAACAGTTTTTCTAGCATAATGAATAACATTCAATTTTTTATCTACTGGCTGTCCAAGAACAGCGCCTACAGCAAAATCACTAGCATCACACATAATTTCAAAAGGTAAATTCCAATCGGGAGGTTCAACTACATGAGCAGTTGTTAAGGCTTTCTTTAGAGTTTCAAAAGCTTCCTTACAATCATCATCCAAAACAAAAGGTACATCTTTTTGAAGAAGATTAGTAAGAGGCTTTGAAATCTTGGAGAAATCTTTAATAAATCTCCTATAAAACCCAACATGACCAAGAACACTACGAATACCTTTAACATCCCTAGGATAGGGCATCTTCTCAATTGCTTCAACTTTAGCTCTATCAACTTCAATACCTCTCTCGGAAATTTTATGTCCCAATACAATTCCTTCATTAACCATAAAGTGGCATTTCTCCCAATTAAGAACAAGGTTAGTTTCTTCACATCTCTGCAAAACTTTATCAAGGTTTCGCAAGCAATTATCAAAAGAATTCCCATAGACAGAAAAATCATCCATGAATACCTCTACAATATTCTCACAAAAGCCATGAAAAATAGGAGACATGCATCTTTGAAAAGTAGCAGGAGCATTACATAAACCAAAAGGCATACGCCTATAAGCATAAGTTCCATAGGGACAAGTGAAAGTGGTTTTCTCTTGATCTTTAGTTTTAACAGCAATTTGTGAAAACCCAGAATAACCATCAAGAAAGCAAAAAATGAGTATTTTTAGACAACGTTTCTAACATTTGATCAATAAAGGTTAAAGGGTAATGATCATTCTTAGTAACCTTATTAACTTTTCGATAATCAATGCACATTCTATACCCTACAACTACGCTTTGAGGGATGAGCTCATCATTATCATTAGGCACAACAGTCATTCCTCCTTTCTTAGGGACACAATGCACATGACTAACCCATCTACTATCAGCAATAGGATATATAATACCAGCTTCAAGAAGTTTTAATACCTCATTCCTTACCACATCCTTCATCTTAGGAATTAGACGACGCTGATGTTCAACAACAGGCTTTGCATCATCTTCCATGTTGATAGCATGTTGGCAAATAGAGGTAGAAATCCCCTTCAAGTCATCAAGAGTATAGCCAATAGCTCCTCGGTGTTTCTTCAATATTTCCAATAACCTTTCTTCCTCAAAATCTGAAAGCTTAGAACTAATAATAACAGGATATATTTTCTTATCATCAATATGAGCATACTTACGATTATCAGGCAGCGGTTTTAAATCAAAAACAGGATCTTCCTTTGGTGGTGGTGTTGTACCTAAATCTTCAACCGGCAAGTCATGTTTAAGAATAGGTTGACAAAGGAAAATTTCATCAAGCTCATTCCTTTCTTCCCTAAAGACTTCACTCTCACTATCCTCCAAATGTTGCTGCAAAGGATTATTAGGAGCAAGAGCAATAGATGCACACTGTTCAACTCTAAAATCATTATTAGGCAAATCAGCTTTATAAGGAGTTTTGGAAACTTTAGAGAAATTAAACTCATAAGATTCACCAGCAAATTTAGTCACAATTTTTTCCTTCTTGCAATCTATAACAGCTCCACAAGTATTTAGAAAAGGTCTACCAAAAATAATAGGACAAGACTTACTAGCCAGCAGAACCAAGTACCAAAAAGTCAGCAGGATATTTAATCTTACCACATAGAACTTCCACATCTCAAACAATACCAATAGGAGAGATAGTTTCTCTATTAGCTAGCCGAATAACCACATCAATATCTTCAAGTTCACAAGAACCAATTTCATGGATGATCTCCATATAAAGCTCATAAGGAATGGCACTAATACTTGCACCAATGTCACATAAACCATAATAACAATGATCACCAATTCTAACAGAGAGCATAGGAACACTGGCTTTCCTAGACTTATTAGGATGCGAAACAATGTTAGAAGCACCTTCACAGAAATAATATGACCATCTTCTACATTTTCAGTCACAAGATCTTTAACTATTGCAATAACAGGTTCAACTTTTATTTGTTCTTCAAGTTCTATAGGTTTCTTTGCACTTTTATTAACCGCACTAGTTATAACAGAGTACTCCTTCATTTTAGCAGGGAAAGGAGTTTTTTCAATATAAGCTTCGAGAAGAATATGATCAACAGTTTCAATTATAGCACATTTATTTATAGATGGATCAGTTTTATCTTTATACGGTTCATGATACTTATCAAAATTCTTCCTAGGAAATTCAAAGTGAGAGGCAAAAGCTTTATAAAAATTTGCAACGAGTTGAGAATCAAGACCATAAGTAGCACTCATATTGCGAAATTTATCAGTATCCATAAAAACTTCAATGCATTTATAATCATAGTTTATACCTGACTCTCTATCTTTGTCGTTCTCCCATCCTTCAGTATTCTCCCGGATCCGATCAAGAAGGTCCCTTTTAAACTCTTCTTTGTTGCGTGTAAATGATCCAGAACAAGAAGTATCCAGCAAAGTCTTATCTTGAAAAGATAGTCTTGCATAGAAATTATCAATGATAATATTACCAGGAAGCTCATGAATGGGGCATTTGAGCATTAAAGACTTCAATCTCCCCCATGCTTGGGCAATACTTTCTCCATCATGAGGCCAGAAATTATATATGCGGTTCCGATATTTTTGAATTTCACTTGGAGGATAGAATTTAGAATAAAATAAAGGCACAATGTCCTCCCAATCAAGAGAATCCCTATTCTTTAGCAATTTATACCAATGCGCTTTACCAGACAGCGATATAGAGAATAGTTTCTTCCTAACTTCATCCATAGAAATACCTGCACATTTGAATAACCCGCATAATTCATGTAAAAACAGTAAATGATCTCCAGGATGGACAGTTCCATCCCCTTCATAGCGGTTATCCACAACACGTTCAATAATTTTCATAGGTATTTCGTATGGAACCTCTTTCTCACCTGGCGCCTCATCCACTACCTTTGTAGTAGTAGTAGATTTTCCAAAGAGGAATTCAAGAGAAGACCTCTCCATAATGAATTATAGCAGCAGGCAGAAATAAATACAGCACGTACAGTAAAGGTTTCCCTTACCAATTCCTCTTACCAATAGCGTTTCACTCCCCGGCAACGGCGCCATAAAATAGTCTTGATGACCCACAAGTATAGGGGGTGTATCGTAGTACATTCGATAAATAAGAGTGTCGAACCCAACGAGGAGCAGAAGGTGTTGACAAGCAGTTTCGATGAAGGATTCACTGTAAATGCTCACAGACAAGTATTCAGGGGGTTTTGATATAGCAGATGAATAAAGTACAAGTAAGTAAAATGCGAGAGAAATAATTGCAGAGAGTGGCCCAATCTATTTTAGCACAAAGGACAAGCCGGTTTGTTTACTTATAATGACCAAACGTTCTTGAGGACACACCGGAATTTAGTCTAGTGGTTTCACTTCATATAGCTGATTAATCTTCATTGTTTTGATAAGTGTTGTGTGGGTGAACCTATGCTAATGCACCGCCCTTCCTAGGACTAATACATACTTGTGATTATACCCCTTGCAAGCATCCACAAATACAAGAAAGTAATTAAGATAAATCGAACCACAACCTTAAACTCTGAGATCCTGCTATCCCTCCTGCATCGATATACCAACGGGGGTTCAGGTTTTTGTCACTCCGGCAACCCCGCAATTAGCAAATGAATACAAGATGTATTCCCCTAGGCCCATAAAGGTGAAGTATCATGTATTCGACGTCCACATGACACCACTAGAAGAATAACACCACACCTTAAATATCATAACATTGAATATTACCCAACATAATTCACTACTAACATTTAGACTTCACCCATGTCCTCAAGAACTAAATGAACTACTCACGAGACATCATATGGAACATGATCAGAGGTGATATGATGATGAATAACAATCTGAACATAAACCTTGGTTCAATGGTTTCACTCAATAGCATCAATAACAAGTAGTAATCAATACCGTGAGAGTTTCCCCTATCAAACAATCAAGATTCAACCCTAGATGTTACAGCGGTGACGAGGTGCAGTGGTGGATAATACGTCTCCGACGTATCGATAATTTCTTATGTTCTATGCCATATTATTGATGATACCTACATGTTTTATGCACACTTTATGTCATATTCGTGCATTTTCTGGAACTAACCTATTAACAAGATGCCGAAGTGCCAGCTTCTGTTTTCTCGCTGTTTTTGGTTTCAGAAATCCTAGTAATGAAATATTCTCGGAATCGGACGAAATCAAGACCCGGGTTCCTATTTTCACCGGAAGCATCCAGAACACCCGGGAAGGACCGCAGGGGGGCACCGGGCCCCAGACCATAGGCCGGCGCGGCCCAGGCCCTGGCCGCGCCGCCATATGGTGTGGCCACCCCTTCGACCCTCCCGCGCCGCCTCTTCGCCTATATAAAGCCCCGGTCGCGAAAACCCTGATACGAAAAAAACCACGATACGGAAAACCTTCCAGAGCCGTCGCCATCGCGAAGCCAAGATCTGGGGGACAGGAGTCTCTGTTCCGGCACCCTGCCGGAGCGGGGAAGTGCCCCCGGAAGGCTTCTCCATCGACACCGCTGCCATCTCCACCGCCATCTTCATCACCGCTGCTGCTCCCATGAGGAGGGAGTAGTTCTCCATCGAGGCTCGTGGCTGTACCGGTAGCTATGTGGTTCATCTCTCTCCTATGTACTTCAATACAATAATCTCATGAGCTGCCCTACATGATTGAGATTCATATGATGATGCTTGTAATCTAGATGTCATTATGCTAGTCAAGTGAGTTTTACTTATGTGATCTCCGGAGACTCCTTGTCCCACGTGTGTAAAGGTGACAAGTGTGTGCACCGTGTGGGTCTCTTAGGCTATATTTCACAGAATACTTATTCACTCGTTGAATGGCATAGTGAGGTGCTTATTTATATCTCTTTATGATTGCAATGTGTTTGTATCACAATTTATCTATGTGCTACTCTAGCAATGTTATTAAAGTAGTTTTATTCCTCCCGCACGTGTGCAAAGGTGACAGTGTGTGCACCGTGTTAGTACTTGGTTTATGCTATGATCATGATCTCTAGTAGATTGCGAAGTTAACTATTGCTATGATAATATTGATGTGATCTATTCCTCCTACATATGCATGAAGGTGACAGTGTGCATGCTATGTTAGTACTTGGTTTAGTCTTTTGATCTATCTTACACTAAAGGTTACTAAAATATGAGCATTATTGTGGAGCTTGTTAACTCCGGCATTGAGGGTTCGTGTAATCCTACGCAATGTGTTCATCATCCAACAAAAGTGTAGAGTATGCATTTATCTGTTCTATTATGTGATCAATGTTGAGAGTGGAAGAACCAAGCTAGAACAATGACGGGTAGGTCCACGGCGATGAGCGGGTGAGAGAGAGTGCGTGCGTCTGCCGCGGCGGCGATGGCGCCGGCAAGGGGCGCCGGGGGCCAGCAAGAGGAGCCGGCCACCCCTGGCTCCGCGTCGTCGGAGAGGCCGGTGGTGTCTGGGCTCGGCCTCTCGGGGTCCTCCAGGTCGTTGGAGCAGGAGATCTCGGGAGAGGTTGCGCCGCCGCCGCCGGTCGAGGTGGTGCAAGGGCGCCGCGTTCAGGACCGGCTGGAGTGGGTGGTGCCGAGGATGTCAAGGAAGGCCAAGTGGAGAAGGCGCAAGAGTCTCCGTCGACAGCAACCGGCGGGGCAGATGGGGGCCAGGCCGGTGTCACCATCCATGGCTGGCCGGTGCTTCAAGTGCCTCAGGCGGGGGCATCCGAAGCGCGAGTGCTGGAATGATCAGGTTTGCTACCGCTGTGGTGAGGAGGGACATGGCTCTGGCGGCTGTAAGAGGCCGCGGAGCCCGGAGTCGGAGGAGGAGCTGCGGCTTCGTGCCATGGCGCAGGTGGATCGGCGGTTGGAGGGGCGCAGTGGACACGTTCAGCCTGGTACACGAGGCCAGGGTGCGCCTGCTGCTTTGCAGCCTGGTGCACCGGGTCGGCGTGCGCCTGCTGGCCGTGATGCGCCACATCCATCCTCGCCGCCGCTACGGGTGCCGCAACGCCCCCAGTCCCCGACGGCGTCGGTTGGTTCGGGGGAGGCGGCATCTGCGGCAGCACCGGTGACAACAAGGATTTGGCCGCCGTGTATTGTCCGCAGGTCACCGGAGATGGAGGACATGGAGAGGAGGTTGAACTGTTCGCTGGTGGCGCATGTCGGCGGCTCCAGGCCGGCGGTGTCGCGGGAGCAGGTCACGGAGGCGTTGGTTCAGAGGGCTGAGGTGCCGAGAGGTGCGTTCACGGTGCATCGCTTCAAGCCTCAGGATTTCCTCATTGTGTTCGCTGCCTCGGAGTTCAAGGAAAGGGTGGCGGCGAGACAGTCCCTGCCGTTCTCGTTCTTCACCCTACACTTCCGACAGTGGACGAGGCAGGCGCAAGCTCGACATGTGGTTTTGAGGACGAAGGTTTTCCTGGCTGTCGAAGGGGTGCCGGCGCACGCGTGGGAGAAGGACGTATTACAGCAGTTGGTGGGCGATTCTTGCTCACTGGAGTCGCTGGCGCCAGAGTCGGCGAGCAGGACGGACCTTGGCATCTTCAGAGCGGAGGCGTGGACAAAAGACATTGAGGGCATTCCGACGGCGCGTGAGTTGTGGATTCCGGAGCCGAGCGTGGTTCCGTCGGTGGCGGGAAGCTCGTCGCAGACAGCGTCAGCTCGCCGGAAGTCTGAGTTGGGGCTGTTGAAATACGATGTGCTCATACATGTCTCGCGGGTGGAGGAGTTCGTTCGCATTGAGGAACCAGAGGCTGGACGGCGGCGGGGTGTGCCGGTACGGAGGCTCGACGAGGGCCCTGCGCGCCCTGGTGTTGGTGGCGGCCCGGTGGCTGAGGGGTTCTGGACCTCACGCTCGATGACATGGCAGCACGGCGTCCCGGACCAACGTGGTGGCGGCGCCGGTCATCGGAGGGCTGGTGCTTCGGCGTGGCAGCTGCCACACATGGAGCCACAGGAGAGGAGGGATCAGTGGATCCACGCGTCTGCGCGCTCCTCGCCAGAGAAGCATTCCACGGGGCCCGCCGTTCAACGGGCTGCGGTGCAGGGTCCTGCAGCTTTGGAGCAGCCGGCAGAGTTGGAACCTTTGCGCAGTCCCCATACTGATCCTGTCGGCCTAGGTGGGTTGGGGATTGGTGCCATGGGGCCGGATGTGGACAAGGATTTTGAATCTGGTAGGACTGGGTCGTGCGACGGCGCGCCGGTGATTGCAACTGCCGACGTGGAGGCGGCTGGGCCAAGTGTTTCTGGCGATAAGGACACGGAGGAGTTGTTCTCTGCTGCGGGAGATCAGTCTAGGGATCTGAGCAACGACAGCGACAACTCGAGTTTAAAGGAGGCTAGTGGGTTGCCGGACAATCATGTGGGGCCCAGAGAGGAGGAGTATATCCGCATCCAATTAAGTGGGGGCCAAGGTCCTACCTTCCCGCCACGGGGGCACACGCCTGTCTCGCTGAGCGCGGGAGTTTCGTCGGTGAATGTGGGACTGGTGGAGCCCAGCGCCCAGGAAGAGACATCGGAGTCCTTGATCTCGTTTCATGGGCCGAATGAGCACATGCAAGAGGTGCCCAAGACCAAGGCCTTCAGGGCTGAAATGTCGATCCAGGAGGAGGCGGCCCTGAGCAAGATGAGGAGGTTCTGCGCGTCTATCCTAAAGAAACTGGCGCCGCCTCTTCTTCGTGAGATTGAGTCGGCCAAAGCTCTGAGATTGGAATCGAATGCTGCTACGCCAAGGAGGATCACGCGTGCAGCCTCCACTGCAATTGTAGGGACTCCCGCGACTCGCAAATCCAAGAAAGTGACTGCCGCGGAGACGGTCTTGCTCAAGGCTTTGGGGATCACAGGTGCGGATCTTGAGGTGAGCGATGAGGATCTAGCGGAGTTCAGGGATCTGTTTGATTCGCCGGTGCGGGTGCAGCATCTGAGAGCCATGGCGGCGATCTTCGGCAAGACAGTGCCAGACAACATGGACGTGGCATCTGCGGCCGGCGTTGTGCTTGTGCAGTAGCTGTGTAGTGGGTGGTGTTGGTGTTCTAGTTCCCATGGATTACAATCCAGAGATTCTGAGCATGAACGTGAGGGGGTTGAACGACCCAGTGAAACGGGACGCTGTTCGAGAATTCGTCGCATCGGTGAAAGTAAACTTGGTGGCGCTACAGGAGACAAAATTGGATGCCATCGATGCCTTCGTGGTGATGCAGTGTTTAGGGCCGACCTTCGATGGTTTTGCCTTCTTGCCTGCGCAGCAAACCCGTGGCGGGGTGTTGGTAGCTTGGGACTCGTCGGTGATGCGGGTAGACAGAGTGGTGCTGGATTCGTTTTCTGTTAGTGCCCAAGTCTCCATGGTGGTTTACTGCTGTGTATGGGCCGCAGACGGATGTAGAGAAGCGTCAGTTCCTTCGCGAACTGACGGAGCGCAGGAGCCGGTGCCCTGGGCCGTGGCTGCTCATCGGGGATTTCAACATGATCCTACGAGCTTCGGAGAAGAACAACCTTAACATCAATCGATCGGTTATGAATAGTTTCAGAGAGTTCGTGGGGCAGAGGGAGCTCAAAGATCTGTATATGCATGGGAGGCTTTTCACTTGGAGCAATGGACGGGAGACACCGACCATGACAAGGATCGATCGCGCGTTGGCATCGGTGGAGTAGGACTTGATGTTCCCGGATGCTTGTTTGCAGGCTCTGTCTGCGACTATATCTGATCACGCGCCTCTGCACTTGTCGCTTAATAATGGGTATCGGCCAAAACAGCGCTTCAGATTTGAGGTTTTCTGGACGAAGCTTCCGGGTTTCTTGGATGCGGTCAGGGATGCGTGGGTGTGTGATCCAAACATCGTGGACCCGTTCAAGAGACTGGATGCTCTATTCAGGAACTCGGCGGCGGCGTTGCAATCGTGGGGGCAGAGGTCAGTTGGGAATATCAAGATGCAGATGGCAATTGCGAACACGATCATCATGCGGTTTGACGTGGCGCAGGAGCGGAGACAGTTGTTACCAGTGGAGCAATGGTTCAGGAACAGTTTGAAATTGTCGGTGTTGGGGATGTCGTCCCTCGAGCGCACCATTGCGCGCCAGAGGTCGAGGGTGAGATGGCTTAAGGAGGGCGACGCCAACAGTAAGCTATTCCACGCAATTGCCAACGGGAGATGTGCAAAAAATTTCATACCCGCGGTGCGAGTTGAGGGCCAGATTTTTACGGAGCAGGTAGACAAGGAGGAGGCTTTCTTCAGAGCCTACGCGGAGCTGCTCGGACAGGCCACGGTAAGGGAGCACACGATTGATCTGGAGAGCATTGGGATGCAGAGAAGGGAGTTGCACGATCTGGAAGCGATTTTTACTGAAGATGAGGTGTGGAAGGTGATCCAAGACCTACCACCGGACCGTGCGCCAGGCCCTGACGGTTTCATTGGGTTGTTTTATCAGAAGGCTTGGAGCATTATCAAAGGGGACGTGATGGCTGCGGTGCTCAAGCTTGCAGTGGGAGATGGGAGAGGCTTTGACAAGCTCAACAGATCGCTTATCACGCTCATCCCAAAGAGAGGTGATGCTGTGGAGGTTGGGGATTTTAGGCCAATTAGTTTGGTGCATAGTTTTGGGAAGTTGTTCTCCAAGTTGGTTGCCAATCGGCTGAGGACTAAGCTGGGGGATTTGGTGAGTTTCAATCAATCCGCGTTTGTCAAAGGCCGATGTCTACATGACAACTTCCTTCTCGTCAGGCAGGTGGCTCGGAATTTGCAGCAGAAGAAGGTTAAGGGGGTTTTCCTCAAGCTGGATATGGCGAGAGCTTTTGACTCACTTTCTTGGCCGTTCTTGTTTCAAGTTCTCACGCAGCTGGGGTTTGGTGTGATTTTTCGGAGTTGGATCGGGACGCTTTTGCGCACGGCATCGGTCAAGGTCTTGGTGAATGGGGTTCCAGGCAAATCGATCAGATTGGTCAGAGGGCTGAGGCAGGGCGACCCAACCTCGCCGCAGTTATTCGTGCTTGCCATGGAGGTGTTGACGCTTTGCATGGTAAAGGCAGCAGACGAGGGGCTTCTATCGTTGTTGCCGGGGTGTCAAGCTTTGCAGCGGATCTCGATTTACGCGGATGATGTGGCTCTTTTCCTTAAACCCCTGGCCCAGGACCTTGTCACGGTGAGGGAGATTCTGGAGACTTTTGGCGAAGCGTCAGGGTCACTGTTCAAAAAATCGTCCGATTCAACGATTAATCGCCCGATTAATCCCTATTTTGTGGTCACCGATTAGCCGATAAACTCATTTATCGCCCGATTAACTCATTTATCGCCCGATTAATCGGCCGATTTGCCGATTAATCGCTAATTGTCAGCCGACCGAGTTGACCCCGATAAGCGATTTCCTCAACATTGGTCAGGGTTGCAGGTTAACTATGCAAAGTCGTCGGCAGTGTTGATCAGGGGAGATGTGGCTGATGGCATGGTGGTCAAGCACTTCTTGGGATGTGAGCTTGGCACCTTCCCCTGCAAATACTTAGGGTTGCAGCTCACGACGGGGCAACTGAAACGGGCACATTGGCAACCTGTTCTGGACAAAGTGATCACCGCCCTCCCCGCGTGGCAGCGAGGTCTCTTGGCAAGGTCGGGACGGCTTGTTTTGATCAAAGCAGTGGTCACTGCACGGCCTGTGCATCAGCTTTTGGTTCCGGACGCGCCGGCATGGCTGTTGAGTGAGATAGATAGATGGATCAGGGCGTTTTTTTGGGCTGGCAAGGAGGTGGCTCATGGGGGGCAATGTCTTGTTTCTTGGCAGCAGGTTTGCAAGCCTTTGTGCTTTGGAGGTTTGGGTGTGCATTGCCTCAAGCTACAGGGACTGGCACTGCGTGTCCGATGGGAGTGGTTGCGGCGCACCGAGCCCGACCGACCGTGGCAGGGTTTGCCAATGCTGAAGGATGCCATGGTCACGCAGGTTTTCGATAGTCTCGTCTCGATCAAGGTGGGCGACGGTGCCAAAACTCGGTTCTGGTCAGATAGATGGATTCATGGAGTGGCTATCAGGGATTTTGCGCCTCTGGTTTTTGAGTCGGTTGGCTTGCGGAAGAGAAGGCGAAGGACGGTTAGGGAGGGCCTCCTTGATCATGCCTGGATTTTGGATGTGGGTGCCGTTTTAGACCCACAGGGGATTGAGCAATGTCTGCTTATCCTTGAAGCTGTCAGCATGATGGAGTTCGATGCATCGGTGCAGGATCAGTTTAGTTGGCCATGTTCAGCCACCGGCAGGTACACTGCGAGCTCGACGTACAAGATGCTGTGCCAAGGTTCTGAGAGATGGGAGGGGGCGAGCTGCGTTTGGAAGAGTGCAGCGCCGCTGAAATGTAAAATTTTCGCCTGGCTCGCCCTTCAGTTCAGGCAGTGGACGTCGGACCGAAGGATGAGGCATGGTCTTCAGGAGGAGGTGTCGGCCTGTTTTACTTGTCTTCAGGACACGGATGCGGTTAGTCATGTGCTTGTGGGGTGCAGCTACTCTAGGCAAGTTTGGCACAGGTGCTTCATGTGTTTGGGCATTGAGGTGCAGATTCCTATGACAACTGACACTCTGCAGTCGTGGTGGCTCGAGGCCAGGAAAGGTTTTCGCCGCAAAGAGAGGAGGGCGTTTGACACCCTGGTCATTCTGGTCGGTTGGCGCCTGTGGAAGCAGCGTAATGCTAGAGCTTTTGGCAATTTGAGCCGACAGTTTTCTGTTCTAGGGTTGGTGGAGCAAATCTTAGCGGAGTGGGATCTCTGGACTAAGGCTGGTCTTGGTGGGTGTATTTGTTTTGCGAGAGTAGTGCACTAGGTTCCTTTAGAGTGTGTGTGTGTGGGTGTCTTGACACAGGCTGCCTGCAGCGGTGATGTCAAGTCTTGTAAAACTGTTTCTTTGTCTTCTATAAAACTACGGTACGCAATTGCGTACTCTCGAAAAAAAAATGTTGAGAGTGTCCACTAGTGAAAGTGTAATCCCTAGGCCTTGTTCCTAAATACTGCTATCGCTGCTTGTTTGCTGTTTTACTGCGTTACTACTGCTGCATTACTACTGCTTGTTTATCGTCCCGGGCAAAGCACTTTTCCGGTGCCGTTGCTACTACTTATTCATACCACTCGTATTTCACTATCTCTTCGCCGAACTAGTGCACCTATTAGGTGTGTTGGGGACACAAGAGACTTCTTGCTTTGTGGTTGCAGGGTTGCATGAGAGGGATATCTTTGCCCTCTTCCTCCCTGAGATCGATAAACCTTGGGTGATCCACTTAAGGGAAACTTGCTGCTGTTCTACAAACCTCTGCTCTTGGAGGCCAACACTGTCTACAAGAATAGAAGCTCCCGTAGACATCAAGCCCTTTTCTGGCGCCGTTGCCGGGGAGGAAAGGTAAAAGGCACTCATACTACGGTCCCAGGTAAAGTATTTTTCTGTTACCGTCGTGTGTGTGCTCGAGGCTATTTCCTTTAGATCCTGCAATTGCATCTTTTTGTTTCTTGTTTACACTAGTTTGGCATAATGTACAAGAGTCGGCTTCTTATTCTATTTCCTGATTTAAAACATGGATTGTTTGATGCGAAAATTAAAAAACCTATGAAATCTTATTTGCATGCTGGTAGTAATATTAGTATGAACGCTTTGAACACCATTGTTGATAATGATATAGAAAGTTCTAAGCTTGGGGAAGCTGGTTTGCATGATATTTTTAGTCCCCCAAGCATTGAGGAGAAAATTTACTTTGATGATACTTTGCCTCCTATTTATGATGATATTGGTCTTTTGGTACAACCTACTATGGAAAGTAAATTTTGTTGTGATTATACTATGCCTCCTACACTTGATGAGAATAATAATGATAGCTACTTTGTTGAATTTGCTCCCACTACAACTAATAAAATTGATTATGCCTATGTGGAGAGTAATAATTTTATGCATGAGACTCATGATAAGAATGCTTTATGTGATAGTTATATTGTTGAGTTTGCTCATGTTGCTACTGAAAGTTATTATGAGAGAGGAAAATATGGTTGTAGAAATTTTCGTGTTACTAAAACACCTCTCTATGTGCTGAAATTTTTGAAGCTATACTTGTTTTATCTTCCTATGCTTGTTACTTTGCTCTTCATGAACTTGTTTATTTACAAGATTCCTATGCATAGGAAGCATGTTAGACTTAAATATGTTTTGAATTTGCCTCTTGATGCTCTCTTTTGCTTCAAATACTATTTCTTGCAAGTGCATCATTAAAACTACTGAGCCCATCTTAACGGCTATAAAAAAAGAACTTCTTGGGAGATAACCCATGTGATATTTTGCTACAGTACTTTGTTTTATATTTGTGTCTTGGAAGTTGTTTACTACTGTAGCAACCTCTCCTTATCTTAGTTTCGTGTTTTGTTGTGCCAAGTAAAGTCTTTGATAGTAAAGTGAATACTAGATTTGGATTACTGCCAGAAACAGATTTCTTTGCTGTCACGAATCTGGGTCTAATTCTCTGTAGGTAGCTCAGAAAATTAAGCCAATTTACGAGCATGATCCTCAGATATGTACGCAACTTTCATTCAATTTGAGCATTTTCGTTTGAGCAAGTCTGGTGGCCTAATAAAATCCATCTTTACGGACTGTTCTGTTTTGACAGATTCTGTCTTTTATTTCGCATTGCCTCTTTTGCTATGTTGGATGAATTTCTTTGATCCATTAATGTCCAGTAGCTTTATGCAATATCCAGAAGTGTTAAGAATGATTGTGTCACCTCTGAACATGTGAATTTTTATTATGCACTAACCCTCTAATGAGTTGTTTCGAGTTTGGTGTGGAGGAAGTTTTCAAGGGTCAAGAGAGGAGGATGATATACTATGATCAAGAAGAGTGAAAGCTCTAAGCTTGGGGATGCCCCGGTGGTTCACCCCTGCATATTCTAAGAAGACTCAAGCGTCTAAGCTTGGGGATACCCAAGGCATCCCCTTCTTCATCGACAACATTATCGGGTTCCTCCCTGAAACTATATTTTTATTCCGTCACATCTTATGTACTTTGCTTGGAGCGTCGGTTTGTTTTTGTTTTTTGTTTTGTTTGAATAAAATGGATCCTAGCATTCACTTTATGGGAGAGAGACACGCTCCGCTGTAGCAAATGGACAAGTATGTCCTTAGGCTCTACTCATAGTATTCATGGCGAAGTTTCTTCTTCGTTAATTTGTTATATGGTTGGAATTGGAAAATGATACATGTAGTAAATTGCTATAATGTCTTGGATAATGTAATACTTGGCAATTGTTGTGCTCATGTTTAAGCTCTTGCATCATATGCTTTGCACCCATTAATGAAGAAATACATAGAGCTTGCTAAAATTTGGTTTGCATAATTGGTCTCTCTAAGGTCTAGATAATTTCTAGTATTGAGTTTGAACAACAAGGAAGACGGTGTAGAGTCTTATAATGTTTACAATATGTCTTTTATGTGAGTTTTGCTGCACCGTTCATCCTTGTGTTTGTTTCAAAATAACCTTGCTAGCCTAAACCTTGTATCGAGAGGGAATACTTCTCATGCATCCAAAATCCTTGAGCCAACCACTATGCCATTTGTGTCCACCATACCTACCTACTGCATGGTATTTATCCGCCATTCCAAATTAAATTGCTTGAGTGCTACCTTTAAAATTCCATCATTCACCTTTGCAATATATAGCTCATGGGACAAATAGCTTAAAAACTATTGTGGTATTGAATATGTACTTATGCACTTTATCTCTTATTAAGTTGCTTGTTGTGCGATAACCATGTTTCTGGGGACGCCATCAACTATTCTTTGTTGAATATCATGTGAGTTGCTATGCATGTCCGTCTTGTCTGAAGCAAGAGAGATCTACCACCTTTATGGTTGGAGCATGCATGTTGTTAGAGAAGAACATTGGGCCGCTAACTAAAGCCATGATTCATGGTGGAAGTTTCAGTTTGGACATATATCCTCAATCTCATATGAGAATAATAATTGTTGCCACATGCCTATGCATTAAAGAGGAGTCCATTATCTGTTGTCCATGTTGTCCCGGTATGGATGTCTAAGTTGAGAATAATCAAAAGCGAGAAATCCAAAATGCGAGCTTTCTCCTTAGACCTTTGTACAGGCGGCATGGAGATACCCCATTGTGACACTTGGTTAAAACATGTGCATCGCAAAGATCTGGTAGTCCAAGTTAATTAGGACAAGGTGCGGGCACTATTAGTATACTATGCATGAGGCTTGCAACTTGTAAGATATAATGTACATAACTCATATGCTTTATTACTACCGTTGACAAAATTGTTTCATGTTTCCAAAATAAAAGCTCTAGCACAAATATAGCAATCGATGCTTTCCTCTTTGAAGGACCATTCTCTTTATTTTTATGTTGAGTCAGTTCACCTATCTCTCTCCACCTTAAGAAGCAAACACTTGTGTGAACTGTGCATTGATTCCTACATACTTGCATATTGTACTTGTTATATTACTCTATGTTGACAATTATCCATGAGATATACATGTTACAAGTTGAAAGCAACCGCTGAAACTTAATCTTCCTTTGTGTTGTTTCAATGCCTTTACTTTGATTTATTGCTTTATGAGTTAACTCTTATGCAAGGCTTATTAATACTTGTCTTGAAGTACTATTCATGAAAAGTCTTTGCTTTATGATTCACTTGTTTACTCATGTCATTACCATTGTTTTGATCGCTGCATCCACTACATATGTTTACAAATAGTATGATCAAGGTTATGATGGCATATCACTTCAGAAATTATCTTTGTTATCGTTTTACCTGCTCGGGACGAGCGAGTAACTAAGCTTGGGGATGCTTGATACGTCTCCGACGTATCGATAATTTCTTATGTTCTATGCCATATTATTGATGATACCTACATGTTTTATGCACACTTTATGTCATATTCGTGCATTTTCTGGAACTAACCTATTAACAAGATGCCGAAGTGCCAGTTCCTGTTTTATGCTGTTTTTGGTTTCAGAAATCCTAGTAATGAAATATTCTCGGAATCGGACGAAATCAAGACCCAGGTTCCTATTTTCACCGGAAGCATCCAGAACACCCGGGAAGGACCAGAGGGGGGGCACCGGGCCCCCAGACCATAGGCCGGCGCGGCCCAGGCCCTGGCCGCGCCGCCATATGGTGTGGCCACCCCTTCGACCCTCCTGCGCCGCCTCTTCGCCTATATAAAGCCTCGGTCGCGAAAAACCTGATACGAAAAAAACCACGATACGGAAAACCTTCCAGAGCCGCCGCCATCGCGAAGCCAAGATCTGGGGGACAGGAGTCTCTGTTCCGGCACCCTGCCGGAGCGGGGAAGTGCCCCCGGAAGGCTTCTCCATCGACACCGCTGCCATCTCCACCGCCATCTTCATCACCGCTCCTGCTCCCATGAGGAGGGAGTAGTTCTCCATCGAGGCTCGGGGCTGTACCGGTAGCTATGTGGTTCATCTCTCTCCTATGTACTTCAATACAATAATCTCATGAGCTGCCCTACATGATTGAGATTCATATGATGATGCTTGTAATCTAGATGTCATTATGCTAGTCAAGTGAGTTTTACTTATGTGATCTCCGGAGACTCCTTGTCCCACGTGTGTAAAGGTGACGAGTGTGTGCACCGTGTGGGTCTCTTAGGCTATATTTCACGTGAATACTTATTCACTGTTGAATGGCATAGTGAGGTGCTTATTTATATCTCTTTATGATTGCAATGTGTTTGTATCACAATTTATCTATGTGCTACTCTAGCAATGTTATTAAAGTAGTTTTATTCCTCCCGCACGTGTGCAAAGGTGACAGTGTGTGCACCGTGTTAGTACTTGGTTTATGCTATGATCATGATCTCTTGTAGATTGCGAAGTTAACTATTGCTATGATAATATTGATGTGATCTATTCCTCCTACATATGCATGAAGGTGACAGAGTGTGCATGCTATGCTAGTACTTGGTTTAGTCTTTTGATCTATCTTACACTAAAGGTTACTAAAATATGAGCATTATTGTGGAGCTTGTTAACTCCGGCATTGAGGGTCGTGTAATCCTACGCAATGTGTTCATCATCCAACAAAAGTGTAGAGTATGCATTTATCTGTTCGTTATGTGATCAATGTTGAGAGTGTCCACTAGTGAAAGTGTAATCCCTAGGCCTTGTTCCTAAATATCTGCTATCGTTGCTTGTTTACTTGTTTTCATTGCGTTACTACCGCTGCGTTACTACCGCTTGTTTCATCGTCCCGGGAAAGCACTTTTCACGGTGCCGTTGCTACTACTTATTCATACCACCCGTATTTCACTATCTCTTCGCCGAACTAGTGCACCTATTAGGTGTGTTGGGGACACAAGAGACTTCTTGCTTTGTGGTTGCAGGGTTGCATGAGAGGGATATCTTTGACCTCTTCCTCCCTGAGATCGATAAACCTTGGGTGATCCACTTAAGGGAAACTTGCTGCTGTTCTACAAACCTCTGCTCTTGGAGGCCCAACACTGTCTACAAGAATAGAAGCTCCCGTAGACATCAGTGGAGATGGCGGTGATGATGATGGAGATGAAGATGATGATGATCCCAATGATGTCCAGCTCGATGACGGTCACGATGGCATCGATTTCCCCCTCCGGGAGGGAATTTCCCCGGCGGATTTCAGCCTGCCGGAGAGCTCTTTTCTCTCTGGTGTTTTCCGCCCCGCAGAGGCGGCTGTGACTCTTCGCGATTATCATCTGGAGCTTAGGTTTTCTGGACGAAGAAGTACACGAAGGATAGGAGGCCAGAGGGGGCTGTGGGCCCCCTCCCCACAAGGCAGCGCGGCCAGGGCCCGCGCCGGCCTATGGGGGGCCCATGGCGGCCCTCCTCGGCTCCTCCTTTTGGCTATCTCCGTCTTCTGGAAAAATAAGATTTTCCGTGTAATTTCCGTCAATTGCTGATCTTCCGAAATATTGTATTCGACGGTGCTTTTCCAACAGAATCCGACTCCGGTGCACGATTCTCCAATAATCATGAAACATGCAAAATAGATGAAATAACATAAGTATCATCTCTCAATATGAAATATATCAATGAATAACAGTAAATTATGATATAAAATAGTGATGCAAAATGGACGTATCAAAACCCTAGTTACTATGCTCCAAGACATCAACATTAGTTATCCATACTAAGCATCAAACTATTGTGATGAACCCTAATAGCAACCATACCTACTATTTTGCATTACATAACCATGTTCCACTAAACCCTATTAGTTATGGATACTTATGAACCATCTTATTTATAAACCAACCATTCCTCACTTAGTGAGTCCAATAATAAAACTTAGACAACCTCAACCCTAATTGATATACTTCTTATTATTTAAGAAGTATGTTCTTCAAAAGTTATTCTTTTGAAGTAAATAGAGATTATCCATGAACCCTACCTAATAGGACCTATAAACCCTAGCTAGCTATCATCATCAAGGTATACCAACCCTGATAGCAACCATATACTATTAATTGCTTAAGATACTTATGCTTCATTAAAACCATACAAGCCCTAGTTGTTGATGAATACAACCTTGTTGGGATCCATCTAATCTTTACTCTAGAAACTAGTTGGAACCATAAGAAACCATAGAACCCACAAACCCAATTATCATACTTGTTCTTTATTAAAGAACATGTTCTTCCAAAGTATATAACAAGTAATCACCAACCATACACCATAGGACTTAAATTTGACAACCGCTCTTTACTTATTATACAACTACTATCCCTTGGTGTGTGTGATTGTTACTATGCATTTTACCACTTGCTTATGATTCTAAAACAGCACAACCCTGAATAAGAACCTTGTTTGTGAATCACTCTAAAAGTGCAACACACCCTGAACTAATCATTACCACTCACTAATCCTAAATCAACGGGGTTAGGTCACGCTTAGAGCGATTGCATCTCATACTTATGCACTACTGCATCCTTGCCAATCTTTTAAACATCGTCCTTATCGGACGATGATACTATTTCAGAATTTGGAGTTATTGCGCATCGAAGACCTTGTCTGCATAATCTTGCAGCCAAGAAAGGCAAGTTCATTGCTTGCTCATGTCATTTGAGTATTTTTACTAAATTACTTGCAAAGTACTATACTTATCACTCTTACATGAAAAGCAAAAGTACTACTTTCATAACTATGAATATGACTATGTGGTTGGCAATGAAACCATGGAATGTGTTGACATGGTGGAGGTTCCATTGCAATGGGTTTATATCCATCTAGGATTAAACAACAAATGTCGTCCAGTGATTCTTGTGCCGTAAAACTCGTGTTAACCATAAGATTTGGAGTGGGATGGAGTAGTCAATTATATTTCCACCTCTCGTACATCAATGGATGCGCTTACCGTAGACACTTGATCTCGAGGGACAAGCGGTGGGGTGGGGATCCCATTCTAATTCCCCACGGTAATGCGGTCTGTGATGGGTTGCATCTACCGGCAGAGGAGTTTATGGTAGAGCCCTGAATTGTTGTCGTGGTCGGGGGCTATCCTTAAGTGGTGTAAATGCACCGGCGTGGACCCAGGTCGGGGATTGCAACAAAGGGTGGGTGTGCGAGGTAGCGGAGGAATATGATTGGCTAAGACCTTATACCGGGCCTCACACCAAAGGAAGTGTGGACGGGAAAGCTGCCCGGTTGGCACCATGGTTAAGATCTCTTATGGGTAAAGCAACACACCTTTGCAGAGTATAATGAATCGTGACCTGTCACTTCCTGTTCTGGGATATGGAACTGCGAACGCTGCCGGAAAGGAACTCCATGAAGTTCTAGTAAACCGGTGAAGGCTGACGGACATAGTTCTTTTGAATAAAAGCAACCTTTTGAAGAAATGGTTATGAAAACCTGCATTGGTACTGGACTTTCTGGTCTAATGCCGTAGCTAGTGCATTACACACCTCTTTCCTATAATGAACTTGTTGAGTACGCTCGTACTCATCCCACTCTTAAATCCCCTGCTTAGATATGGAGGCATCGAAGGAGGATCTACAGTGCAACTCGAAGACCGAGGAGTCAACAACTACTTCAAGGGATAGGACCCTGTCAGAAGAGACAGATACCACATCCAACAAGGAGAAAACCGAGATTAGCAATAGAAAGGAACTAGCTTCCTAAACCTAGCTCCTAATTAGCTAGAATCTCTTCATAGCCTCTATAACTAGTCAAAACCTGTACAAGTAGAGTTAGTGATAAGACTTGACTACGAGTCATTCTTCTGCAGTTTATTTGCAGTTTTACCGCATTGTAAATTAGGAGGCTATGATGATCTTATGTAACAGAGTCTGTGTGTAATTCTATAGACATGCCTTGGACCCGCATATGTTTCTGTTGTACCACTCTGAGCGATGCAATACTAGTGGAACGGTGTTTCATTGGTGTTATGTCAGACTTTCATACTACACCATGCAGTGGTATGTCGGGTCACCACATTTGGTATCAGAGCAAATGCTTTGACCCTAGGATTAAAACCCTTTAAAGGAGACCTATATGATTGGTAGTGTCTATAGGAAGTTTTCTTAGGTGAACCAAAGATTCTTATGACTTGAGATGGATATTCACTTGAGAATAATCCTGACACACTTGAGTCAACATTTCTTACCTATCTTTCCTAAGTGAAGTTAGTTAACTAATCCCAAATATGTAGAAAACCATTGAAGTCTTAAAACAATAGATGAGTAGATCACAATTGGTATACAATACATGGTAGTCCATAGAGAGGATACAACCATAAGGAAGATATCCAATTGGAAGATGTGTACCAACACTTGTTATGGTTCAGTAAGGGTGTGTTTGGTAGGTTGAGTCAACCCAGAAAATCTGCCCTCATCCCACTTGTAGCATCTGAGATAGTGTTTGTTAGGTTGGGTGGTTGGATAGAGCTAAGCCCACCTCATACAGATAAGGGATCTCAGCCTGCCAGGTTGTGAAGCTCAAATCGAGCTTCACAACTCAGCTTGGCTGAGTCCATCCCGCAACTTTACTTGGGAGACCCGCGCGGCACCCCCCAAACCCCACCCCGCCTCCTCATTCCCCCCAGAAAATGCTCCCGCAGAGCTTCACCCGCTCCTCCTCCATGGGCAGCTCCCGTGCGCGCCGGCCGCAGCCTCTCCTCCCCTTGCCGCCGGCCGCAGCCGCCCCTCCCCTCCCCTGGCCGCTGGATGCCGGCCCTCCCCTCCTCTGCTCTGGCCGTCCCTACCCTGGCCGGTGGATGCCGCTCCTCCTCTAGCTGTCCGACGCAGCCCCTCCTCTGGCCGTCCGCGCCGCCCCTTCCCTGGCCGTCGGCCACCGCGGCCCCTCCCCTGGCCGTCGGCCGTCCGCGCCGCCCCTTCCCTGGCCGTCGGCCTTAGCCGCCTCGCCCCTGGATGTCGCCATCGCCGCCCCTGGATGCCACCCCTCCCCTGGCCGCCCGACGCCGCCCCTCCCGTGGCCGCCGGCCGCCCCCGTCCGCCGCACACCACTTCCAGCGAGCCACGGCCTGCGGCCGGTGCTGCTCGACTGTGCAGATGGAGCTGAAGGATCCGATGGCTTTTTGGTTACTCTGTTTGAGGGCCTATTTGCAAAAAAAGCTGCATCTTTTTGTAAAAATAACTACTAGTCAAATACAAAATATTGAGTCAATGTGTATTTTACTTACATATAGTCTAACTTTGTTCCAATATTGAATTAGTGCAAAAATAAATTGAGGTGGTTTCCTCACCATCTCATCTCATACATGTGGTACCAAACAACATCTTATCTCAGCTTAGCTCACCTCATACATGTGCTACCAAACAACATCTTATCTCATTCGAACTTAGCTAGGGTCATCATGTATGAGAAGAGATAGTTATTCTCGGTTGACCCGGGCTACCAAACACACCCTAAGAGTTATTCAGACCTGTAATAGGAGTGATAACAAGTGATTAAGATAAGTACATAAGGAAGGTATCTTACTAGATGATGTATACATACAAGTAATGGGTAAGTAAATTTATCCAAATTTATGAAACAACCGCTAGTAAGTGATAAAAATAAGTTATATGAGGTAGTATAGACCCTGATGAGTCAATCATGGGAGGTAAGGAAGAGTGATAGGAATAATATATGTCTACTTACATGGTAGAGTTGTTAATCATAAATGATTCACTTGAGAGTCATTATGTGATGGACTAGAACATCATAAATAATTAAGGTGATTACCATACGAAGTCAGGTGTTCAATAATAGTGCAAGATTTGTGTTCCAAAACAAAGGGAAGTGTGCCAAGCACATCATGACCATAGTCTAATGGTAAAAAAACACAAGGAAGTATTGGAGCTATATTTTAATAGTTATGTGTTTAGAGTAGCTATGTTAGAATCTAGAGATAACAGGTGAGATAGTCCTCAACAAAATGGAAGCTAAGCTTATACTTCCAAAGAACTTTAGGTCAACCACAGCTATTCTAGACCATTTTGTTTCAAGTTTATCTCATTGCAATTGTGCAATTCAGGTAAACGTCAAGAAAAATAGTATAAAGCCATATACTTGTGCTAAGAATCACGATACAGACTTATTTTATGTGTCGTTATATACTACACATCTCAGCCTGATGTTTAGAGATGTTTTACTCAACAATCATATTCAGGCCTATGATGGTGCGTATTATATGCACAAAACTGATTCTTCTTGGATTTTATTGGATTTTCATTGATTGGCTAGATCCATACATGAGGTTTGACTTTGATATGCAAACGCATGTTGCAATATCAAGTTCTTACTTGATGTTATAGATCTAGAGGGTAATGGTATTCATGTGAGGAAGTGATGAATTCTGAAGATTTTGAAGACAAGATGGTTCTACAAAAAAAGGAAGTAAAGTTGCGGGAAGTAACCACAATACTCTAAAGGAAGTACAATCAGAACTCATGCTTAACCTCAACAGAGGAGTACTTTAGTACGATAGAAGAATGAAGGTGAGAAATATGATGATTATGAAGAAGTAAAAGTACAACCATAGTCACTATGAAAGAGGGAATGCATTGGAAATCACTGAGGATACTATATTATAGTGTCAGCTAGTGGTGTTCTTGCAAAATAAACCCTGAAAGAAGGAAGATGACTTATGAAACCATAGCAGATATAAGAAGACCACAGTTCGTATCGGAAGACCACAGTTGGTATAGGATCAATACTGCGAGATACAGTAGAGAATGTCTCGTCCAGTTGATCAGAACCTATAATAGAATCCATTTTAGATAACAAATAGCCACAATCGTTATCAAGTAGTCCACCATTTAATTATTTAGTTGAATGATTCGTGTCGGATGACCACAATTGAGTGGATACAGCACAAAGATTCTTCGTAAGACCTTAGAAGAGTACAACCCATAAGCTAGACCTAGACCAATATTCTAACCATAAGTCCAATGGTTGGAAGAATAGGAGTTGAAGACCATAAGAAAACTCCAAGGGGTGGAGTAAAGATTGAGTTGGATGTACAATGACTCAATACTTTGAGCAAGATAGAAGAAGAAAAAGGTCTGAACTGAGAGGAAGTTCGGTCTTATTTTCATAAGATTGACACTACTTTCAGAAGGATGTCAGACCAGAAGCCGAGGTTCATACCTCGAGGAAGTAATAATTGGACTATAACTTGAGCAAGTGAGTACTATTTACTCAGAAGTACGATAGCTCAAGTAAACTAAGGTTAATGAAGTTGGACGAAGGAAATACCAGAGACCAAATATAGCTCAAAAGAAAATCAAAGACTAATAGAATGATTCCTTTCATGGAACCTAAAGAACCCAAAATAGTTATAGGTATCAACTATAAACCATGATTGGATGGACTAAATGAGTTTAATCCATTATTAGGGAAATAAACCATCACAACCATTTTCATGGTAAGTACCTTACCAAGTACCATTATTGCAGTTTTGGTAGTAAGGGAAAACAAAGACCTATTTACCAATTAGGAGTATGTTATTAAATTAGTCTTCAGTTAAGACTAGCAACACCAGAAGAAGTCCCAATCATTGAATCTTCAATGAGAAAGGAAACACGATTATGATATTGAAAGAAATCATGGAATTGAAGTAAAAAGCCATGGTTCAGAGATAGACATTATTGGATTCCAGGAAGAATCTGGACAAGGGATATATTCAATTATATCCAAAAGAATCACCACGGAGTTCGAGAAAAGTTGTAGTCTATACAAGTCAGATCCACACTCCGGAAACGTGAGAGAGTTCAAACTTCGAGGACGAAGTTTAATTTAAGGGGTAGAGACTGTAATATCCCAGGATTTGGGGTTACAAAAAATAGAGGAAACAGATGTGTGCATTGCATTCATGCATAGAAAATCCGGGGAATTTTTGCGCTTTAAAGTAAAACAGTCACAGTAACTGAAGTTTCACTTGACTTTGGTGGAACTGAAGTAGCTCATGAAGTCAAGCGCTATAAATCTCAATGTGACATTTGTTAAAACCTTGTTTTGGGTAGAGATGATTTGATCTAAGGGGTTAGATCAAATGGAACTAAAATCAACACAACAACACTTAACTCAATGATCAATTGTTTGATCTTATAAAAGATTATAATATGGTATTCTTTTATATATCATATGAACAACTATTCAACTATAAATCAAGTAGTAATAAAATGGAGAAACCATTCTTGACTTATCTTTTCCATGTCTTGAACAAATCCATGTTCCTACCATGAACCTCATGGTAATGATTCCACTTAAATCTTGGAACATGACAAGGAGGTCAACTTTATAAGTATATATTCTTCTCCATTCCAAATTATTATACATCAAACATAGAGAGGTGAGAGTTCTATATTATTTATTAGAGAAGCAATGACAAACATGAGCTAAACCTTGAATATACATCCATGTATTCAAATCATCATCTTTAAGAGAAACCCTAGGATATTAATCAAGACAATCCCTAGAGAGAGAATCCATTTATGTTAAACATAGATATTGATGATCACATCATTCTCTATGGAGCCTAACCTCAGGTTAGTATTATAGTCTTTCCCAAATGAGAGACCATTCATCCCAATCTTAGCTTTACCTATTTAAGAATAAAGGACAACCATTGAACTAAAGTATTAGGATATTAACCATTTCATCTTGAAGTGGTGAGATAACCAAATATCAAATGGAATAATACCATATCCATGAATTGATAAAGTAAGGAGGAGATATAGGAGAACACCATAAAACCTAGAATAACCATTCCTATATAAGAGAGCTCAATACATGGTGTTACACTCAAGATAGTTGAGGCAATGATGACCCACAAGTATAGGGGGTGTATCGTAGTACTTTCGATAAATAAGAGTGTCGAACCCAACGAGGAGCAGAAGGTGTTGACAAGCAGTTTCGATGAAGGATTCACTGTAAATGCTCACAGACAAGTTTTCAGGAGGTTTTGATATAGCAGATAAATAAAATACAAGTAAGTAAAATGCGAGAATAATAATTGCAGCAAGTGGCCCAATCCTTTTTAGCACAAAGGACAAGCCGGCTTGTTTACTTATGATGACCAAACGTTCTTGAGGACACACGGGAATTTAGTCTAGTGCTTTCTCTTCATATAGTTGATTAATCTTCATTGTTTTGATAAGTGTTGTGTGGGTGAACCTATGCTAATGCACCGCCCTTCCTTGGACTAATACATACTTGTGATTAAACCTCTTGCAATTATCCGCAAATACAAGAAAGTAATTAAGATAAATGTAACCACAGCCTTAAACTCTGAGATCTTGCTATCCCTCATGCATCGATATACCAACGGGGGTTCAGGTTGCTGTCACTCCGGCAACCCCACAATTAGCAAACGAATACAAGATGCATTCCCCTAGGGCCATAAAGGTGAAGTGTCATGTAGTCGATGTTCACATGACACCACTAAAAGAATAACACCAGAACTTAAATATCAAACCATTAAATATTACTCAACATAGTTCACTACTAACATTTAGACTTCACCCATGTCCTCAAGAACTAAACGAACTACTCACAAGACATCATATGGAACATGATCAGAAGGGATATGATGATGGATAACAATATGAACATAAACCTTGATTCAACGGTTTCACTCAATAGCATCAATAACAAGGAGTAATCAACACCGGGAGAGTTTCCCCTATGAAATACTCAAGATTCCACCCTAGATGTTACAGCGGAGACGAGGTGCAGCGGTGGAGATGACGGTGTCGGTGGTGGAGATGATGATGATGATGATGATCCCAATGAAGTCCAGCTCGATGACGGTGACGATGGCGATGATTTCCCCCCTCCGAGAGGGAATTTCCCCGGGAGATTTCTGCCTGCCGGAGAGCTCTATTCTCTTTGGTATTTTCCGCCTCGAGGCTGCGGCGATGACTATCCTCAATGTTTCCCCGCCCCTTAGGGTTTCTGGGAGATGAATTACGCGAAAGGGCGATGGCCGAGGGGGTCATGGGCCCCCTCCCCACGTGGCGGCGCGCCGGCCCATGGGGAGGGCCCATGGTGGCCCTCCTCGGCCTCCCCTTTTGGCTGGCTCCGTCATCTGGAAAAATAGGAGCTTCGGTATATTTTCCGTCAATTGTTGATCTTCAGAAATATTGTATCTTGACGGTGCTTTTTCCAGCAGAATTCTGACTCCGGTGAGTAATTCTCCAATAATCATGAAACATGCAAAATAGGTGAAATAACATAAGTATCATCTCTAAATATGAAATATATCAATGAATAACAGTAAATTATGATATAAAATAGTGATGCAAAATGGAATCAACTCCCCCCAAGCTTAGACCTCGCTTGTCCCCAAGCGAAACTGAACTCAGTAAACAAGACCACATGTTTATGGAGTGAAGAGTCGATAAATAAAATACGGACAAGAAGCATCACATTTATTACTTCACATAAGACATTCTAGTAAACAACTTCCTCATATAACTCAACTTGAAACAAGTAGAGGGAAATCACAAATAAAGGTGCATAGGAAATCATAATTGGTGATGGCAAACTTCGTTCTTGGTCAAAGAACAATTAACGATTGTACTTATCTTTCGAGCAGAGCCTTTATATTAGAGCTTATATGGCAGAACTTACATGCTCAATCATAACAATCTACTCATAATCATTGATAACCTTCAAAGTTATATTCATTCAGATAAAATTTTGTACCAAACAAGGTAGAATAAAAGACATGATTAAATAGATCAAAATATAAATGGTTGGATCACAACAACTCAATTGCTTGCTTGAGATAGAGGGAAATAGGTTTACTGACTCAACATAAAAGTAAAAGATAGGCCATTCGCAGAGGGAAGCAGGGATTAAATCATGTGCTAGAGCTTTTCAAGTTTTGAAATCATATAAAGAGCATAAAAATAAAGTTTTGAGAGGTGTTTGTTGTTGTCAATGAATGGTAGTGGGCACTCTAACCCCCTTGTCAACCAGACTTTCAAGAGCGGATCCCATGAAGGACGTTATCTCTACCAGCAAGGTAGATCATCCCTCTTCTCTTTTGTTTACACATGTACTTTAGTTTTATTTATGGATGACACTCCTCCCAACCTTTGCTTTCACAAGCCATGGCTAACCGAATCCTCGAGTGCCTTCCAACATTTCACATACCATGGAGGAGTGTCTATTGCAAAATTAAGTTGCTTACTGATAATGAAAGTTATTAATTGGGGCTGGGCACCCCGTTGCCAGCTCTTTTTGCAAAATTATTGGATAAGCGGATGTATATGCCACTAGTCCATTGGTGAAAGTCTGTCCAACAAGATTGAAAGATAAAACACCACATACTTCCTCATGAGCTATAAAACATTGACACAAATAAGAGATAATAACTTTTGAATTGTTTAAAGGTAGCACATGAAATATTTACTTGGAGTGGCGCAAAAATACCACATAATAGGTAGTTATGGTGGACACAAATGGCATGGGTTTGGTTTAAGGTTTTGGATGCACGAGAAGCATTCCCTCTCAGTAGAGGTCTTTGGCCAGCAAGGTTGGTTAGCAAGCATAAGAGTTGAGGGAAACAAACAAATATACATGTGATAGAAACAATCATGCATCTTCCTTGTAAGCACAAACAATTTTAACTTCAGAATACTAAGCTCATTAGCTAACAAGAAAGAAAGATAATGAAATAATATATCTACATGTACTTCCCTCTTTTCTACTTAAGCCTCAAAGTATTGTTGCTGTTGACCAATGCTAAGTTTGCCAAAACCAAATAGATTTACTTGATGCTCCCAAAGTGATATCAATACTAACAACAATTTCAATCATATAACACAAATTGCAAACTAAAATAAGGTGTGCAAAAACTAAATGATAAAACTTCTCATTAATATTTCATAACGATAACTCACACCAAGGGATACATAGATAACCAACTAAAAGAGAGATACTTCCACACTTCAAACCATCTTATATGATAACTTCCCTACTCATGATATGACACTACTTGACAATAAAAAGGTAAAAGATAGTGATGATGTGATACCGCGGCACTCCCCCCAAGCTTGGCACAAGCCAAGGGGGTGACAATACCAATGATGAATTACTCCTTCGGTGGTGATGGTGGAACGACCCTGATGGGAGTGAGGAACCGCTCTAGCATTATGTGAAGTCGGTTGTTCTCCTCCTGAAGTATCTCCACTTCCCTTCTCAGAACACGGTATTGATCACAAAACTCATCGGTAACCCGAAAAGCTTCCTCCACAGTAGGGAAAGAGTTGAGGCTAGGGGCAGGTGGTAAAGGTCCCTGCAAGTTATGAGAAAAAGAACATCGAGTGTTAACCGATCCCACTAAGATTGGCTTACTCCCCACAGCTTGCCGCTCTCTTTTTATTGATGACATCTTCTTCACTTCCTCCTTGACACTCTGATCCATCTCTTTAATTTCCGTCACTACTAGAAAAAAGGCTTTCAGTGGCGCACCACATATAGCCATCAGTGGCGCACTAGTGGTGCGCCACTGTTATCACGCCACTGCTAACACATAGTAGTGGCGCACTAGGGGTGCGCCACTACTAGCCTAGATACCGTGGCGCACCGCTCGGTGCGCCATTGACATGCCCACCGGTGCGCCACTACTACTCCAAAGTGGTGCGCCACCGTTGGTCGAGGCGATGCGCCACCACCGTGTAGAAGAGGTGCGCCACCGCTGCGCTTTGCGTGCGCCACTCGGTCCGGCTAGTAGGTGCGCCACCGCTGCGTTAGTACGTGCGCCACCGCCCTCTCCAGGACGTGCGCCACCGCTACTTATCCTTGTGCGCCATCGCTAGTCTCGGAGAGGATCACGGGCGGTGCGCCACTAGATCGATAGCGGTGCGCCACCGCTACTTAGTGGTAGTGCGCCACGGATGGTCCACTAGTGCGCCACTCGCTAGGATTTCGAATTTTTTTTTTGTATCTTGGCAGGTATTTATACAGGTTGTATATGACAAGTACAATAGCACAATACAGGATATATAACAGCATATAAACAACAAGCACGAGCTTATCCATACATAGTTCTTCACATTAGCCCCACATGATTCACAAGCATTCACATTAGAGGTTACAATGCAAGTTACGGTGTTACAAGTCACAAATGAGCTAGTAGTGGCACAAGGTCGATCATCTAAACTAGCATCACATAGAAGAGAGCTAGAGTCACTACTAGCACCGTCCCGATGAAAGTGGTCTTCATCCGGTTCCTCCTCCGCTCCGTCCTCTCTCCCGCCAGATAGCGTGCGTATCTGTCTTCGGCCTCCGCTCTAGTGGTGTACCCTTTGTAGCTGTTACCGCTAAAACGGTGAACCTGTCTCCGACACTCCTCCCGGTCGTTGTAGACTCCGGGAACCTTGCCCTTGTACACGACATACCACGTCATATCCGCGTACATATGCACAAGCCAAAGAAACATTAGTGCACGCTCATAGATGTTTGCAACGAATAAGAGCAAACTCAAAAACGATCCAAGTAGTATGAACTAAAAGGCATGCCTCATACATTGTTGGTCGGAACAAATATTAACATTTAGGGACGGAGTAAGTGAAACCAAGTAGGATGCACAATAGATTGATACTTGTGTCATCGCACCAGAGTTCACTTACCCCTCCCCCAAGTGTATAGGTGACCAACATTCTAATCATCGGCATTTTGAGATACCAAAGCAAATAGAAGAATGACAAGGGCCTCATACTTTGTCAGTCCAAACAAATATTAACATTTAGGGAAGGCGTCAGTGAAACCAAGTAGGATGCACAAGAGATTGATACTTGCGTCATCGCACCAGGTTCACTGACCCCTCCCCCAAGTGTATAGGTGACCAACATTCTAATCATTGGCATTTTGAGATACCAAAGCAAATGGAAGAATGACAAGGGCCTCATACATTGTTGGTCGAAACAAATATGAACATCCCGGGATGGCGTTAGTGAGGCCAGGTAGGATGCACAAGAGATTGATATTTGTGTCATCACACCAGGCTCACTAGCGACACCCGGAGTGTACGATTGACCGAACATTCTAATCATCGGCATATGCAAACAAAATTAACGACCAAATCAAGTGCGGAAAACGATAGAGCCATATATATAAGTTCACAAACATAGCCGAACTAGTAATTAAACGGACATGCAAGTAAAGTGCTGGATAAAGTTTATTACAACGAAGCTCGTCTTTAGTTCACAACTACATAACTAGGCTCGCACATCAAGACTTTTGCGGAGCGTGGATAAAACCGCCGCCTTTCTTCAAGCACATCCATGAGCGGTAGTCGTCACCCTGCATTTGGAGCATTGTGTCTATGTCACTATTTGACGGCTGATAGCCGGCGCAGAACTCCCCCGCGCTTCTAACGACATCTTGATGGATGATTTCACAAAACTCTACTTGGATGCGGAAGAAGTCTAGCTTGATGCCGTCGTCAGGGACCCACGCCAATTTGTTGGCCCAGTCTCTAAGATGCTCAGGTAGCGTAAGCTGCTGCTGGTCCCGTATGAACTTATCCATGTGATAGAGGGCGTAGTAGGCATCCTTGTTACTAGAAGGCGGCTTCTTGACGCAGGGAAACTTTGTTTGGTGCTTGAACACATGCTTCCCGTACCTAACATTTGGCCTCTGCATGTTGCCTTTCGCTTTGACGTAGGCATTGAGAGCATCATCAAGTACGGCCTTGACATTCGTGTAGTCCGTGGTTGACTTACCGTCCGCATCGAGGTATGTGGCCACGGAATGCTTCGGGGTTATGGAGATGAGTGTGCAGGTTTTGTCTCTCGCGTAGAACACATAATGTTTAAGAACATGACGATTGAAATCTAAAAAAATCACGAGTTAAGACCGGTACGGTGAGGGGGTGACTTACTCGGGAAATACAGGCAGGAGGATGTTAGACTTCTTCGGTTCGCTAGAAAGAAGTCTTTGAGGTATCCACTCGCGATCGCCCGGTCTCCGGCGGTGGCCAAGTGGACGGCACGCATGTAGAAGGGGTCGGCTATCGCGATGTCCGGGATGTTGTTTCTAATGATCCGCATCGCCTTGCTGAGCGAGTATAGGCGAATGAAGGTGTAGTGCAGCGGATAACCGTTCGAGCATGGCAAAGATGTCATCATACCGCAGGAAGATCTTCTCCGCGAAGCCACTATCGACAAAGCCATGGCCCGAGGGCACCTTGGAAATATACACTCGGGTATCCATTATCTTTCTCCCCGAGACGCCGCTCCTCCATAAACTGAATACCGTCAACCGAGAGATCGCATAGGACCGGGTGCAGCATCGTACAATCTTTGAATTAGCATCCTCTCACCCGACACATGCACCCTCGCCTCGATATTCTTGGGCACCGGTGGCCCGTCCCGAGCACGGATAGGTACCGGCTGGCCGGCGGACTTGTCGTCCTTCTTCTTTCTTTTCCGTCCCTTCGGCCTCGTATTTACCGGGACTCGCATTCTCCTCTTCGCAAGCCTTCTTCGGTGTGTTAGGACCGATAACACTTCTCACCTCGGCTATCGGCTGAGTCTCGGTGAAGCTCGGCAGCCGGAGGCGTCTCCCGAGAACAGAATAGGCGCCGCTTGTTGCAAAAGGTTTTCCCCTCGGCGGCAGCTTGAGAGGGTTGGCTACCGAGATCGTAGTCCATCACCCCAAAATCGAAGTTGCAGTCCAGGTTGGCGAACGTATCGTCCTCGTCCGGACCGTCGTTCGGATCCCGTGCCATCCGCATGTCCACATCAGCCGATGGCGGCACCGTTGGGGTGGTCTTGCCATGGCTTGGCGCCGGCATGGCTTGGGGTGCTGTCCGTTGGGTGGTGTCGCTCGCCCCCAAACGAATCCGGCTCTTTGGCCAAACCATGGACCAATTGAAGCATTGGTGGAGGGCAAGGACCCGATCATCTTCGTCGGCACCATCGGGTTGAAAGGGAGGTACCACGTCGTCGTAGCCGCTAAGCACCCGAATCAGCTTGAATCCTATACACGTCGGGTTGCATGGGTTTACCGTGTAATCGGCGGTTGCTCGGTTGAACGATTTTGGCCTTGGCAACATCGATCAACTCGCCGTTCACAAAGTGCAGGAGAGTGCATGGGACGTCGACGGCGGAGCTCGCGGAAAACATGTAGGGCGTTAGGGATGGCTAGCTAGTCAAAGGATGGGATATGGAAGTCATTGGCCGAGGGTTGGTTACCGTGATGGCGTCCAGGCTCGGCTAAGGTCGAGGCACCGCCGGCGACGGGCGTGCAACCGATGGAGTGGCCGCTTGATGGCGCGGTGCCGGCGGCGTATTATCCGCAGCGACGGGTGCATTGAGCTGAAGTAATGGCGCCGCGGGAGCCACCACGGTTGGCGCCGCGGGAGCCACCAAGGTTGGCGCCGCCGGAGACACCATTGTTGCCGCTCGCGGACTCACCGATGGCTCCACGTTGTGGGAGTTGCTGCCCGCGAACCGGGAACCGGGGTTCCCCCTTTTGTCCTCCCTTATACCACGCGTCCGGACCGGCAACCAAGGTAGGGATGAGGGAGCTAAGCGTCGTGCCCACTTGGTCCTCCACTTGCTGTCGTTGCGTCCTCTCGTTGGGTCTCCACGATTTGTTGCACTTGTTGCCGCACTTGCTCCTCGACCAATGTCGGGATCTGCGCAACTTGTGCCTTGAGCTGTGCGACCTCCTTCTCATCGATGGTGGCCTTTCTCTCCTTTTTCCCCGACTTATAGTATTCCGACCATTTCATAGAGCATCCTTCGCCGGCCACACGACCAGCCGACGTCGGCTTACTCAATGGATCCCTCTTCTTGTGGGCATTCAACGCCCTATTTAAAGGGTTGTCCCAAGGGGCACACTCGCGAGGAGCTCGTGGACCCCGCGCCGCTACTAGCTTCCTTTTCACTTTCCGCAGCCGATCTCCTTAGCCTACGGGAGGAACATGCATGAACCATTTAGAAATTTGGATTCATCAATAAGAATGCAACCATAAAGGAGCTAATTAAGCGGGTGCATTCCTTACCAGAAGAGCCTCAAACTCCTTCACATCCGGAGTGGTGGTGAGCTCCTTTGTTTTCGGGTCAAGACGGTACCGGGCCAGGAGAAAGTTCCTGGTTTGCTTGTTTTTGTATTGCGGGAAGAGGGGCTCGAGGCCGTTCTTCACACGCTCCTTATCCGCGGCGTCCCATTTCGGTTGCGCCACCCTAAAACCGCCAGGACCAAGTTTGTGGGTGCCTAAGTTCAGTTTTCGCATGTCCTTCCCCCACCGACTAGAATCCGACGTTGACTCGCTCTCGCACTTGATCTTGAAATCAGCGTAGTCTTGCTCGGTGATCGAGGGATTTGACTCCTTGATCTTCTCGTAACTCTCACCATTATTAATCATTGTCTTCACTCGGTTCCTCCAACTAGCGAGGGCGGTGCTCATCTTCGTGAGGGCGGCATTGTGCACTTTGTTCCGCATGAGACGCTTTTCCGAGCAGTCCACCGGGAACTCGTATCGTTCGTGCAGCTTCCGGAAGAGGAGGGTGCGCAAATTCGCTCGGTCAGGATGCCCGAGGTTCTCGGTGTTGATCGAGACCGTGCTCGGAGGATGCACCCGAGTTGGGCAGCGTAACCTTTGACTAAATCGGGGGCGCCGTTGGAAGCCCAAGTGGCGTTCACTTCGGTGAATGCCCGCTTCACGGTGCTGAGCACATTCGGGCGACGCTCCCTCCGTAGCTTCTTCGGTGCGCCGGTGTCATCCTCGCCGGTACCATCCGTGGTGTCATCCTCGGCGGCACAATCGCGTGGTGTCGGCCTCGGCGGCATCGTCCGCTCGGTACTCGGATCGGTGCCATCATCCTCGCCGTCGTCGCGGCGAGGTTGTGACTCCATCACCTCCATTTCATCGGTTAGCATCCGAATGGCTTGCTACCGCTGCCGCCGGCCTCTTCGTTGTTGGCCATGTTCGAACTAAGTAGGAAAAAATGCATAAAGTTAGCGCAAGATTTCACGGAAAAATTGGGCATGACCTATGCTAATTTATGGACATATGAGTGCCCCATTTTCGCCGAAACGGAAATGAATCAACATTTCGGCGATAATGGGCAACTCTGTCGATCCCTGCACAAGAATATGACAAGCAACAACAGAGAATGAACTAAACCAGAGAATGAACTTGTTCTTTTTATGAACTAAAACATCTTTTCCCCCTTCCTTGCTTGCTACATCTGCAACAAAATAAATGGTAAAACTAAACTACAAAGAACTAGCTGCATTCCTATGAACTCCTTTTGTGAAATCAAAATTACAGAGAGTATTCCTGCACCTAACAACCTAGCAGCAACAAGCAAGCAAGCAACCTAGAAGCAGCAGCAGCAAGCAAGCACATATATAGCAGCAGCAGCCTAGCAAGCACATAGCAGCAGCAGCAAGCAAGCAACCTAGCAAGCACATAGCAGCAACCTAGCAAGCACATAGCAACGACGAGCAAGCAACCTAGCAAGCACATAGTACCTAGAATACGAGATGAAATCCTCATGCTGCAGCTTTACGGTGTTCATTCGAAAACAAAACCTTGCAAGATATATACTATAGCAGCCAAATACAGACACAACACCAACTACATATTTACCATGAATTTCTTTGATCAGCCAAATGAAGCAAGTGTGCTATTTGTATGAACGGAACCACAAAACTAGATATGAACATGCCCACATTCAAGAATGGTTTCACCTTTTCCTCCTATTTTTTATAGTAGAATACAAGTTCAATAATCACTCAATACTGCTTGATATATTAATGTAAAATACCTTAAACAGAGTCATATATTCACCTTATCCTAATGTAATGCTAGCAGTATTGCTCCTCTAAGGAAAATTATATCCGCAAATTAAGTTTTAGCATGCACGCCAACCCACTTCTCAGCATCTAGGCCTAACACGCTGTTGAAATATATTGACCCACTTCACGAGGTTCTCCTCTAAGGAGCAGCAGTTCTTTTCTTTTTTGTGCTTAGATCATGTTTGGTGATAAGCATCAATATGTCCATTACCTTTGATTTTTCTTCCGATAACACACAAGCAATACAGCATACGAGTGCTACTATCGTGGATTGTAAAGCTCATGCCAAACAGTGCTCTAGTGCACACACAGGAGAACAGATTCACAAGGCGAGGTGCTAGGTGCATGTAAAAAATCCTAGCGAGCAGAGGAGGGGGAGCAGCAGCGAGTAAGAAACCTACCTTGGAAGGATGCGGTGGTGGCGTCAGCGGTCGAGGGCGGCACGGCGTGCTTCTCCCGCTGCTGCTCCAGGACGCTTGCGTGGCGTGCTGCTCCTCCGTGGCGAGGTCGGGGACGAGGTCGCAGACGAGGTGCTGCTCCTCCGCGGCGAGGTCGAGGACAAGGTCGCGGACGAGGTGGGAGAGGCGGTCGCCGGCGGTAAATCGAGGAGGTGAGGCCACCGGTGGGAGGAGGGGGATCGAGGTCGAGGGGATCTGGCCGCCGGGGTCGAGGAGGGGGCGTTGCTCAGGCGAGGGGTGGCGGCCGCCGGTGGGAGGTGGAGTCACTCAGGGGAGGGGTGGTAGCGCGAGGCAGATCGAGGGACGGCGGCGTCGCTCAGGGAAGGGAGGGACGGCGGCGTCGCTCAGGGCAGGTGGGATCTGGTCGAACGGGTGAAGAAAGGGAAATTTCACTAAGTCCCCTGACGCCTTAGCAATAGCGCACCTCTCGGGGTGCGCCACTATGAAGCTTAGCAATGGCGCACCTCTAGGGGTGCGCCACTGCCTCTTTTTGGCTGGGTCAAAAGAATAACGCGCGGGGGATTGACATATCCCGCTTAGTACCGCACCGGCTTCGCCCTCGGTTGGTTTGTGCCAAACCCCTGCCGGCCAGGTTCGAACCCTGGCGGCCCCAATTTTTTTCCTTTTCTTTTTAAATTGATTTAACACTATAATAAACATCCAAAATAGCATAATACACCAAAATAAAAGGCATAAATAATTATAATTATGTAGAATATTTAAAATACTATAGAATCTAGAAAATATCCAAAAATATAAATTATATGTCTATTTTGATCGGTACAATGTGTAGATTAACAATATGACATCCATTATTCATACAAGAAAATGATACATATTATCTTTTCACAATCTTCTTGCCCTTCTTTCTCGCGGTTGAATAATTTAGCCCCGGAACTCCTAGACTTCTTCTCTTGAATGGACGGCCTTTAGGTAGGGTGGTCCTGCTTCTTCTTGTTGTGTATGGTTCTTCATCATCGTCGTCGTCATCTTCCATCTTCGGATCGCCGTACTCGGTCAAAGTCTAGCTCGTTGGCGGCTCCATCCATTCCGATGATGCTCCTTTTGCCTCTCCTCACGACAACACGGCTGGGCTTTTGCGGGTCGGTAATGAAGAAGTATTGGTCCACTTGGGAAGCTAGTACCCATGGCTCATATTTCGCGGTGACCTTTGCATTTCAAATCCCTGCAAACAAACACATGCAACACATGTGTGGATCGGAGGCTTTGCATATACAACACATGTGGAGGCTTCGCATACAACACACATGCACGTGATCGAGACGCTTTTCGCGCATGCGCACATACGTGTGTGTGCAAGACGATCGGAACCGGTCACACACAAAGCATAAAACCAACAAAGTTACCGATACGGCGAGACCTAGAGTGTTGGATGAGGTAAAAAGTTGAGATTGAGTAGGGTATTAAGCTAAGAAAGCTTCACCATTACTTACCTATTAAGCTAAGACATAGCAATGGCGCACTACTAAGTGGTGCGCCACCGCTACGCCTCTCATCTCTAAAAAGGGGCTCGGCCACCCCTAGCGATGGCGCACCTAATGACATGCGCCATAGGTAACCTATGTAGCGAGTGGCGCACCACGGCAGTGCGCCATTGCTAAGCCTATCATCTCTAAACGGTCTCCGGACACCTCCTAGCGAGTGGCGCACCTCTACAACGTGCGCCATAGGTAAGGAATGTAGCGATGGCGCACCCCGGAGACGTGCGCCACTACTAGGTTGGGGGAGGATCCGGCCTCCCGTCACCACTTACTTATGGCGCACCGGAATCAAGGTGCGCCACTACTACTTTTGTAACAGTGGCCCACCGTTTTGTGGTGCGCCACTGCTAAGTAGTAGTGGCGCACGGCAGCCATGGTGCGCCACTGATGGCAGTCTTACGGCTAGGCCTTTTCCTAGTAGTGCGTCTTGTCACGACCCTTTCCTCTTCCGCCCATCCAACGAAAGTTCCTTTATCTAGATCCTGGAGGAGCTCACGTTTGCGACGCATTGCATAATCTTCTGAGGATGAACCTTGCGATGACATCTGAACAGAAACAGGTCGAAACAAAACACGACGAGAAGACGATATACGGACCTAGGGGGTCCGGGGGATTATATAGCAAAAATTCTCAGGACAAAAGGAAAGTACCAGGTCGAACCCAAGTGGGAGAGGGACTCCGAGGAGCCATCCCCATATGGCGGCGCGGCCAGGGTGGGGCCCGCGCCACCACGTGGGGACGCGCCCTCGTGCGCCTCCTCCACTCCAATTTGATCTCGTAATTTTTCATATTTTCTAAAAATAGCAAAAATATTTTTCGGAAAGTTAAACGCGGACTTTTTACTACCAAAACTGTTACCTATTCAAAGTCGAACTCTGCAGAACAATCAATTTGATCTTCGATGAAAGTTTCTGGAGTCACCTCTCGAATAACATCAACATCTTCATTATAAGAATCTCCAGAAATATAATGTTTGAGTCTTTGTCCATTCACCACTTGTGTGGCATCATCTTTCAGCGAAGCAATTTTTATTGCCCCTAAACGATACACCTCCACAATGACATATGGTCCTTTCCATTTTGAGAGTAATTTCCCTGCAAAAAATCTGAGACGAGACCGATACAATAGGACTTTATCTCCAATATTAAATTCTCTTTTAATAATTCTTCTATCATGTCATTTCTTAAATTTCTCCTTAAAAAGTTTAGCATTTTCATAAGCTTCACTTCTCCACTCATCTAAAGTACTCAATTGTAGCAACCTTTTCTTACCGGCAAGTTTAAAATCTTTATTAAGTTCTCTTACAGCCCAATAAGCTTTGTGCTCTAGCTCTAAAGGTAAATGACAAGCTTTTCCATAAACCATTTTATAAGTAGACATACCCATAGGATTTTTATAAGCAGTTCTATAAGCCCACAACGCTTCCTTCAACTTACTAGCCCAATTTTTCCTAGATTTATTAACAGTCTTTTGCAAGATAGATTTAATTTCTCTATTTGATAATTCTACTTGCCCACTAGTTTGAGGATGATAAGCTGAAGCAATTCTATGATTAATACCATATCTAGCAAGAGTTTTTCTAAAACCACCATGAATAAAATGAGAACCTCCATCAGTCATAAGATATCTAGGTACTCTAAACCTAGGAAAAATAACATCTAAAAGCATTTTTAAAGAGGTCTCACCATCAACACTTTTTGTGGGTATAGCTTCCACCCATTTAGTAACATAATCAACAACAACAAGTATATGAGTGTTACCTTCTGAAGAAGGGAAAGGACCCATGAAGTCAAATCCCCAACAATCAAATGGTTCAATAACAAGAGTATAATTCATAGGCATTTCATTGCATCTAGAGATATTACCAACTCTTTGACATTCATCACAAGATAAAATAAACTTTCTTGCATCTTTAAAGAGAGTTGGCCAATAAAAACCTGACTGTAGAACCTTTTGTGCAGTTCTATCTCCGGCGTGATGTCCTCCATAAACACTACCATGACACTTACTCAATATCTCTTGTTGTTCACATTCGGGGACACATCTTCGCATAACACCATCCACTCCTTCTTTATATAAGTGTGGATCATCCCAAAAATAATGCCTCAAGTCATAAAAGAATTTCCTCCTTTGTTGAGCTGAAAAGGTTGGAGGCAAGTACTTGGAAACAAGAAAGTTAGCATAATCAGCATACCAAGGACTATCCCGCGAGCTCACCTTTATTGCAGCCAATTGTTGATTTGGAAAACTATCATTAACGGGAACAGGATCATAAGCAATATTTTCCAATCTAGACAAATTATCAGCAACAGGATTATCAGCACCTTTCCTATCTACAATATGTAAATCAAATTCTTGCAAAAGAAGCACCCATCTAATAAGCCTTGGCTTAGCATCTTTCTTTTCCATAAGGTACCTAATTGCAGCATGATCAAATTCTTGCAAAAGAAGCACCCATCTAATAAGCCAATAGCTCCTCGGTGTTTCTTCAATATTTCCAATAATCTTTCTTCCTCAAAATCTGAAAGCTTAGCACTAATAATAACAGGATATGTTTTCTTATCATCAATATAATCATACTTAAGATTATCAGGTAACAGTTTCAAATCAAAAACAGGATCTTCCTTTGGTGGTGGTGTTGTACCTAGATCTTCAACCGGTAAGTCATGTTTAAGAATGGGTTGACGAAGGAAAATTTCATCAAGCTTATTCCTTTCTTCCCTAAAGACTTCACTCTCATGATCCTCCAAATATTGCTGCAAAGGATTATTAGGAGCAAGAGCAATAGATGCAAGTTGTTCAACTCTAAAATCATCATTAGGCAATTCAACTTCATAAGGAACTTTGGAAAATTTAGAGAAATTAAACTCATAAGATTAACCAGCAAATTTAGTCACAATTTTCTCTTTCTTGCAATCTATAATAGCTCCACAAGTATTTATAAAAGGTCTACCAAAAATGATAAGACAAGTCTTACTAGCAGCAGAACCAAGTACCAAAATGTCAGCAGGATATTTAATCTTACCACATAGAACTTCCACATCTCGAACAATACCAATAGGAGAGATAGTTTCTCTATTAGCTAGCCGAATAACCACATCAATATCTTCAAGTTCACACGAACCAATTTCATGCATGATTTCCCTGTAAAGCTCATAAGTAATGGCACTAGAACTTGCACCAATATCGCATAAACCATAATAACAATGATCACCAATTCTAACAGAGAGCATAGGAACACTGGATTTCCTAGACTTACTAGGATGTGAAACAATATTAGAAGCATCTTCACAGAAAATGATGTGACAATCTTCTACATTTTTAGTCACAAGGTCTTTAACTATTGCAATAGCAGGTTCAACATTTATTTGCTCCTCAGGTTCTATAGGTTTCTTTGCACTTTTGTTAACCACACTAGTTATAACATAATACTCCTTCATTTTAGTAGGAAAAGGAATTTTTTCAATATAAGCTTCAGGAAGAATGTGATCAACAGTTTTAACTTCAATACATTTACCTAGGTGAATCACTTTTACCTTTGTAAGGTTCATGATACTTATTAAAACTCTTCCTAGGCAATTCAAAATGAGAGGCAAAAGCTTTATAAAAATTTGCAACAACTTGAGAGTCAATACCATAAGTAGCACTCATATTTCGAAATTTATCAGTATCCATAAAAGTTTCAATGCATTCATAATCATAATTTATACCTGACTCTCTACCTTTGTCGTTCTCCCATCCTTAAGTATTCTCCTGAATCCGATCAAGAAAGTCCCATTTAAACTCATCTTTGTTGCGCGTGAATGATCCAGAACAAGTAGTATCCAGCAAGGTTTTATCTTGAAAAGAAAGTCTTGCATAAAAATTATCAATGATGATATTACCAGGAAGCTCATGAATGGGGCATTTGAGCATTAAAGACTTCAATCTCCCCCATGCCTGGGCAATACTCTCTCCATCATGAGGCCAGAAATTATATATATGGTTTCGGTCTTTGTGAATTTCACTTGGAGGATAGATTTAGAATAAAATAGAGGCATAATATCCTTCCCATCAAGAGAATGCCCATTCTTCAGTAGTTTATACCAATGCGCCGCTTTACCAGACATCGACATAGAGAATAGTTTCTTCCTAAATTCATCCATAGAAATACCTGCACACTTTGAATAACCCGCATAATTCATGTAAAAATAGTAAATGATCTCCAGGATGGACAGTTCCATCCCCTTCATAACGGTTATCCACAACACGTTCAATAATTTTCATAGGTATTTTATATGGAATCACTTTCTCACCTGGCGCCTCATCCACTACCTTTGCAGTAGTACTAGATTTTCCAAATAGGAATTCAAGAGAAGATCTCTCCATAATGAATTATAGCAGGCGGCAGAAATAAAAACAGCACGTACAGTAAAAGTTTTCCTTACCAATTCCACTTACCAATAGCGCTTCACTCCCCAGCAACGGCGCCAAAAAATAGTCTTGATGACCCACAAGTATAGGGGGTGTATCGTAGTACTTTCGATAAATAAGAGTGTCGAACCCAACGAGGAGCAGAAGGTGTTGCCAAGCAGTTTCGATGAAGAATTCACTGTAAATGCTCTCAGACAAGTTTTCAGGAGGTTTTGATATAGCAGATAAATAAAATACAAGTAAGTAAAATGCGAGAATAATAATTGCAGCAAGTGGCCCAATCCTTTTTAGCACAAAGGACAAGCCGGTTTGTTTACTTATGATGACCAAACATTCTTGAGGACACATGGGAATTTAGTCTAGTGCTTTCGCTTCATATAGTTGATTAATCTTCATTGTTTTGATAAGTGTTGTGTGGGTGAACCTATGCTAATGCACCGCCCTTCCTAGGACTAATACATACTTGTGATTAAACCCCTTGCAAGCATCCGCAAATAAAAGAAAGTAATTAAGATAAATCTAACCACGGCCTTAAACTCTGAGATCCTGCTATCCCTCATGCACCGATATACCAACGGGGGTTCAGGTTGTTGTCACTCCGGCAACCCCACAATTAGCAAACGAATACAAGATGCATTCCCCTAGGCCCATAAAGGTGAAGTGTCATGTAGTCGACGTTCACATGACAGCACTAGAAGAATAACACCACAACTTAAATATCAAACCATTAAATATTACTCAACATAGTTCACTACTAACATTATTTAGACTTCACCCATGTCCTCAAGAACTAAACGAACTACTCACAAGACATCATATGGAACATGATCAGAGGTGATATGATGATGGATAACAATCTGAACATAAACCTTGATTCAACGGTTTCACTCAATAGCATCAATAACAAGGAGTAATCAACACCGGGAGAGTTTCCCCTATGAAATACTCAAGATTCACCCCTAGATGTTACAGCGGAGACGAGGTGCAGCGGTGGAGATGACGGTGTCGGTGGTGGAGATGATGATAATGATGATCCCAATGAAGTCCAGCTCGATGACGGTGACGATGGCGACGATTTCCCCCTCCGGGAGGGAATTTCCCCGGCAGATTTCTGCCTGCCGGAGAGCTCTTTTTCTCTCTGGTGTTTTCCGCCTCGAGGAGGCGGCGATGACTATCCTCGATGTTTCCCTGCACCTTAGGGTTTCTGGGAGATGAAGTACGCGAAAGGGTGATGGCCGAGGGGGTCGTGGGCCCCCTCCCCACGTGGCGGCGCGCCGACATTGGTGGTCGCGCCGGCCCATGGGGAGGGCCCATGGCAGCCCTCCTCGGCCTCCCCTTTTGGCTGGCTCCGTCATCTGGAAAATAGGAGCTTCAGTATATTTTCCGTCAATTGTTGACCTTCAGAAATACTGTAACTTGACGGTGCTTTTTCCAGCAGAATTCTGACTCCGGTGAGTAATTCTCCAATAATCATGAAACATGCAAAATAGGTGAAATAACATAAGTATCATCTCTAAATATGAAATATATCAATGAATAACAGTAAATTATGATACAAAATAGTGATGCAAAATGGACGTATCAGGCAACACTTGGATTTGAGAGAGAGAACTATTCATATTATCCAAAGGATTAAATCATCATTCCTTGAGAAGAACCCTAAGTAATTATCTCAGGCATTCTTCTGGGATATAACCTGTTGAGACTATCATAGTCATGTCCACCCATGATAGTATCAAATAAGTACTATACCTAGTTGATCAAGACAATACTTGACCTAAGAAGTGAGAAACCTAGTTCATGAACAATACCTTAGGAAGCCAAACTTTGATCATTATAAATTGGGTAATGATCATAAACCTAAGAACTTGAGGTAGAGTAATTAAGAACAAGTTGATCATGTCTAATACATGATCATGTTCTTGAGGTATGTGAGGATAAGTTAAATCCTAACAGGATAAGTAGATATTATTCACCACATGAAATCATAGGGAGGTAACTAGTAAGCAACCCTAGGCTTATATCCCAACCTTAACTTGTGAATCACTGGGTTTTCATAAGTAGAATCCTATCACATCTATATTTCATTTATTCCTCAATTAAAGAACCTAAGAAAACCTTAGAGTCAAACTCTATATTTTATATGGTGGGAAACCATTCATCCATATAACCAAATTTAACTACAAAAAGAACCATAACCACTTTAGTTGCTTTAATGATAAATTGAGGATAGTAATAGAAGTTAATTGGGAGAATACATAACCAATTCTCAAGTCCTTAATAACTAAAGGAGAACATCAACTATCAAGCAAGTAACCACCTTATCATGGATAGGGGAGACTAAACTCTAATTGGTTCATCATTTTGGTGATCACAAATATAAACCTAGTTCACATTTGAGTTCCAAACCATATGCCATTAGGAGAATATCATTAGAACCCTAGAATTGCTCACAAACCTAATCCTATGCTCCAATTATAAAACATAAGATCCACCTAATGCTAAGTCCTATAATTAAAACCCATAAATAGTGATCAATCACTTATCATTTTAACCAAGACCAAACCATGATGAGAGTAGTACCTACTCTAGGTATTTTAAGGTGTTACTAAACTATAATAATAGTACTAAACTTGGGAAGAGTTCTAGTAGAATTTCCAATTCTTTAACACATAGTTATGCACATAAATAAATAAGTAAGTGACCATATTCTCAAATGAGAAATTAAATCCTTACAAAACTTAGGACACATAAAATAACACTTGAAATCATGTTCTAAAATAAGAAACTAAGCAATGAGATCACCATACATTAATCAATTCTTGCAAGATAAAATAAAGTAAACATATCATCTATTATTCAAAAGTATTATAAGTATTATAAAAATATGTTGAATCTCAAAAGAAAGAGAATGGAAATTATATATGTTGGCATACCTATTCAAAAATATTATGTATAACTTATCACTATACAAAAAATCAAAAGAGCATGTCTCAAGTTGTAATTAGTATTTACGAGATAATTGCCATACCAAAATAATTACAAATATCTGCAAACATAATTGAATTCAAAATTTGAATTCAATCAATGAAATTGAAAACAGAAAATAAATAAACAGAAAAGAAAAAGAGACGAGTGCTTACCTGGACTCACCTGCCCATGGAGTAGCCCACCAGTAGCCCAGCCGCACCAGCCCAGCACAGCCCATCGCGGCCCAAGTACCCCTTCACCTCGGATAAGAGCGAGGAGGACGAAGAGGTCTTTGTCTCCTTCTTCCTCCGCATGGACGACAACACGGCACCGGCGAGCCACGTCCCGGCCGCCGAAGTGGACTCCCGTGACCCTCGTCAACCATGAGCGCCGTATAAAGCCTGGCCGAAACCCTAGCTTCCAATTTCTCTTCCTCCCTGCTTCATTTTTTCCCAAATTGAAACCCTAGCACCTCCGGCCATCTCCCACCGCCGTCGATTGGGGCATCCCCGAGCCACGCTGAGGACGCCATCAGCATCGCCATGCTCGACTTGCTTCACCTGCGCGAGGAATCGAGACGGAGCAACCTAAATCGACCTCACCAAACTCCTCTTCTCCGCTCCCGGCCACCGTCTCCGTCGATGATGAAGTCGCCGTCTGACCACCTATGCCTCGTCTGAGCTCTCCTACACGTTCATGGTGAGCTTCTGCTCCTCGTGGATCACTTCGCACCCTCCCGAGCTCTCTGTATCACGCCGTTGCCGTAGACCTGCAAGCCCCGCCGCTTGGTATTGCCGTCGGGCAAGCGCCGGCGACAAAAAATGGGTGGCGCCACCATAATTAGCTTCCCCATGTCGCGTAGAGTAGCAAGAGCATCAACTCGCGCCCATAGATCATCTGGAGCCTCGTCGCCGTTGTTAAATCCCCGCCGGCAGTGAGCTCCCAGACCATTTCTTTGATTTTGACCCAGTCCACGCCTATGTGGCGTCTGACGTGGACATAGGCCCACTGGTTAGTGACCACGGGTAGAATTAGTAGGGTACGTTTAGCAGCTTCTTTTATTTTAATTCAAATTCATTAATATCTGCAACTTTAAATGAATATAGAAAATTCATTATAACTCAGAAAAATATAAATAAGATATCAAAATTCTTAGAAAAGTAAACTCTATTCAATAAAAATATAATATGAAAATTTTATTTTAAAAAAATTTTAATTGTTTAATACTTATTAATTAAGCCTTTTCTTTTAATTCTAAATTCAATTAAAACTCAATAATTAAGAAAAGTTCTAAAGTAAATAAAAACCAGTAAACAAATACAAAAAACATGAAAACTAAATTTTTCTTTATTTGTTATCTTTTTAAATATTTATTATAAGGATTTAAAACCCCGATTAATAAATATCTTAATTAATAACTCTTTAAAAATAAGAAAATGTCAAATCCAATAATATTTTTATTTCGAAGTTACTAATAACTTCAACCTTATAATGAAGTTATTAACCTAAAAATTATTGGGTAATTAGGAAACCCTAGTTTCCTTATACATAAAATAGTAGTTCATAATTTTATGTGGGATCCTAAAACCCTAATGCCATTACGAACCCTAGCTCCATCAATTCATATGAACCCTAACTTGATTATAACCTAAACCCTAGGTCAGATATGTGATCATGTTACTTCACTATCATCCATAGATTCCTAAATAGCAACTCAAAGCTTGTTCATGTCCACATAAAATGTAGAAGACCTATCACTAATAGATGGGTATCCCATGTATTCATCTTCATCAGACCTAGATAATCATGTAGAGTCAACCAAGTGTAAACCCTAGTTACTATCCTCCAAGACATCAACATTAGTTATCCATACTAAGCATCAAACTATTGTGATGAACCCTAATAGCAATCATACCTACTATTTTGCATTACATAACCATGTTCCACTAAACCCTATTAGTTATGGATACTTATGAACCATCTTATTTATAAACCAACCATTCCTCACTTAGTGAGTCCAATAATAAAACTTAGACAACCTCAACCCTAATTGATATACTTCTCATTATTTAAGAAGTATGTTCTTCAAAAGTTATTCTTTTGAAGTAAATAGAGAGTATTCATGAACCCTACCTAATAGGACCTATAAACCCTACCTAGCTATTATCAGCAAGGTATACCAACCCTGATAGAAACCATATACTATTAATTGCTTAAGATACTTATGCTTCACTAAAACCATACAAGCCCTAGTTGTTGATGAATCCAACCTTGTTGGGATCCATCTAATCTTTACTCCAGAAACTAGTTGGAACCATAAGAAACCATAGAACCCACAAACCCAATCATCATACTTGTTCTTTAATAAAGAACATGTTCTTCCAAAGTTATTCTTTTGAAGTATATAACAAGTAATCACCAACCATACACCATAGGACTTAAATTTGACAACTGCTCTTACTTACATATTATACAACTACTATCCCTTGGTGTGTACGATTGTTACTATGCATTTTACCACTTGCTTATGATTCTAAAACAACACAACCCTGAATAAGAACCTTGTTTGTGAATCACTCTAAAAGTGCAACACACCCTGAACTAATCATTACCACTCACTAATCCTAAATCAACGGGGTTAGGTCACGCTTAGAGCGATTGCATCTCATACTTATGCACTATTGCATCCTTGCCAATCTTTTGAACATCGTCCTTACCGGACGATGATACTATTTCAGAATTTGGAGTTATTGCATATCGAAGACCTTGTCTGCATAATCTTGCAGCCAAGAAAGGCAAGTTCATCGCTTGGTCATGTCATTTGAGTATTTTTACCAAATTACTTGCATGAAGATCAAAAGTACTACTTTCATAACTATGAATATGACTATGTGGTTGGCAATGGAACCATGGAATGTGTTGACATGGTGGAGGTTCCATTGCAATGGGTTTATATCCATCTAGGATTAAACAACAAATGTCGTCCAGTGATTCTTGTGCCGTAAAACTCGTGTTAACCATAAGATCTGGAGTGGGACGGAGTAGTCAATTGTATTTCCACCTCTCGTACATCAAAGGATGCGCTTACCGTAGACACTTGATCTCGAGGGACAAGCGGTAGGGTGGGGATCCCATTCTAATTCCCCACGGTAATGCGGTCTATGTTGGCTTGCATCTACCGGCGACGGAGTTTATGGTACAGCCCTGAATTGTTGTCATGGTCGGGGGCTATCCTTGAGTGGTGTAAATGCACCGGCGTGGACCCAGGGTCGGGGATTGCAACAACGGGTGGTTGTGTGAGGTAGCGGAGGAATATGATTGGCTAAGACCTTATACGGGACCTCACACCAAAGGAAGTGTGGACGGGAAAACTGCCCGGTTGGCACCATGGTTAAGATCTCTTATGGGTAAAGCAACACACCTCTGCAGAGTGTAATGAATCGTGACTTGTCACTCCCTGTTCCGGTATATGGAACTGCGAACGCTGCCGGAAAGGAACTCCATGAAGTTCTAGTAAACCGGTGAAGGCTGACGGACATAGTTCTTTTGAATAAAAGCAACCTTTTGAAGAAATGGTTATGAAAACCTGCATTGGTATTGGACTTTCTGGTCTAATGCCGTAGCTAGTGCATTACACACCTCTTTCCTATAATGTACTTTTTGAGTACGCTCGTACTCATCCCACTCTTAAATCCCCTGCTTAGATATGGAGGCATTGAAGGAGGATCTACAGTGCAACTCGAAGACCGGGGAGTCAACAACTACTTCAAGGGACAGGACCCTGTCAGAAGAGTCAGATACCACATCCAACAAGGAGAAAACCTAGATTAGCAATAGAAAGGAACTAGCTTCCTAAACCAAGCTCCTAATTAGCTAGAATCTCTTCATCGCCTCTATAACTAGTCAAAACCTCTACAAGTAGAGTTAGTGATAAAACTTGACTACGAGTCGTTCTTCTGCAGTTTATTTGCAGTTTTACCTCATTGTAAATTAGGAGGCTGTGATGATCTTATGTAACAGAATCTGTGTGTAATTCTATAGACATGCCTTGGACCCGCATATGTTTCAGTTGTACCACTCTGAGCGATGTAATACTAGTGGAACGGTGTTTCATTGGTGTTATGTCAGACTTTCATACTACACCATGCAGTGGTATGTCGGGTCACCAAATTATAATGGCATCACTCATAAACTTTAGATAAGGGAATCCAAATCAATTTGTTTCAGGATATAAAGTTGTAATGAGCAACACATAGAGGATAGTTAATGCTACGACTTAGGATGGACCAGAAACGGAATATAGTGGGATTACCTGTGAACTTGTAGAAGAGGGAATGCACACCAATATGTTCACCATTCTATATGTGAGCGTCATGCCAATTAAGAGAAACAAGTTAATATTGCGGCTTTTGAAGAATCAGATGGCAGACAAAATTATGATGGAAGTAGCTGCTGTGACGAGTTCAAATAAATTTGTACTGGAGGATGGCAGAGCGATAGCATGCAGGAACTAATAACAGGCAGTTACTTTGTTAGCTTACGAAGAAGTAGATACAAATAACAATGGTATCACCTGTAGTATAGGGAATGCAAACCAACATGTTCAGGGAGAACAAGATTGGCATGAATAAAATAGTAGCAGCCTATAATTTTTGTAACTACGACTGAGCAAGATAGAAGTTATGATGGCTACATCTTCAGAGCAGGGAATGCAAGCCAAAATGTTCAATCGCTTAAAGTTAGCAATGAACTAGAAAATAGCAAGGCGTTACTGTCATAGCTAGGAATGAACTAAAAGAGCTTCAGACAAACAAGCATCTAAACCCAGAACATGGCGCTAAACCAAGGGAGTGAAGGGACTTACATTAGGAGAAGCACTTTGTGGGAGTCAATCTTCCTGAGGTTGATAGATCCGGTGATGAAGTACACTACATGTGCTACATGGGGTTGGAGAGACGGCCATTACACTTCATAGTTACTCATCTCATTTGCAAAAACGTAACGACGCGTCGTTAGCACAAACAGGTTCCCCCATGATTAAACAAGAACTTGTAGGCAGCAATAGAAAAGCGACAGTAGAAGACTTTAGATAGGTGTGGATCATGCACGGCGCCGGTGAAGCAGATCCGATTCATGCACAGCGATGTCGGTGAGCAAGATCCGATGCGGTGGACGACGGATCCGGCAAAGCGGCTCCGGTGGGGTGGACGATGGAGTAGCTGAAGCGACTGTGATAGACTGCTGGATGAGTATATGGTTTCGAGGTTCGGCGGGGATGATCCGGTCCGGTTGATGACGGCGTCGATGAAGCAGCTACGCAGACAACCGGATGAGGAGGATCGCGCGGCCTCGGGTAGGCCAGGGAAGTCCGGTGGGGATGCTCCGGTGGGGTGGTCGTGGAGGTGTGAGAGAGAGGGACTTGGGAAGTTCCGGTGGGTGGTCTCAGAGGAGAGACTGAGGGAAATGATTTTTTTTTGGGAGGGTTTCCGGGCTAGGGAGGTGGTGATCGAAAAAATGACGAGAAGACCCCCCACCAACCGACTTTGATGTCATCTCCACAGGGGTAGAATGGGAATTTGGAAGCATGTGAAATTTTTGTATTTTGTGGGCGGGAAGTTTTGCCGCTATGAGATTTTGAATTTGGCTAAGGTCCAAGTATAATGATAAAAAATGGTCAGACCGTACTAGTACCTCTGTTCAAGGCCGAGTGCAAAATCAAATCATCATCACATTAAATATCGGTTACTATCATCGTGATCTATCTTCTTATCCCATTCAAAAACACGTCTGAAATATTTCAGGATTGGCCGGAGATTTTGCCGCCCGACTGAGATTTGATTTTGAATATGGCTATGGTCAAGTAATATAATATAATACTAATATAAAGACGGTACACCTGGTTAAGTACTAATTGCTCTGCTCCGGCAGTTAAGGTCAGCAGTCACATCAAGCCATCATCATTACAAACAAAATCAGTCAAATCTAGAAGCTAGTATAGGATAAAGTCACAGCAGCATAATAAATCCAGAAAACTAAGTATAATACATAAACTGCATACAATAGCCAAAAGCAGCCAATAACAATGTTAATGTTCACGACAAACTAAGCTGAAAATAATACAAGACGTAATGTATGGCCAACATGAAGATTAGGATACCCCAGGATGAATGAATCTGTTCTTCATTCAGCATATATTTCTTCGTCACTCCATTCTCTGATCTGAAGGAAATATTCATTGAACTCCTTTCGTCTGCAGTGTGCAGCCAATACATCCTCCAAATGGTATAACCTTTGTTCATTTCTCATACCGTAATTTCCTAATCTATCCACACGTATTGGCCACTCATCACAGGCCATTATATCATCAAAGTACTCTCTGATATAACCCAAATCTGTGTAGTAGATGCAGCCATGTCGAAGTGTCGGGTGCACTCTGGTGTCGACGGAGATACACCAGAAATAATAGATGAAGAAGACACGACTGCCAATGTTATTGACGGCATGGAGAGAGCGGCTCTCAGTGTCCACACGGTACACCAATGGTTTACCTTCCTCCAAATGCTTGTTGTCCAACAACACAAGCAGCAGAGCACCATCCAACTTCACGAGGTAGAACTTGTTATTTCCAAGTTCCGGAAATGAAAATAGTGTATCCATGTTGACAGTACTCACGTGCTTCTCCAACTGGACATTGTTGGTGCACACTAATTTTCCGAACACAAAATTGTTCACAGCTATTGCATACAATTCACCATTGAACGGGGTAATGCAACGCAGAGAATGGTGCTCGATCGAAAATCTTCCTTCTCCCCAATCTTCATCTATACCCTTAGTTGGAGTGCTCTCATCGACCCAAGCAATTTCCGTCGAGTAATCTTTGGAAACGAAGACCATAGTCGGGGACTTCATTACAGTGATTGACTTCAGAATAACATATGGCATATGCGCCTAAAACATAGTATTCAATGTCTTTGTGAGTGGGTTCAGAAGCCGTATCTTGTGCGGCTGGTTCTTCTAGGCAAGCACGATGACGCCACGGCAAAAGCCGACGAAGTAGTATCGAAAATATATTGATGAAGATAACATTCAGCACTAAGATGTTTACGATTGAAAATCAAAATAGATTAACTCTATAGATATGGAGGAATTTGAACCTTGCATGAACTTCCGTTAGATCGATGGTGACGTAGAGGGATGTGCGGAGGTGGAGGAAGGTGAAATCAGCAACGCGTGGAAGGGCGTGTTCTACCATGATCCATTCGTGCAGGTGCATGTCGGGCTCAGGTAAACCTGAGAGCCAATTTCTACAAACTTGCCTCAAAGAAGATTAGGTGTCCATGTACTCCTCGTTCGCCAGTAAGCGGTCCCCGATCTTGTGAAGTGGTCCGTCAGCCCTGAGAGAGGCCCAGTTCACGGAGGCGCCACGCTTGGATGCGCCGCCCTCGGAGGCGACGGGCTCGGGGGCGACGGCCGCCGGCGCATTCTTCTTGTCCATCGCCGGCAAGGGAGCACGCGTAGGGCGTTTGGTGTTTTTTCCTTCGATTTGGAGAAGTTGATGGGACGTGAGAGGCGTGTTTGCGTGCGTGAGTGAGAATGAGACTGTGTGCAGAGGGAGTGCTCTGTACAGGCAACGTGATGGTTGGTCTCGACAGTTTCTCAAAAAAGCTAGACGTTTGGTCTCAACATGCGCACCGCCTAACCACTTCGCACTGCGACACGCGTCCGTGGTACTGCACATCTACACCGTTACATGTACTCAGTTCTACCGTCGAGCCTTACACTGGAAAAATTTATGTACTCAGTTTTCCCCTCGAGTACTAATACTGACTAGTGCAATATACTCAGTTTTACCCTCAAGTGGCTAGTCAACAGAGAGTCAACAAATGGGATTAAGCTATCTAATTGAGTAATTTCATGCGCAAAAAAATAAAATCATAGTGCCTCCTTGATGGCGTGTAGTTGACACGTCCGTTGGGAACCCCAAGAGGAAGGTGTGATGCGCACAGCAGCAACTTTTCCCTCAGAAAGAAACCAAGGTTTATCGAACCAGGAGGAGCCAAGAAGCACGTTGAAGGTTGATGGCGGCGGAGTGTAGTGCGGCGCAACACCAGGGATTCCGGCGCCAACGTGGAACCTGCACAACACAATCACGGAACTTTGCCCTAACGTAACGAGTGAGGTTGTCAATCTCACCGGCTTGCTCGTAAACAAAGGATTAGATGTATAGTGTGGATGATGATGTTTGTTTGCGAAGAACAGTAAAGAACAATTGCAGCAGTTTGTATTTCAGATGTAAAGAATAGGACCGGGGTCCACAGATCAATAGTGGTGTCTCTCCCATAAGATAGCAGATGTTGGGTGAACAAATTACAGTTGTGCAATTGACAAATAAAGAAGGCATAACAATGCACATACATATATCATGATGAGTACTATGAGATTTAATCAGGGCATTACGACAAAGTACATAGACCGCTATCCGAGCATGCATCTATGCCTAAAAAGTCCACCTTCGAAGTTATCATCCGAACCCCTCCGGTATTAAGTTGTAAACAACGAGACAATTGCATTAAGTATGGTGCGTAATGTAATCAACACAAATATCCTTAGACAAAGCATCGATGTTTTATCCCTAGTAGCAACGAGCACATCCACAACCTTAGAACTTTCGTCACATCGTCCTGCATTTAATGGAGGCATGAACCCACTATCGAGCATAAATACCCCCTCTTGGAGTCACAAGTATCAACTTGGCCGAGCCTCTACTAGCAACGGAGAGCATGCAAGAACATAAATAACATATATGATAGATTGATAATCAACTTGACATTGTATTCAATATTCATCGGATCCCAACAAACACAACATGTAGGATTACAAATAGATGATCTTGATCATGATAGGCAGCTCACAAGATCTAACATGATAGCACAATGAGGAGAAGACGACCATCTAGCTACTGCTATGGACCCATAGTCCAGGGGTGGACTACTCACACATCGATCCAGAGGCGATCATGGCGATGAAGAGACCTCCGGGAGATGAATCCCCTCTCCGGCAGGGTGCCGGAGGCGATCTCCTGAATCCCCCGAGATGGGATTGGCGGCGGCGGCGGCGTCTCTGGAAGGTTTTCCGTATCGTGGTTCTCGGTACTGGGCGTTTCGCGACGAAGGCTTTAAGTAGGCGGAAGGGCAGGTCAGGGGGCCACACGAGGGCCCCAAACAACAGGCCGGCGCGGCCAAGGCCCAGGCCGCGCCGCCCTAGTGTGTGGCCACCTCGGGGCCCCACTTCGTATCCTCTTCGGACTTCTGGATGTTTCGTGGAAAAATAGGACCCTGGGCGTTGATTTCATCCAATTCCGAGAATATTTCCTTACTAGGATTTCTGAAACCAAAAACAGCAGAAAACAACAACTGGCTCTTCGGCATCTCGTCAATAGGTTAGTGCCGGAAAATGCATAATAATGACATATAATGTGTATAAAACATGTGAGTATCATCATAAAAGTAGCATGGAACATAAGAAATTATAGATACGTTTGGGACGTATCACTCCTACTCATGGAGTCTTGTTAAGAAGAGGAGGTCTAACACGTGGAAAACAGAATAACACACCACAGGTCCGAAATGATGGAAAGGGCTAGGCAATCCACTTATAGATCTCAACAAAAACCACATGGAACTATATTAAACTTATGCAGTAGCCAACACAACCAAAAGTCAGAAGTGCAGGCTGAGTCCCAAAGGCACAACACAATAAGGAAACTTGCAACCTTATATAAAAGGGGCTATGTAACCCACTTATACACACATTAACAGCCATCCTCGTGTGTGACAAGAGAAATTCAACACTGGATTTGGAGGTAGGCGCTGGAAGCTTTACAAGGGCCAATGGGGAACCAACAATTTAAGGATGAATTGAACCACACCGTCAACAATTCAAACTCGAGACCTTGGCTCTAATACCATTTAAGTTCGAACTGATTGAAAAGGCTAGGCAATCAATTTAGAAAACATCCACAAGAACAACTACCAAGTTGATCCCAGCCGCAGATAAATGCATCCACCAACAAAATAGTCACAGTGCCTCAGTCTCAGGAAACATTTCATAATACCAAGGTACTCACATGTCAATGTCAGTGTTCATCTCCAATTATCTATGGCATTTTATTAGTCTTTGAGAGATTATAACGAATTTGATTGGCCTCCTGCAGTAGGGCATCACATGCTTCTGATCTCGATCTCAACATGTCAACTTGGTTTCATAGCACAACTGCTACAGCTTGTTCTATTTGGAGTTGTTCCTCCAGAACTTGTGCAGAAAAAGACTTGGACTTGGACTTGGACAGCAAAAACCCAGCATTTCGCAAGAAAGTGTTTTTGGTGATATCTTTAATTTTAAGTACCATGGTAAATGTCTCCATACATTCTTCTAGAGTTTTTTCCATACCATCTTTCCCGGGTTTTGCCATCTCCAATTTCATATTTGCCTGAAAAGTTTTCAGTCTTGTAAAAATAAAATTTATTGCAGAGAAACATGCAGACGATAGATTTAATGTGTATGAACTACTTCTAATCCTACAAGTTGGTATGTCTGATTACACATCAAATGCATTTTCACAAAAACGCCTACAAGATCATATTGACATGCCCATTATTGCTCCTACAAATTGGCAAGTGTGTCGTTAAAAAATTTAAATCATAAAGAAGACTTACAATAAAACTTTTTGTGAGTTCTCCTATCACATTATGTTTGTTCTTCTGGCATGCCTCGAACTGCTCTGCCAGAGTCATCTCTTTGTCTGGTTGCATGTTGTTTGCATGATCTACTTTCTGCATTTTTGTACAATCATATAGAAATCAAATAACGTGGTTGAAATGGAGGATGGAAATATAACATGCACACGGAGTTCTACACAATTTACGAGTAACATATGTAGCAGTTGTAACATCCCAACTTTTCAATAAAGAAAGAAAGAGAGAGTTTCCCAAAAACCCAAATTTTCGAACCAACAAAAACTTTTTATCATCATATAGTGCTATGCATATAGATCACCTGGTTAATTATTTGAGTGTGCATTTTGCCATGATGCTTGCTTGTGTGATTACACTTACACTAAAACCCTAACCATGTTCTCTTGATCATCCAAAAACAAGGAAAAAGAAAATAGAAAAGAAAATATAAAATTTCACCTCAACACACACATATGGCTTATGCCATTTTTGCAAATTCCTAACCTAGACCACTTTGGCTTGCACCATTGGTTGTATATGGTTACTAAACACTTATTAGTACTTTTGGAATCAAAGAAACTCAAATCAAATTGAAATCAAATGCAAATTCCAAGTTGCATGCAATATGGTCACATGTGACATTTTTAGCCTGATGCCCACTTTGGGCCCTGATATTTAGAGATTTCCCTTCAACACTTTGCCAACTCTTTGCACCTCATCCAAGACAACATCAAGGAGAACAACTTTGCCCAAAACCATCACCCCAAATTCTGTCGCAATTTCAAATGGTGAGCAAGCAAAGTAGGGACCATGAAACATATGTAAGATCATATGCAATATGTGATTTTGCATTTCAACTTCATTTTGACCACCACCACCTCCATTCTACTTCTCTTATTATATCTTTACACTCCACCAAAAATCTTTTCAAAATTCAAAAATATTTTTCTTGCGGGCATTGTGTCAAACACCTTGCAGGCAGAGTTAGATTTGAAGCCCATACTGAAAAATTGGTTGGACCAGGTCCAACCCTGGCCACCTCTGCTGCCCTGAAGCCTCACCTCACCTCTCAGCATCAACTCCAGCACCTGCAAGCACTGGATAGTGGTCAGCTTGACCAAAACCTTCCATGCCGTGGCATGGCATGGCCACACCATGCCCTCTCCCTCTCTGGTCACCTCCACGCTGCACCACCTTGTCCATTAGCTTCCTCTCACTCTCCTGATCCCGCCAGACACCAGCCTCGACGAAAACTCGCATCACATTGCACAGAACGCGACGCGCCCAAACGTGCCAGTGACGTGCACACACGCGCCCGAGCGCGCACGGCGAACGCCACGGGCACGCCAGAGCGTGACGACGCCCGACGCACCTCGCCTCCACTTGCCAGCTCCGCTCGCCAGTCGCTGCGCCAGACCACCAGGAGACTCGCAGACATCGCCGTTGGACCGCAGGAGGGTTGTGGCCGTCGTCACCGTCGACGTGACCCGCCACGGACCTGCAAGCTTCCATCAAGCTCACCGTCGCATCCGTGCCCCGTTTTCCCCGCAATCAAGTGCTACAGCACCGCCAGGACATCGCCTGCAAGCGCGCGTCATGGCCAGTGCTCCTGCGCCACCCTACCGCCGACGCCATGGCCTACCTCACCTTAGACCCGCGGCCTCTCCCCGCTGCTATAAAAGGGGCACCCTGCTCCTCAAATTGAGCACGCCACTCGCCTCCCCTCTTCTCCCTGAGCAGCCTAGCCACCTCGCCTTGCCGCATTGCCCACCAGATAGCCTCAATCGCAAGCTCACTACCATCGGCTTCCCCTTCCTCGACAATGTTGCGGCGCACACCTCCGACGACCGCCGGATCTCCGACGAGCTCGCCGACCCCCTACCGCCGCTGCCAGTGAGTTCCCCTCTCGTCGGAGACGACGACGCCCCTCGGCCGTTGATCTGTCTTCTAATCGCACGGCTCACGCGCAGCGTACCGTTTCGCTGGAGAAATCCCACTGACGCGTGGCCCCCACGCTGTCAGCTGGCCCGTTGCGATACTGGGCTGGCCCAAGTCCCTCTCTCTCTGCGCAGCCTGTTAGCGTTTCCCGCCAGCCCAACTAATTTGAATTCAAAAATCCAGTTTAGAGTTATTTTGCAATCTGATGCCAAGTTTAAAATTCTATAGGGACAAATCTACTCGGCCAAATTTTACAAACTTGATATTGTTGGAAAGCTTAGAGTTTTATCTACACAATGCCACTGGTTTGAACCCTATATCAGTTGTAGAATTAAACTAGCAAAATAAAAAAGGCAGGGATTTTTGTGAATTCCAATAATTATTAAAAATCAACCACAAATGCTATTAAGTTGATTCCAACTCCTATAGCTCACATTTTACTTACATTATTTGTTTCTGCAACAATATAGCATGGTTACTTTGAGTGATCATGGCCTATTTTAATTAGAGGACTATATGGCTATTTCTAGTCAATGATATTGTCCAAAACTATTTATAAATCATATGGGAGTTTTTCTCTCATTTAAATCTTGTCACAAACATTTCAAAATGAGGTAGAGACTCTGGTCATTTAGGTCTCATGTGAAATTGTTTGATGATATTAAATCATTACCATGTTAGGATTAAATTGCATGAGGTGCTTCACCTCATTTAAATCATTTTCTTAAATGATGAGTATGAAGAGGTTGACTTTGGTCAACCTAGGTCATATCTTTTTCATGAAGGAAATTAAATTGTAATAAGAGAATAAGATGAAATTATTTCTCTAAGGAATTAAAAGTAACACCTTAATTAGTATGAGAGGAAATTATTTTTCTTAAATAAGAAAACAAGTCCACCCACTTAATAGTAATGTGTGATGCTAGCCTAAGTTGTGTGACTCATGAGTGTGTGCTTAGTTTAGTACTTAAGTTTAGTATGATGATTGTATACCCCGTATTCGTATTTTAGACGCTAGTACCGAGGAGTATCAAGAGGAGGAGGAGGTCTACTTCCAAGGAGAAGAAGACCACTTTGACCAATTCCCCAACCAAGGCAAGATAATACTATTGCAAAGTGCAAAGCTCACCATGAGCAATGCATCCCCCATTTATTTTATGTTCATGATCCTATTTCCAAGTTTTACTTTACAAGCTTTATTACTTTTTGTTTTATCAAAGTACTTTTTGATTTATGATCACTTGGTTAGCATTGGATTAGTTCAAGAGTATCAAAGTTAGCCTAGAAGCAAAGCAAATTACTTAGCACCCCTCATACCTAGATGCTAGTGCTAAATTAAAAATGACTACTCTAGATGGGAACATGTGTTGGTGAAATGATGGAGAAAATCTTGGAATGATGAGTCTTTTTCCATTGAATGATTTTGAAGGTGAATATGACATGAATTTGACTTGGTGAACTTGTTAAAAAACTGATGATTGAGTTGGATGCGATACCATTCCAATTCTTGAGTACCCTCACAATACCTGATTATGGGTAAGGCTTAGCTGGAAATTTATGTGTCTTAGTATGGGTTCCCTCTAAACAAGCGTCATAGAGGTTATGCCGAGGCTGCCTCCGTTGAAAGTGAAATGACGTGAATTGAGGTGAATTGTACGGCCAAGCCCTGTGCAGTTCCCGGGATAACAGTTGGCTATCACCGGGAGGCCAAGCTCATGGGGAGAGGTGCCTATACTAGGATGTGTAAGTGAAAGGTTAACGGTTGATGATCTGCGTACCGAGTTACGATGATTCGGGGTTATCCCTGACGGATGTAATCAAATGTTGTGGCACACGTGTGCAACCTCTGCAGAGTGTAAACCTATTCGAATAGCCGCGTCCGCGGTCAGGGACAATTGGAAAGGCCATACTGTTTCCGTCATCATAAATTTATATCTTTTTGACTTATGATTTTGAACTTGAAAGGTGACTTTGAATTTGAATCACAACAGAGTTGTGGGAATGACACTAATGTTCCAACTTGAGTTAGTTAGCACATGAGGAGTTGTTTACTAAAATGTTTCTCAACTAAAATTGGCTTTATGCAAATAACCCTAGAGATTAGAACACTCTCAATAGCAATGTTAGTACTTACTTGAGTATTAGTTTGCGAGTACTGGAAAGTACTCACGGCTTTGTCCCTGGCTATTCAAATGGCCAGACTATGAAGCCGAGCAGCAGTATGAAGAGGACGACCAGCAGGACGTCTACCACAACTAGGAGCTTCTAACGTCAAGCGTTGCCTGTGGAATAGATAATCCACTACTACTTCGCTTCCGCTACGTATTGGTGTAATGATCAATAGATCAAGTGTTGTAATGAGACTGGATCATATGATCCTATTTGTGTAATGACTATGTTGGTATTGTAATGAATGATGACTCTTTAATATTCAACTGTTATGTCTCGCAAAAACAATCTTCCTGGGATTGCGATGTATGGCATAATAGGCATCTGGACTTAAAAATCCGGGTGTTGACAGCAGTACAGACCAGCGGGGCATTACTTTTTGCCAGAGATGCCCAACCAAGTGAAGAGATCCTGTACGGCTTGGTAATCGTTGTTTCAAGCGGTTAGCCTGGTTCCTTTTAGACAACGTCTGCAAAAGGAGACTAGTGAGACACTGGCACAAAATAAGTATTCGAAATTTAATCTGGTTTCACGGTCCTCATAAGCCATACCACATTATTTGGATCAGACCAGTGCTTGACAAGATCTCCCCACTGCTCGTCAGTCATGCAGGGTGCAGGAGACGTTGTTGGAACATTGGCAGTAATCTAGCCAGTGAAGTATGTCGCTTTAAGCTTATAGCGGTGCTGGTGCAACAATTTTTTGAATATGGAAGCGATGACAAACTTTACATCCTCATTATCCTCATGAAATTCAAACCTTAACTGCTCACAACGGTGGAATGATTGGTGAGTTATATAACATAGAAACAACAGTAAGCTACAAGAAATGGGACAGATCAATGTGGAATAATTTATCATTACCAGGAGAAGCATGACTTACATGTAAATTATGCACTAAACTCTCGAACTGTGAAGGGGTGTCAACGTGGTGCTTCCACAATGGGAAGGTAGGAAGTTCATTCCTAATAAAATAGCCAACATGTGATACAAGATATGAAGATTCATGCGGATGAAGTGGCCTTCTGCCACCTACAATAGATGTGATGCGAAATCTTGAACCCATTCCGGAAATCTTAGCTGCAAGTTTTCTTCCTACCGTTGGCCCCCTCGTTTTTATTGATCGTGGCGAACCTACCAAGTTAAGCATTACATCAAGCTATCATGGTATATATATACATAAGGGAGCATTAGACTACAAGTATTGAAAAATTATTACCTTTTTTGGCGTGGGTCTCATCATCGGGAGAGGAGTTGTCTTTCGCAGGACTAAGGGTCGGAGGGAGATCATCACCAGTTTGCTGGTGTTGTGGCAGCACTGTTTGGACATTTGAGGTTGTATCATCTGGGACTAGCATCATGTGTCCTTGGCCATTATTACCTACCACCACTCCTGATGATGCCAATTGTTGGCTCGAATTTGCTGTGGAAACTGGTTCTGTTGGCAATTGTTGCTGAGAAACAGTATTGGCAACTGGTGGTTGTGGAATGTGTGGGCTGGTACATGCTGGGGCTACTTCTGTCTGATTCGATGGTTTGTGGTTTTTACGAGACCTTTTACTGTTATCATTCTTGGCATGTTCGCCACCTCGTGTCAGTCTCTTGTTAGACCTTGTAATAGGAGGAGCAGCACGAGCATCAGGCTTAACCCTTTTTTTATTACGCACTGTCACCCATCCTCCGGTATCAGCCTGAGGTTCCTGTTGAGTGTTCTTCCTCCTGTTCGTTCTTGAAAAGTTCTTGCCCGAATCTGCAGATGCCTGTCACACATAAATGATATTTCAATGTATGCTTGGTCCAACAATTATAGCTGGGCATGAAACCGTTCTCCAGCAGGTGGACGTGAAGGGTCTTTGAGGTAGAGTCATCCTTCATATTCTTACAGGAACTATATGGACAATACATGAAACCATTTGACCGCCTATTTGCCTCAGCCACGTTGAGAAAATAATGCATGCCATTAATGAACTCGGGATGGCACCGGTCACCGTACATCCATTGTCGACTCATCTTTATTATATATGTATATCAAAAATCATTAATTACACAACATCATGGATATATGAGTGACCAACTTAATTAATATTCAAGTTCATCACATAAAACTAAGTTTTTATATAAAAAAGAAGAGGCTCACCGAGGTGGTACGGTGCCGGCTAGGGGACGACGCTGGCGATCGATGGCGGTGAGGACGGGGCTCAAATTGCATATAAAAAAATAAAATCCCTAACTTAGACATTTCATCGAACACCTTGCTAGCACTAGAAAAATAGTATGAGTTAAAACTACCAAAGAAATGAGTTAAATTAGGAACGCCGGAAGAAAGGACGATATTGCTAACCCTTTGATAGATGTATATCATTAATCTTGTTAAAATGGTGGAGAAAAAATAGAGATTTATTGGAGTGTGAGAGGTGCAAAATATTTTAGAGTGTGAGAGGAAGAAAAGAAAATGAGAGCCAGCAGGGCCGGGCTAGGCGATGTGATATAGGGTGGCACCCTTTAGTACCGGTTCGTGTTACGAACCGGTACCAAAGGTCCAGCCTGGCCCCACACGCGCCTGAAATTTGGGTGGAAGACCTTTCATACCGGTTCGTAACACGAACCGGTTCGAAAGCCCCTCACGAACCGGTATAGATGCTCCTCGCCTGCCTGGGCACACAAACCGGTATAAAAGCTCCCTTTAATACCGATTCGTAAGCAAACGGGTACGTAAGCCTCAGACGGATGCCCCTTTTTCTACTAGTGACTCATCATATTGGAACATCAACTTAATTTAGCTGACGATACGAAATGGGCTTAGTAATAGAGGTGTTTTTGCAGTATTGAACGGAACCACCTGAGCGTACCAAATACTACTAGAATCCAATTCTGGAACGTGCACTCTTGCATTTAAATGGACGACGTGCATCTTTCTAGCATCAGATTTTGTACAATAGTTATATGTACTTATTATTTCTCCGCATTATGGTGTATATAGTATACTTGAGACTGATTTTATACTAATTGATCATTCTCTGCATTCAATCTTCTTTTCTGAAGACAAGCATGAGCCTAATTTTTTGACTGCTTTGTACAACAAAGATTTTAGCCGCAACGCCGCGGGGTATTATCTAGTTAATGGAAAACCATACACGCCCTCGATGCCGCCACCAGAGACCAACATCATCATTCATCAGTTATCTTCCTTCCACACCCGATGAACAGCTTCCATGAGTTTCTCCTTCTGTATTGGCTTAGTCAGGTGGAGATCCATCCCTGCTTGGATGGTCTTCTGCAGCTCCTCCTCCACAGAGTGCGCAGTCAGCGCGATGATTGGGGTGTGGATCCCGTAACGGATTTCTTCCTCGCGAATGCGCTTTGTCGCTTCGTAGCCGTCCATCATCGGCATCTAAAAACAACAAAGAAGATCGAGCAGTGTCAAAACCGTCATCAGAAACAAAAGATTGAATTGACTTGCTTGGCATCGACAAATGGAAAATGTACCTGGCAATCCATGAATATCACGTCGTAGGGCAAGACCAACCGTTCCTCTGAAGCAGCACCACCACTTGCAATCTCAAGAGCATTGATGAATATTGCCACAGCTTCGGATCCATCCGCTGCTACCACAACTGTTGCACCCAGAGTGCTCAGCATTTTCTTTTGGATAAGCTGCAGCACTCTCGTGTCTTCCACCAACAGGACGCGCTTCCCTTCCAGTGGCTTGGCATCTTCAAGCTTGGGCAGCTCCTGGGGCACTGCCGCCGCCGACGTGGTTTCAGAAATGGTTTCAGACGACGCAGCAGTGGCCTCCAGAGGCTTATGGTCTCCAAGCATGGGCGGCTCCTTGGGCACTACCACCGCAGCTGTGATTTCAGATGACGCGGCAATGGCCTGATCCGCCGCTGGCACCTCATTGATGGCGATCCCGACCTGATGCGAATGTAGTTGCGGAAACGGAGACGCCTGGAGCTCTCTCATGACCTCGAGGAGCTTGCGCAGCCGGGAGCCGTGGATCGGCTTGCGCAGGTCCATGTCGCAGCTTGCCGCCTCCTTGAGCCTCCTCAAATCCTCGGAGGAGGTCTTGAGGTCAGTAATGCACGCCACCCTGCACGGAACTTGGTTCTTGATGCTCGCGAGGCTCGACGCCTCCTGGAGGATCTCATTGAGCCTCCCACCGGAGACGTCGACGACAACGAGTAGGCCGAAGGGGTGGAGGTGCCCTGCGTGGTTGCCGCTGCTGTTCCGTAGGACCTGGGTGACCATCTCTTTGGAGCTGAAGCACCTGTCAGCTACACCGTCCAAGTCATCACTTACGCCCTGCGACGAAGATATCGACGCTGGCCTAGATGGCGAGGCACCCACGGCGGCGCGTGCCATCTCCATTGTATGGGCGAGGAGCTCGGCACGCGGGACGGGCCAGACCTTCATCCCGACGTTCTCCATCCATGTCTGGAGGATTCGCCGGGTCTCGTCCCCATGGACTAGGAGGACGCACTGCCCACCCTTGAAGCATCCAGGCTCCTTAAACAGGGATGGCACCGCCCTCCCGTGCTCGATGGGCTCTTCAGCGTCACTGATCTTGAGGAAGACGTTTAATCTGAAGCATGTTCCCGCTTCTCCTGGCTCTTTGTCCTTGATGCTTATTTCGCCACCCATCAAACGTACCTTATCAAAACAAGAACAACAAATAAGTAACAACATTGTAAGAAATGCAAAGTAAATTAGAAAACATCACAGCCTGCAAAGTTATAGATAGCCAAACCAAAAAGTACACTAATACAGTGCAGTTGTGTTATTAACAAAAGCAACATAAGTGTTTCTCTAGTTTTTAAACCTAATGAAAAAATAGCTTTTGGATCAATATGTAGCCATCCTAATTTACAAAGAAAAAATATATATACCGTTAGTTTTACTAAAGCTGCAAAAGGAAAATGAGTATAAATTTTACTAGTCTATAATTTATGCATCTGGTCATACAACTGTTTGATTGGATCACAGTAAAAAACAAAGGATTTTCAGGACTCCAAAACGCAATATTGCAATTTCATGCCCATTTGAATTCTATGGTATTTTTATTTCTTTGATTGCATCACAGAAAAAACAAAGGGTTTTCTAAAGAATCAAAGGATCATTTCCAAGAAGGTTGAGTGGATATAAAAATTATCATCAATATAGTGCAAATGAATCCTTAGAAAAAATTCCTTATGTTATTAAGTCCTACGATCAAGCAGCAAACATAGAAAATTTTCTATGAATTACAATCCTCCAAATTTCCTATGAAAATTCTTAATAAAATAGAGCATTAGAATCAATATTCTAATTGTGGTAGTTTAACATGAATAAATAATATAAGGATGGAAGCCACTTACAATGGATTGGACGATGCCTAAGCCTAGGCCGGTGCCACCATGCCCTTCATTTACTTGAACGTAGTTTTCAAACATAGATTCCCTTTTTTCCTTTGGAATCCCAACACCTGTATCTATTACCTCAAAGTAAAACTCAATGGCGTTAGGATCATTCTGAAGAAGTGATCGGCGAGCATTCTGTTCTGCACCTTCTTCCCTCGTTCCTAGCAGCCACCGACAGAACATGCTTGCATGCCAGCGGGGGGCGAACCTAGATGGGGTGCTGATCATGGAATTCCTTCCAATAGGGCGGTTGGCCCAGGCGCGTAGCACGACGTGGCCGTCGTGCGTAAACTTGATGGCATTTCCAAGAAGGTTGTCGAGGATCTGTTTGAAGCGCTTGCAGTCACCGATGACAACATCGCATCGAAGAACAGAGAAGTCACATGGGTCCCAAACCACCTCAATGCCTCTAGACATACCGACGACGTTCGCCATGTCCATGGATTCTTCAAGAACGTCGGCCATGCTGAACTGCACCTCCTCCAATTGCATCTTCCCGGACTCCACCTTGCCCATGTCTAGTATGGTGTTAAGTATATCTGCAACACACGTGTTACATATATGGGCTTAATTTAACATATGTTGAACAAAGAAACTTATTGCGCATCCGAGTACATACATAACCAAAATGGAGTCTCAGTGTGCTCTAAATCCGAAAACGTACACAACCAAGATGAATCGTACATTTGATAAGATATTAGCCTAGCTCTTTAATAGACAAAGACTAAACACATGGTGTGGCTAACATGAATATGCGACCATCTATGTGAAATCGTGAACTACTCAAAACATTATATATATATTCTTTCTTGGGAACAAAATAAAACTGCGTGCTGTAGAAAGTGCGGACTATATTTTTTCTACTGGAAAAAAGTACAACTTAACTATTGCACACTTTACAAATAAAAATTGTGAACTCATTATTTGTGCAATCTCACTTTATATGACGTGCAAATCTGTAGTGACGTGATTACATAAATTAGCTAAATTACCATGGACGGATCACATCTTGGAAAAAAAGGTGGCAAGTATACTTGGCATGCATGGTACCTAGGGAGATATATGGATGTATGGAACTGACCAAAGAGTTTGTTGGTGCCAATCTCCATCTGGTCGAGGTAGTAGGTGAGGTTGGGGTTTGCCCGCGCCTCCGTCCGGGAGACAACAATGAGTCCGGCGACAGCGGCGAGCGAGGAGCGGATGTCGTGGATGGCTGACGCGAATGCGTTGCTCTTATTCATGCTCTTGCGCTCTGCCTGCTGGAGCGCTTCCTTCTGCCTCATGAGCTCACCCTGGAGCGCCGCCTCCCGCGACCCCAACCGCCACAGCGTCCTTGCCATGAAGAAGCACGCCACAGCCGTCATGGCCGCGAGCAAGCACACGACAGAGACCACAGCCACCCCTATCTCTAGAAACATGGCCTCATTTTGCCACACCAGCCGGAGTTCCTGAAGAAGAAAGAGATGATTAGAGAATCAGTTATGGATAAATGCAATTTTGAGGCTAACAACCTAAAACTTTGTTTGGGTGCACCAACAAATCCGTGGATAATTAAAAGTCGGTTTCCGTAACATCTAAAATATGCGTTTTTGGAAAAACGGGCCAGAGATATTTTTGTGAAAACGTGTTTTACCTAAGGAAACTCGATTTTCACGATGAGAAGGCCGGCCGCAATGGCGACTGTCCGGCGTCCGCGCGGAGTCCCCGACGATGCGCTACTGGCTTATGCACGGCTGAGCCTGCCGAGGCGACGGCCACGTTACTGTTGGCTGCAGAGTAGGCTTAATTAGCGGGCGGTGGTGCCGGACTGGCGGCCTTGCTTACGGTGTGAGGGAAGATCCTGTCACCGCTCGCCGCTAGCTAGCCCACGTTGCCGGCTTGAGCATCACCGCACGAATCCAGCAATTAATTCTATCGGATTCCTTTCGTATCTGCAGGTGCAAATGGTTGATTTGCTTGTAATTAAGGAGCACAGCCAGCCTGGTGTTCGGTGTCTTTCGCTTGGAAAATAATTCCAAATACAGAAATTCTCTTTCCCGTGATACTCGCACTCAATTAATATTAACGATGTAGTACGTAATGGTCCTGCTACAGCAGCTGGTGTACTCCGGCGAAGCGGCCACGTACGCCGTCCACCGCCACCACGCTTCGCTGCTTGGGCCTCACGGCCATCACCGCCATATATAGAAAAAGGAAGAACGCCGCCAAGACGACCATCCTCGACACGGTAGGAGGGAGCATGGATGCGGCATCTTGTCGGACATGGCGATGCTAGAGGAGGAGGACGAGTTATGGCCGCCGTCTCGTCGGACACGCCGCCGATGGCAAGATGTCGGGAGAGCTCGCTCTGAAACCGGGAACAAGGCGGCGCTCGAGTAGGATGACAAGTTCTAGGCTGTTGTCTCGCCGGACGTGCTACCGCTAGAACGGCGCCGGTCGGCAAGATGGCTCCTCCGGTCCCTCCCTGTTCGATGGGTTTTCATAAGCTTATTCTTAGCCAAGATGTTAGTAAAACCGGTTTTCCTAAAAATCTTATAAAATATCATTTTCTATAAACTGAGCCATAATCCACGTTACCCAAACAACCACTAAATGTATAACTGTATATCCCAATTCTACATCGCAAAAAGATGTGATGCGATGCGGTACCGGTCGGTTACACGTGCCCGGGCCATAGTATGGTATGGGCCTCCACCCTTCTACCATGCTAGATCCACCCCTATTAGATATGTTATATATGGAGTATGTGTGTATTTCTTATTAAAAAAAGTACGTTGGGATGCTGCATGCTTCTCTAATAAAAAAATGGATGATGCATGCACACGTACCAGGTGTACTCCCCTCGAGAGCTCGAAGCTCGTGCACGCGACTGTGTACTCCGTTTGGTGAGACCCGATCCGGACGTCGTTGAGCTCTAGCTTGGGAGCATCAATGGCGGATGTGGTGCATTTGATATCTAAGAACTGATCCTCCATCTTCTTCTTCTTCGCGTCAGAACCAACGACCAAAGCTTTATAACCTGTAGACGTGTTGTGCTTAGTGTCGATGATCGAGTAGTATGCCTCCACAGTGCCAAAGCCTACAGCGGCCCGATCGGTGATCGGTAGAACGTCCTTAATAGGGACGGAGGCTAAGACCACGCCGGCGTCGCCGACTGGTGCGGAGAAAACCACCATCTGAACGCTTGGGCGGGCCAACCCGGCCCCGAGGGCCACCAGTGAGCCGCTCTTGGTGTCCGCTAGAGCCTGTGCGGCGTTCCGCATGTGCTTCGGCGGCACCACTGCCGCGACGGGTCCGACATGGCTGCCGGTCACCGGATCAACGGCCTGCTTGTACCACTTGCCGCGGCGGCTGACGAACATCTTTTTGGACCGGCTGTCCTTTCCGCGGTAGTAGGTGAAGGCGGAGCCGTCGGTGCCGGCGTATGACATCTCGGCCACGTGTGGCTGCATTGCGAACACCATGAACAAGTTTTGTTCCACCTGACATGTCAACACGTACCGGATTATACATGAGTAATAGCCCTACATAGGTGTGTACATCTTCTTTTGGGAGTGTTCATAATTATCAAATTAACATGGTACGAACAGGCCATATTTTTCCAACTAAGAAAATATTTTTTTGCATACACACATAATATTTACTCAATATTTCAAAATATCTTCTTAAATACCCAAATTTATTACAGTATTTTTTCTTTGCCACCTAACATGTCAACATATACCGGAATATACATGAGTAATCCATGAGAGTAGATAATTAACTCTTCGTACAACATATATGCAGGAATATACATGAGTATTTTTTTCTTTGCCACCTAACATGTCAACCCATGCGATGGGTGTACAAAATCCACTCTCATAGTAGAATTAAACTAATTTAGCTCTTCGTACATGTTTACATCTTCTTTTTGGACGTGTTCATAATTATCAAATTAACATTGTATGAAGAGGTCATCTTTTTCCATCTAACAAAATATTTATGGATAATAATTACTCAATATTTCAAAATATCTGCATAAATGCCTAAATTTATCATAGTATATTACATTGTACAGTACAATGATTAGTACATATTACGTTTCCATCTAAAGATTGTGTTTGGAAAGGAAAGTGCATAATAATTACTAATTAGTCGTGCATGCATTGCAAAATATTTTTACAACTAAGAAAACATATGATTTGCGTACACATATAATTAATCAATATTACAAAAATATATTAATTAATGCTCAAATTTATATCACTGTATATCAAACATATACCAGATTGATTATATTTTTTGAAGTTTTATAAGATTGTGTTTAGAAAGGAAAGTGCATCAATATTAGTCATGCATGCATTGCCAAAAAAAAGCATAACAAAATCAAGGCACTTACGCGAGATAAGCGATTCATGTTGCTCGTAGCCGCTAGGTAGTCTGCAACTACAAAGGCGGAATGGTTGGCTGCTAGGATAGCCTGCATGCCGCCGACGACGTGGTCCAGCGACGCGTACATGTTGCTCGACACAGCAGCACTAGTTTCTTCTTTTACATGCCTAGAGACGGAAATGTAGGCCAGAGCTACCACGAGAATGGTCGCTCCATGGGCAACCTGCATATGCATACACAGTTGGGGCCTCTTAATATAAACATCAAATAGCAATACATGTATATATATAATTAAGTGTTTCCAATAGACAATTAAGTGCGTCCAATAGACAGTATCCAAAAGCAATGTACATACTAAATAATTTATAAATATCATTGCCAAACCTAAACATACTGTACGAATGGGTCTACTTTTTGTCAGCAGGGTCTGCCCGGTTTGCAACATTGCGTCAGGGCATGAAGTGTGTTGTGTTACCCTGCTAATTCGTGGAGATATTGTGCTTGCATTTTTTTGGGTTTGATGTACCGTATCTACTGAGTCATTCGTGGAGATATTGTGCTTACATCTTTTTGTTTTGCTTAAAGTTATTCATGGAGAATGATGCCACACTCCTCTTTCGCATATCATTTTCATTTATTTTCACACCTCATTAATGTATATATGATGTATGATATATAGGTCTCTTTTAAAATATTCAAAAGATTGCGAAATCATAAATGTTTTTCCAGCTCACTAGAACGTGAAAAAGGGATGTTGCCACGTGCACATTTTTCATGACTTTCAATCTGTAGTTGCAAGTAGTAAGGCAGGACATCAAGTGTTTAAACTCGTCTAACGGTAACTTTTGTCGCGACATTCGATAGAAGATGCAACTATTAAGTCGAGATTTAGAGCGTTCTACTCATCTAGAGGTAATGTTTGCCATGACATTCCATGTCTGTAGATTCAAGTGTTTTCATGCATCTAAGGGAACGATGTGGTGATATTCCATCAGCAAGTGTAAGTACATAAAAATGAATTTCAAAATGATGACAGGTTACATTGTTATTTTGATGGACCGAATCCACTCAAGAATATGTAGGTTAGAAAAATAATGTCACTTTTCTATGTATCATTTGTATTTATTTTGTTTTTTTATCATACGCAAAATACTTGCATGTCATTTCCTTTAAGATTGGGAGAAGTTATATATACCAGGACTGAAGCAGAAAATGAAAACAAGATAGATCCACCAAATGGAAGAATCAGAACTACTGACAGGGGAAGAAAAACTATAATCTACATCATTAATACTTAAAATATTGCAAAATAAATATGTAGAAAGTGACTTTAATTTTCATATATACTATTTATTAAAATATTAATATCACTAGTGTATATTTTGATATATGAGTGGAAACGGTTATTTTCTTGTCTCATTAATGTATATGATATCAAAATCTTTATCAAATATTTAAAAGAATGCACAACCATAAATATTTTTTTTGTTTACGGGGACGTGACAAGGGATGCTGCCATATGTCTCCACTCATTCAATGGTAACAATTTTCATGTGTTACGATTTGTAGTTGCAAGTATTAAGGCAGGCCACCGAGTGTTTCTGCTTGTCTAACGGTAATTTTTGTCGCAACATTCGATAGAAGATGCAAGTATTAAGTTGAGATTTTGAGCACTCTACTCGTCAAGAGGTATCATTTGCAGTGACATTCTAAGTCAAGATTAAAATTGTATCCACTCATCTAACGGTTTTATTTGTCACGACATTACATCAGTAAGTGCAAGTACGTAAAACGTAAAGTTCGAAGTGTATCAATCATCTTCGAATCTCATCAATAGGTGTGATACTTGCACTTACGACAAAGTGTGTCCCCCTACTTGTGACAACCAGAGGCTAGCTCACCACCACCTCATGAAATTGGAAGGATACAACATATTTAGTAGGGCATACGACATAGGTAGGTTTGACATATTTAGTAGTACATCACAATATAAAGAAAACATTACTAGAGCATACAATGAAGTGTGTTCCCCTAATTGCGACATGCGAGGGCTAGCTCACCACCGCCTCATGAACTTGGAAGGATATTCGTGTTGCATGTAGTGGAAGCTTACAGGATATTCTTGGCATTTACGAAGCACGTCACGCGTGTTTAGTCTATCAATCAAGAAGAGCCAACAGAAAACCCAATGCATCATATTGCATCTGGATTTTCATATAACAGGATAGCAGACCGGCCGGGCTATGGACAAGATGATGAAAATCATCTAGGACGGATGAAAACTATCTAGTCTAGATCTATATCTTAAGGCCACGCAGCACACCATGTGGGAGGATATAATAGACCAGATCTTACAAATGTGAAAACAAAAACGCATATACTTTCGGCTGAAAAATAAGCCATTAGCCATGACTTCAATAAATTTAAAAAAAAAACTATGGGACATATAGACATGTGTGCTCTACGTACCGGAGGGATAAAGGCCAGGAAGTGCTTGAAGCGAGTACCACACTTTCGAATCCCTTCAGCCATCCTGTTGGGTGTTGCAAAATGCAAACTACTGTATAGAAATTGATCTCTCTTAGTTTACGTATTTCTTACAATACATGCCCTCCTTTTATAATGTCTGGAGCGAAACCTAGAATACAGGGTATTTCGAAACCATGGCCTCGAAACTACCATACACTCAGCCGCTTGTTTTGAATTAAACCATGTATGTGTATAGTGCTATTTATTTTCCTTTAATTTGCTTTTATCATTGATTCTATATCGGTTCTTCACAGTAGTAATGGGAAAAGATATTGTACGTAATCTACAAGATCCTCTTCAATGTTAGATTTTTATTTGAAAGATCATGGGAGATTGCTACCAGCCACGTTATGTCAATAACTTAGTACCATTCTCTTGTGGAAGCTAGTGATATAATATCGTGATATAATAGGAAAAATCTTCTAATTAGGGATCATTAACTCACTATAATTCTTTTTTAATCTTGACGCTATTCATTTGTGAAAAGGACTCTATTGACTAAAACAAGAGTGCACACCCTGAAAAATAAAATAAAAATACATCGTGGTCCCTATGGGTGAATGCATTCTTCCTCATGAACAAACCGATAGTGTGCCGCTGCTGCTCCTCCATCATAGAGGCAGCCCACCATTGGTGATTGTGTATGGGAAGTCATCAAGGTGACGACCTTGCATAAGCAATGCTTGGAGAAGATACCGTCGAAGTCATCTTTGTTGAAAGATCCGAATATTCAATATCTTAATATCCAAAAATATTCCTACGCCTCATGCTGGTACCGGAGGCCGCACCAACAAGGCGGAGAGGAGGGAGGAAAAAACTACAAAGGGAATCCTCCGCCTCCGTGCCAAAAAAACATTGCAAACCCTAACCTCAACGATAAGAGAGGCCGACGGGAATCTAGGCCAATAAGCCATCGACGTCGTCGCAGCCGACACTGTCGAGATCTAGAGGCTCGGGGGGAATTATTCGCCATCTCGGCACCATCACCGCCATCAGCGAAGTGTCAACCGAGATCCCTACTAAAAGCCTCGAAGCAGGGGAAAACCATGACTCTAGCCAGTAGATCAGGGCCTCCCCACACTCCCACATCGGTCGAGCTAGCGGAGGAGGAGGGGGTGATGGTCTATTGACAAGGGAGGAGTGGCGGCGTGGAACGCCCACAAGATCAGCTCTCTAGGGTTTTCTCTACCTCACGCGTGGGAGGTCCTATGTTGATGCTATATATAGAGCGTGTATTCGTCCCGGTGTCTCACATTGAGCTATCTCAGAGATTAAAACGACAATTCAGGTTTTTTCCCTCATTAAAACTCCATCAAAAAGTAGCGTGCCTATCAAATTAGATTCATTATTAGATAAAAAATATCTCGAATTAAGCACGGAAATTGGAAAATTCCATTTGTTGATGTTTGTTGTCAAACTTGGGATTAGAATATAAGACTAAGTTGGTATCTGGATCGGACATATTGTGCAGAAGGAGTTGGTCATACATGTTTACAACTTTACATGTTATTTTGGGCGTGTTCATAACTATCAGCTTTGTATGAAACATGTCATATTTCTACTATCGAGTACTTCCTCCATCTCATAAAAAATGTGTCAACTTTATCAAAATTTAGATATATCTACCTACTAGATAGTGTCTAGACACATCCAAATCCTATATAACTAAGAAGTTCATCCCCACTATCCTATTTCTCTAAACATGCAGCTATGCCACCTCAGCGGTCCCACCCAATCTACAAATCCAAGCTATTCACCTAAGAAAATGAGTAACCACTCACCATGCATAGAAATTGGCACCTAAGCAGACTTTCACGTTAGGATTTTTTTCACCGGCATAACGTCCTCTCAATTCTGTTCACATCCCCTTTGCCCTTTGCTCTTTCCCATTTCCATGCATGTGCAGTGGTGGGCCATCTAATTTATTTCTTATCTAAAACAGATCAGCAAGCGATTAGATTTCCAGTTCTGTTTGTTTCAACTTCAGAAACTTCTGGTGATCCGTATTTAATTCCTCCTTACCTCCACCATCCCATCCAACATCCATATATAGCATTAGCCGGCCGCTTGCCCCCAAACTGAAAATTGATTTTGACTGATTGTGGGTCTCCTTCTGTCCTCTATTTTTCACCGTATGCCCATGTTTCTACACTATATCTCCATGTTCCTCTCATGATGTACTGGCAGAGTAGCTCTCTCTGGTACTGGGCGCCCTCGCAGTTTACTGAATCGGCCACGCGCGCTGCAGCCAAAAGTAGCGTCAGCTTGTGGTAGCATCGAGCCATCGACGCCATCTGGAGCAGCAGCAAACCAAGACATGATGTAAGATTCTAGGTAGACTCTACGCACAAACACTATTAAATATTTATGGATCAAGCAAATTTGATGTGCTAATTGCATTGAGGAAGCCCATCATGTCATCCATCAGAGGTAACTCAAGTTTCGTTTTTTGTTCGTTTGTTGGATTGGACTCATAATTTGTGCAGATCTTATTTATCTTGAAAAACCAACTTTTTTTTTACTTTTTTTTGTATAATGATCTACAGGAATACTCATGCAGCTCGGGTTGTCGTGCAAACTGTATTTATTTTTATGCACAACTTTGATGTAGGATATCTTCCACCTATTCATACATCGTTACCAAGAGGTTGCTTTTCATGAAATTTCGCCAGGAACTGCACACTGCCTTGAATATTACTGGAACGCTGATTATAATTGATACATAGCTGCCGGGTTTGTATGACGTTCCCAAAAACTGTGTTTAGCACAATCAAAACCGAGGGAGGAAAAATTTAAGGTATCTATTCGATGCTCAAACAGAAATTTATATCTCACTGTTGTTTATACATGTCCTCATGCAAGATCTTACTGAGTTATATCTCCTTCTCAATTTTCCATTCGTCATATCTTCCAGTTAAGTGACACATCCGCATTCTTCCAGTTAAGTGACACACAGGCTCAAAAAGTGTGAAGTGACACACAGTTTCACTATTTGGGGTTATCTCCCTTTACTCTGTTTCGTATTCCATGAATACAACACCCTTGAACATTGTTTCTAATCTGCATCGTTTGGACTTCTAGGACTTCTATTCCGGAAGGAAAACATGTTTTGTTCATGGATAAGCTGGCCTTTTGGACAGATCATTAAACAACACAGCTAAGTATTAAGTGTTGATACCCGCAAAAAAAGTGGCAAGTGTTGATATTTTTTGTTATTTGTCGTGTTAATAATTACAATCATCAGTTTTTTAAGCCATTAAAAATATTTCTCTATCATCATTGATCATAGAGTTATGTAGGCAACATAATTCACGGCTTTATGCTTTCTATAACAGTAACCAAGCGATTATCCTTTTTGTGAACAGTCACAAGGCCCTTTTTTAAAATGAAATCAGGTAAAGTAGTTGCCTTATATATTGCTATAGATGGTGTAACATGGAATGTCTGCAAGTCAAAATAAAAGGACGTTAATTACCAGGGGAGAAACGAAGCAAATAGTGATGTTATGCTCCATTAAATACTCGCGCCATCCTTTCGCCCTTGGTCTTCTAGAAGAAAAAATGTCACTAGCGGTGAATTTGCTGTTGAAAATCTCACATTATATTCTTTTAAGATATTGCAGGCAATCAAAGTGCCATGAATGATCTCAAACACTTGGAAGATGAATTATGCGAGCAGGTTAACATGTGTCCCAATATTGAAGCTTACACCAGCAGATCTTGCATGATAGTGGCCGCAGAGCCAGGTGGCAATCGTCACCCAAAATCATCAGCAATAGTGCCATTTAGAGATCAAATGTTGGGCAGTTTCAAAAATGTTCTCGCAAAACTTAGAAAATAATACCAATCAAAATTATTCATTATTCATAGTATTATGTTGCTCATCCTCTAACTAAATAGTTGTTGCACTAACTATTTTATAAATTTCATCCCTATATATTGTCTCCCACATTTATATATTTTCTACTCTGTAATGACTAATAGTATTAGGGTAGTCACTTTGCAGGGTGTATCTACAATCTACAACAATAATTTCCGCAGCAACGCGCGGGGTATTATCTAGTTTTGACAAAGTTCCAACACTTTTGGTGGGACGGGGGAGTACAATCCTTTAATATATGCCAAAATTTGGTTGTATAGATATACAAATGCTCAGTTTTTCAAACAATCTTTATAAATGCTCATACTTTTACAACGCAGATCAAAACAAATCAAAGTAATTAAAGATTCTAGTTTAAAAGTTGGAAAATGTTATTGTTTGTAAGGAAAGTATATGATGGAGAAATTGTACGAAAACCTGGCCCAATTATTAGACAAAGTTTTCCTTAAAAAGAAAAGTGGCATCCTAGTATTCTAGTACGGATGGAGTAGCGAACCATGGAGTGTTCATGCGTAACTTATCGGTGATGTTTTTTTGTAAAAAGGAAAATCAAGGAGCATGCATGTGTGCAGTTTACATTAAAGGTTAATAGCATTGCTACACGACAATGACAACAGTGTGTTGGTCAAGTGGTCATCCCTCCCTGGCAAGCTTATCCGTTTTACACAACTGATGAGCATCTGCTTGTTTGAGAGAAGCATCGTAGTACATGTCTTCAAAGTCGCCCTCTAGCACATAAGGCTCTCGAGAAGTTCATTAGTTCATTGATAACCGTGCCATCTTCCTGGGAAGTTGTCTATCCTCGCTGAATATGTTTTGCAACCTCGTCTTCGTTCCCAAAAGCCTGGAAGGACCGAAAGATACAACACATGCTAAGCAAGTGTGCTAAGCGCTTAGACTTCTCTATGCGTTCTTCATGAAAACATAAGGATTCAATAACTATATAATAGTGTTTATTTTGGTTGCTTGTGATCTTCAGAGAGTCCACAACACCATGGAATTTTGTGCTAGCAACACATCCATGATGATCATAGCAGTGCCACTTGTGGCTTCTTTCGTGTGTGTGGAGAAGAAAACAGTTGGGCCACGTCGAGTTCAACTATAGTGTTCAATAAAGTCCCCAAACGACTTGCGTCCCAAGATTCATCTTAGGTAGGAGGCAACAGATCCTTACAACTAGACTGTGGTTGCAGTCGGTGAAGCATGCCAAAGCAGTGCAGTCCTTGTACTTCTCGTCTGCATGAGCGGCTTAAGCTCTGGCCAACTTGTCGAAGAAGCCTCTGTCTGAGCACCTCAAGCAAGATTCATTTGTCATTATCCACACATACAAGGTGGACCGACGCCGGTGATATGCTAGTATCGGCTTCAACACTGAGAGACAGTATGAGCAAGCACGCTAGGGTTGATAACCATTGAGGTCTCCCATGCTTCTATCGCGCCTCATGCTTGCTTATTTAGGCTAGGGGGCATCGGCCCACTCACTTGTGGCCTAAGTTTCCAAACCCTAATCCTAGCCCATGTGGGCTCTACCCATAAATTTGTCCCTATCTGATGCATCTCAAATGTATCTACTTTCCTAGGTACATTGCTTGATGATAATCTCCGGAATCTCACCATACTTGGATAAAACTGCTAAATCTGACGATGTTTTTAGCAAAAGTCTTCTTTCTGTCTATTTTCACAGGAAATATTCGAGGAAAAATACCACGCATGTTTTTCACCAAAACAAGGACCTTGGGGCTTTGGAATCACACGAGGGGGCCACGAGGACCAAAAGAGCACATGTGGTGCGACCCCTCTAGTGGGCGCGCCACACATGCCCTTTTGGGCCTGGAGTGTCGTCTCGGCCTCTCGTTTGGCTTACCCCCATATATACCTGAAAAAACTAGGTATCCAGAAGCATGGACCTTTCGCAAAACAAAGCGCCTCCACATCCACAATCTTTGTTTCGGGGGTCAGATTGGTCATGGTCTGCATGTCGGGGAGGGGGGTTTCGATGTCTTCACAACCATCATCGCCATCAACGTCATCACCAACAACCATGTGCTAACCCTCCATCATGATGTGTGGGTAGTTCTCCATAGGCATGTGGGGTGGAAGGGGATTGGATGAGATTGATCATGTAATCATCCATATGTATTGAGATTTGAGGTATTTGTCATGAGGATATTCTTGTATTAGTGTTGGTACATGATACGTCTCAAACGTATCTATAATTTCTTATGTTCCATGCTAGTTTTATGACAATACTCACATGTTTTACATACACTTTATATCATTTTAATGCATTTTCCGGTACTAACCTATTAACAAGATGCCGAAGCGCCATTTCCTGTTTTCTGCTGTTTTTGGTTTCAGAAATCCTACACAGGAAATATTCTCGGAATTGGACGAAACAAAAGCCCACGGTCTTATTTTCCACGGAGTCTTCCAGAACACCGAAGAGGAGACGAAGAGCGGCCACGAGGCGGCCACACCATAGGGGGGCGCGGCCCACCCCTGGCCGCACCGCCATATGGGGTGGGCCCCTCGGGCGTCCCCCGACTCTGCTCCTTCGCCTATATAATCCTTCCGTCGCGAAAACGCTATGACCGAGAGCCACGATACGAGAAAAGTTCCAGAGACGCCGCCGCCGTCAACCCCATCTCGGGGGGTTCTGAAGATCACCTCCGGCACCCTGCCGGAGAGGGGAATCACCACCGGAGGGCTCTACATCACCATGCCCGCCTCCGGACTGATGCGTGAGTAGTTAATCCTTGGACTATGGGTCCATAGCAGTAGCTAGATGGTTGTCTTCTCCTCTTGTGCTATCATGTTTAGATCTTGTGAGCTGCTGATGACCCACAAGTATAGGGGGTGTATCGTAGTACTTTCGATAAATAAGAGTGTCGAACCCAACGAGGAGCAGAAGGTGTTGACAAGAAGTTTCGATGAAGGATTCACTGTAAATGCTCACAGACAAGTATTCAGGGGGTTTTGATATAACAAATGAACAAAGTACAAGTAAGTAAAGTGCGAGAGAAATAATTGCAGCGAGTGGCCCAATCCTTTTTAGCACAAAGGACAAGCCGGTTTGTTTACTTATAATGACCAAACGTTCTTGAGGACACACGGGAATTTAGTCTAGTGCTTTCGCTTCATATAGCTGATTAATCTTCATTGTTTTGATAAGTGTTGTGTGGGTGAACCTATGCTAATGTACCGCCCTTCCTAGGACTAATACATACTTGTGATTATACCCCTTGCAAGCATCCGCAACTACAAGAAAGTAATTAAGATAAATCTAACCACAGACTTAAACTCTGAGATCCTGCTATCCCTCCTGCATCGATATACCAACGGGGGTTTAGGTTTCTATCACTCCGGCAACCCCGCAATTAGCAAACAAATACAAGATGCATTCCCCTAGGCCCATAAATGGTGAAGTGTCATGTAGTCGACGTTCACACGACACCACTAGAAGAATAACAGCACAACTTAAATATCACAACATTGAATATTAACCAACATAATTCACTACTAACATTTAGACTTCACCCATGTCCTCAAGAACTAAACGAACTACTCACGAGACATCATATGGAACATGATCAGAGGTGATATGATGATGAATAACAATCTGAACATAAACCTTGGTTCAATAGTTTCACTCAATAGCATCAATAACAAGTAGAAATCAACACCGGGAGAGTTTCCCCTATCAAACAATCAAGATCAAACCCAAATTGTTACAGCGGTGATGAGGTGCAGCGGTGAAGATGGCGGTGATGATGATGATGATGGTGATGATGATGATGGAGATGATGTCCAGCTCGATGACGGTGACGATGGCGTCGATTTCCCCCTCCGGGATGGAATTTTCCCGGCGGATTTCAGCCTGCCAGAGAGCTCTTTTCTCTCTGGTGTTCTCCGCCCCGCAGAGGCGGCTGTGACTCTTCGCGACTATCCTCTGGGGCTTAGGTTTTCGGGACGAAGATGTACGCGAAGAGAAGGAGGCCAGTGGGGGCTGTGGGCCCCCTCCTCACAAGGCGGCGCGGCCAGGCCTTGGGCTGCGCCGGCCTATGAGGTGGGCCCACCTCGGCTCCCCTCGGCTCCCCCTTCTGGCTCCCTTCGTCTTCTGGAAAAATAGGATTTTTCATATAATTTCCGTCAAGTGTTGATCTTCCGAAATATTGCATTCCGACGGTGCTTTTTCCATCGAATCCCGACTCCGGTGCGCGATCCTCCAATAATCATGAAACATGCAAAATAGATGAAATAACATAAGTATCATCTCCAAATATGAAATATATCAATGAATAACAACAAATTATGATATAAAATAGTGATGCAAAATGGACGTATCAACTCCCCCCAAGCTTAGACTTCGCTTGTCCCCAAGCGAAACTGAACTCGGTAAACAAGACCACATGTTTATGGAGTGAAGAGTCGATAAATAAAATACGGACAAGAAGCATCATATTCATGCACACAAGACATTCTAGTAGACAACTTCCTCATATAATTCAACTTGAAACAAGTAGAAGGTAATCACAAATAAAGGTGCATAAGGAATCATAATTGGTGATGGCAAACTTTGTTCTTGGTCAGAGAACAGGTTAACGAGTTATACTTATCTATTGAGCAGCGCTCTCATATTAAAGCTTATAATAAACTTGCATACTCAATCATAGTAATCTCCTCATAATCATCGATAACTTTCAAAGCTGTATTCATTCAGATAAAACTTGTACTAAACAAGGAAGAGTAAAAGACATGATGAAATAGATCACAATATAAATGGTTTGATCACAACAACTCAAATGCTTGCTTGAGATGGAGGGAAATAGGTTTACTGACTCAACATAAAGTAAAAGACGGGCCCTTCGCAGAGGGAAGCGAGGATTAAATCATGTGCTAGAGCTTTTTAAGTTTTGAAATCATATAGAGAGCATAAAAGTAAAGTTTTGAGAGGTGTTTGTTGTTGTCAACGAATGGTAGTGGGTACTCTAACCCCCTTGCCAAACGAGACCTCCAAAGAGCGGCTCCCATGAAGGATGTTATCTCTACCGGCAAGGTAGATCATCCCTCTTCTCTTTTGTTTACACATGTACTTTAGTTTATTTAAGGATGACACTCGTTGACGTCGAAACCCACTCGGCGGGCAGAGACGGGCAACACCGTAGAGCCGGGAACAAGCGGGGCTGCGGCTGGCCCCGGTCCTCCGAGCGACGGCCCGCAAAGCCTCCTGGTCGCACGCGCCGATGTTTATCACAAGGGCGTGCCACCTGACCTATACCTGGTCAGGAAGGTGTGGATGATGCCTCGCTTAGTTTCCTGCAGGGCACACACGTAAACGTTAAATACGAGCCTCGATCGGCTCTCAGGTTGTCCTGTGAATCGGCTCAAAGAGCCGATCCACCCATGATTCAGACGGGGTGTCCGAATATATGGTGGTCCTGCTTGATCAAGGTAAAGCTAATGAGATCTACGACGATCTAGGGTTTTCACCGCATAATCGGATCGTCCTACTCCAGGTTGGGCCTCGCGGCCACGCACGGTGATCGTAAGCCGATCCTAAACAAGGCCTAAAAACCAACACGAAGTTGATCCTCGGAACATCCTGCTTAGGGCCAACGAACGACACCCTACGTGCCGCTGGATCCTCCCCCCCCCCTTTGTAAGGCCTAACTATTGCAGGATATTAAACTAATCCTTGTAGAACAAGGAGCAATCGTAACGGATCAGATCTACTAAACTATGATCAAGGGGGTGCCGCCCCTACACCTAAGATAGATGTAAGGGCGGCTAGACATGCAAGGGTTGCACTACGAAAGCATGTAATATGAAGAACAATGCTAACCCTAACATGTCTAAGATAACTACGTTGCTCGCCATCAAAAAGGCTTCAGTACGAGCAACGCATGAACAACGTAGGCAGGCTTGTGCTGCCTAGATCGCAAGATGCGATCTAGGCAGCATGACGCTTACCGGTAGAAACCCTCGAGACGAAGGGGTTGGCGATGCGCCGAGATTTGTTTGTGGTTGAACGTTGGTTGTTGTTTATTCCATAAACCCTAGGTACATATTTATAGTCCAGCGGACTTTCTAATTCGGACGTGCACTAAACCGTGCACGAGATAAACTCTAACTTTTAATCTAAGATGCGATCTACTATAATACAGATACATGGGCAATTTAGCCCAACTTCGCGTATAAGGCCAATTCTTGTTTTTCCTTCCATGTATATCTTCAAGTCTATCTCAATCGTGGCCCACCTCTGACTCGGTCAAATTCTGGTGATAACACATGCCCCCCTGGTTTTGGAAATGACATTTCCAAAATCATTATGTCCTTCTTTCGTCGGGTCATGTCGTGGCAGAACCGTTGCAGTATCCTTCATCATGATGCCCTGCTTTCTCAACTTCTCCACGTGACCTGGCGGTTTTTTATTTTTATTTTTTAGGCACCACTTCCTCGGAAACTGCTGTGGCATTGAATTTCCACTATATCCCCTTTTATTTAACCGCTATGAACAGTTCTGCTCTGCATCTCCTTCGCACTAGCAGTCCAAAAGCCCTCCTGCACCACCATGTCTTCTTCCTCCTCTGCTCCATCGGATCCTTCCAGCCAGTCCTCCACGTCCCGTGAGCCGACGCCAGAGTACAACCCGGCGGAGGCCCATGCGGCCAACACCCGTCGCGCCATTGCGGCTGGGGAGGAGTCAGACAATGACTTCTCCATCTGGTCCGAGGACGACCAGTCCTCGACGGACGGGGAGAGCGACCTCCGCTTCCTCGCCGACGGGGAATCGGAGGAGGAGAGCGATGACGATCGCTTCTCCTGGGATGACTTCACCTCCTCCGAGGGGGTGGAAGAGGAGGAAGAGGAAGAGGAGGACGACGACGACAGCCCCTCCGACGAACCGCCGGCCAAGCGGTTCTGCCCCTGGCCGGGCAACCTTAGCGACTTCGACAGCGATGAGGACGATGCTGACGAAGAAGACGAGGACAATGAGGGCCCGATCGGCGGCCACTGGAGCGACGACGAGCCCGCCGGGAGCAGCGCCGACAGTGGCGACGACGGTGACGACGAGGGCAGCGACGGCCCGTAGATAAGACCTCTAGTATAGGGCCAGTAGTAGTAGATGGGGCAATGTATCCCCTTAGCATTTCCTCTTGAGAACAATCAGCTCTTTGATGTAAGAAATTCCGCCTATTAATGAAGAACTTTTCCCCAATCTGATTTTGCTGATTTCCTTTGAGCTTAATTTAGCCGATTCCTTCTCACACTGACCTTGCCGATTCGTCCCCTTTGCCAATGCGTAATAAGCCGATGACAACGCACCGGTCTCTCAATGTCCCATTCTTCACCCCTTTGACGTTGGAGCGATCGCGAATTTGATCAATGCCCGAGAGCTGACGTTAACATATCAATCCTTCACGATCCATCTTTGAGCTCTGGCTGATAACTCTGTGACAGAACACCGCTCCCCAAACCAGTTGTGTCGCAGGGCTAGCCGATTCCAACCAAATCGGCTCCTCAGAGGCGAATCAGCCACATGTGCCGACATTAGCCTCAACTCATGACGTAGCCCCAAGCAGAGAACCTTTACGGTGAGCTGCCCCCCGAGCTTCTTCAACTCTTGCCGGCCAGATCGGCTCCTTTCCATTGGTGGATCTGACGCGACCCATCCTTGACCTGATCTGCACGTACAGGCTGCTCTTGGCATTGTTCTTGAAGAGAGAATCCGAGCTCTTAAGCTACTCCATTAAGGAGTTCTTTCATTAAAACCCTCTTCGTGCTCCATTGACCCTCCGATCGTGACAGTTATTCCTCTCGAGTTGATGGCCATGCATCGGCTTCCATATCCTTAAGTCGATGTCTGCTGCATCGGCTGTGCTCGATTTTTTTTTTATTTTTTCGAATTTTACGGCCGACTTGTGCATCGGCCCCATACTCCAATACCCATCACCAAGGGATGAGTCGCTTCTATAGCATATCCTCGTGTTCTATCCACCTGGGTGCCCCCCCGAGCCGATTCTGTCAAGAGAATTGATGGTATCGGCACTGTTGGATAACATGTTGAACCCAGGCAGAATGGTGGGTGAGGATAATTTTGGCCGATTACTGGAATCGGCCTCCACGTTGCTTGCTCGGTGAAGGTTTTGTAAGTTCCCTTCATAAATTTTTGGGGCCGATCACAAGGACCAGCCTCGCCATGTTTGCTCCTTGACGTGCTCTTGCTACTCGTTCAGGCCGGTAGACAAAACCAGCCCAATCTCTGACTTTATCCTGTTGGTGCGCTTGCTGTCGTCCACCTTGGATGTATCGTGTAACCGTGGAGCACTGAGCTTTGCCGGAAGAACGAGTACCACGTTTGTGCCAGCCGATGTTTCCTCATCGGCTTTCCTTTGCTTGGGGCGCCACTCCATTTTTCGTGGACGACCCTCTTCATCTAGGGTTCGCTGAACCTTCGCAGCTAGATCAGGCCTTGCCTTCCTCAATGTATGCAAGTATAACCTCTCGGCTTCTTCCAGGCCGCGCAATCGTTGAACCCTGCGTTTCTGGGAACGGCTGAGTCCGTCAGGGCACCACCTTGGCCGGTGGTACCTGTCTTCTTCTTCTCCCTCGTCTTCTGAATCTTCGAGATCTTCCAACCGAGGGACTCAGCTCGTTTGCTTCGTGGCGGGAGAGGTCCCAAGCGCTCGAACACGGACACGTTGGCTGCCTCCTTCTTTTTCGGTTGCATTCGGGCAATTGCCGATTGTTGGCAATCGGCTCATTCCTGAATCCCAGCAGTGCCTGAAGAAGGGACAATCCCAGTGCCTGTCCTCGTCGTCTTTCTCCCTTGCCTTTCCCTTGGCGCAACGCTCGTGCTCCTCCTCATCGCGATTATGCCGACGATGTCTTCTAGCCAGACGATCTCTTTCATCATCATCGCTGGACCGTCGGCGTTGGTCGTACTGGCTCCCATACTTGTTGAGGAGGTGATCAGAGAGGGGTCGTTGATATCTTATGTTCTTCACTTCTCCCTCTGTTACGTAGCGCTTGCCGTCTTGGCGGAGCCGATCGCGTGGAGCGGCTTCCTCTGTTTCTTCGTTATGAGAGCAGCTGCCCTCATCTCCATCCTTGCCAGCGTGGTGTCCAAGATCTACCATGTTGATATTGCACAGGAAACCCGGCTGGCACCCTCCATGGCAAGCATACTCCACCATGTTCACGGCGGGGAAGGGCTGGGTATCGACCTTCATGGCGTATCGGTTGAAAATTAGACGCCCGTTCTCTATTGCCGCTTGGATGTGCCGACGCCACACCCTGCGGTCGTTGGTGGCATGGGAGAGCGAGTTATGCCATTTGCGGTATGGCTTTCCATTCAGTTCTTGCGCCGTGGGGAATTTGAGACCTTCGGTATCTTCAAGCTGCTTTTCCTTGAGTAGGAGGTCGAAGATTTGCTCAGTCTTGGTCACGTCAAAATCAAATCCCTTGGGCGGGCCTGGTGGCTTTACCCATTTGCAGGACACGGGGGTTCCTCCCCGAGTCCACTCAGCCACTGCTACTTCTTGGTCTCCCGCAGGAACTTCGTCTTCCTCTGCATCAACCAGGGCTACTGCACGCTTGAACTTGTCTTGGTACAGGTCCGGGTGGCGCTGTTCATATGCTGAAAGTTTCTGAACCATGTGCGCCAGCGAGGGATATTCTGCTTGGGAGGCCATGTCCTTGAGCTGTGTTGCAAGGCACCGCTACCGCCAACTCGGCTTGCTTCCTTTTCGGTTATACGAACCGAATAACATCGGTTCCTAAGACTCCTGAAGCGGCTGGATGTATTCTGTCACAGTTTCTCCGCGCTTCTGACGTAGTTGTGCTAGATCGGCAATGCTAGACTCGGAAGCTTCTGAATGGTACTGCTCATGGAACCGCTCTTCCAACTGCTTCCAAGTCTGGATGGAGTTCGGTGGTAGCGATGTGTACCACCCGAAAGCCGATCCCGTGAGGGACTGTGAGAAGAACCTCACGCGCAACTCATCTGATGCTGAGATCGTGCCCAGCTGTGCCAAATATCGGCTCACATGCTCGATGGAGCTGGGTCCGTCTGATCCACTGAACTTTGTGAAGTCCGGGAGCCGATATTTGGGTGGCAGCGGGATCAGTTCGTAGCTGTTGGGGTACGGCTTGGTGTAGCCGAACGCCTTCCTTTTCGGCATCATGCCGAACTGATCTTTCAGAATTGCACGGATCTGATCCGGCTGTGATGGCTGAAGGTGTCGAACCCTGAAGATTCGCCGGGGTGGCATACTTAACCAGCCATGCTTGTTTTTCCGGTTCTAAGCCAAGCTGCAGGAGCTGGGCTTTGGAGGTTTGTCGGGGCGGCGTACTTAGCCGGCCACGGCGCTTCTCAGGATCGGCTCCTGACGTTCCTCCTGCCGTTCCAGAGGCCGCTGTTATTGCAGCCTGGTTCGAGAGCGCCCAGGTGTTGCAGTCCGGCACGTATGCGCACGCGTATCCATGCGGGACCTCCTTAGGTGGCTCAGGTAGGAATTGGTAGTCACTAGGATCACCACCAATCTTGTAGACGACGTATGCCGATGAGTTCGGCAGTTCCGGTGCTACCCATGCGAACGGCTGGGGCTGGAGCGGCAGCTCTCCCTTGAAAGTCCCCGAGCCGGTCCCGACGGGGAGTACCGGTGACTCATGATTTCCTGGACGACGCGCGAGCGACACGCTCCAAGGTGTTCACCGAGCTCTCGGAGTGGCGGTGCGGCGAATGAGCCACCATGTAGTTGATCTCCTGCCGCGGCGACACTGGTGCGTTCTTCGACGGCGCGGACAGGTCCACTCCATCGAGCGCGCCTTCGGGTGTGAAACCCTTCCACCGACGCCATGGGAGCGGGTTCGGTGGAAGGAGCCGATGAGTTCGGCTTCGAGGGTTGCCTTGATCTCGTCATGCTTCTTCTTGAGCTCATCAGGCAGATCCGCGTACGTGACCGGAGTGTCTTCCGCCATCTCGGATGTAGATGGCGATGTCGTGGATGTCGAAGGCGGTCCCACCGGGCGTGCCAGAATGTGTTGACGTCAGAAACCCACTGGCGGGCAGAGACGGGCAACACCGTAGAGCCGGGAACAGCCGGGGCTGCGGCTGGCCCCGGTCCCTCCGAGCGACGGCCCGCAAAGCCTCCTGGTCGCACGCGCCGATGTTTATCACAAGGGCGTGCCACCTGACCTATACCTGGTCGGGGAAGGTGTGGATGATGCCTCGCTTAGTTTCCTGCAGGGCACACACGTAAACGTTAAATACGAGCCTCGATCGGCTCTCAGGTTGTCCTGTGAATCGGCTCAAAGAGCCGATCCACCCATGATTCAGATGGGGTGTCCGAATATATGGTGGTCCTGCTTGATCAAGGTAAAGCTAATGAGATCTACGACGATCTAGGGTTTTCACCGCATAATCGGATCGTCCTACTCCCAGGTTGGGCCTCGCGGCCACGCACGGTGATCGTAAGCCGATCCTAAACAAGGCCTAAAAACCAACACGAAGTTGATCCTCGGAACATCCTGCTTAGGGCCAACGAACGACACCCTACGTGCCGCTGGATCCTCCCCCCCTTTGTAAGGCCTAACTATTGCAGATATTAAACTAATCCTTGTAGAACAAGGAGCAATCGTAATGGATCAGATCTACTAAACTATGATCAAGCGGGGTGCCGCCCCTACACGTAAGATAGGTGTAAGGGCGGCTAGACATGCAAGGGTTGCACTACGAAAGCATGTAATATGAAGAACAATGCTAACCCTAACATGTCTAAGATAACTACGTTGCTCGCCATCAAAAAGGCTTCGGTACGAGCAACGCATGAACAACGTAGGCAGGCTTGTGCTGCCTAGATCGCAAGATGCGATCTAGGCAGCATGACGCTACCGGTAGAAACCCTCGAGACGAAGGGGTTGGCGATGCGCCGAGATTTGTTTGTGGTTGAACGTTGGTTGTTGTTTATTCCATAAATCCTAGGTACATATTTATAGTCCAGCGGACTTTCTAATTCGGACGTGCACTAAACCGTGCACGAGATAAACTCTAACTTTTAATCTAAGATGCGATCTACTATAATACAGATACATGGGCAATTTAGCCCAACTTCGCGTATAAGGCCAATTCTTGTTTTTCCTTCCATGTATATCTTCAAGTCTATCTCAATCGTGGCCCACCTCTGACTCGGTCAAATTCTGGTGATAACACACTCCCCCCAACCTTTGCTTACACAAGCCATGGCTAACCGAATCCTCGGGTGCCTTCCAACAATCTCATACCATGGAGGAGTGTCTATTGCAAAATTAAGTTGCTTACTGATGAATCAGGGCAAAACATGTGAAGAGAGTTATTAATGAGAGTTGATTAATTGGGGCTGGGAACCCCGTTGCCAGCTCTTTTTGCAAAATTATAGGATAAGTGGATGAAGCCACTAGTCCATTAGTGGAAGCTGCCTAACAAGACTGAAAGATAAAACACCACATACTTCCTCATGAGCTATAAAACATTGACACAAATAAGAGGTAATAATTTTTGAATTGTTTAAAGGTAGCACATGAAGTATTTACTTGGAATGGCAGGGAAATACCACATAGTAGGTAGTTATGGTGGACACTGATGGCATAGGTTTGGTTTAAGGGTTTTGGATGCACGAGAAGTATTCCCTCTCGGTACAGGTCTTTGGCTAGCAAGGTTAATTAGCAAGCATAAGAGTTGAGGGAAACAAACAAATCTACATGTGATAGAAACAATCATGCATCTTACGTGTAAGCACAAACAATTTTAACTTCAGAATACTAAGCTAAGAACTAACAAGAAAGATAATAACATATCTACATGTATTTCCTCTTCTCTACTTAAAACTCAAAGTGTTGTTGCTATTGACCAATGCTAAGTTTGCCAAAACCAAATAGATTTACTCAATGCTCCCAAAGTGATACCAATACTAACAACAAGATTAATCATATAATAAGACTTCTCATTAATATGCCATATTATATGATAACTTCCCTACTCATGTAAATAAGATGTGCAAAAAAGAGAGATACTTCCATACCGCAAGGGATTGCAAACTAAAATAAGATGTGCAATATGTAAATGATAAGACTTCTCATTAATATTCCATAACGATAACTCACACCAAGGGATACATAGATAACCAACTAAAGAGAGATACTTCCATACCGCAACACATCTTATATGATAACTTCCCTACTCATGATATGACACTACTTCAAAGTAAAAAAGTTAAAAGATAGTGATGATGTGATACCGCGGCACTCCCCCAAGCTTGGAACAAACCAAGGGGATGCCAATACCGATGATGAATTAATCCTCCGGCGGTGGTGGTGAATTCTTCCCATCATCAGACTTCCAAGGAAGAGGCTCTCCATCAACAAACGACATCTTGGTCTCAGGGATCCTGAAACTAGCAGCATAGCTTATGTGTTTAAACCTGTTTTCATACTCACAGTTTTGATTCTGAACATCATAGAGTTGAGCTTGGAGTTTGTTGGTGGTGTCGTGAAGTGAGAGAATGTCGTTCCACAGCTTTGCAGTCTCCTTCTCGTGTTCATCAATAAGTTAAGACACGATCTTGTGGAAGATGTCCACTTCACGCTCAGCCATCTTCTTGTAGTTAAAGACCTCTTGTTCTAGCTTCTCCATCCTGTCTTCCAAGATTCCTTCTCCCTTAGGACCCCGGACATCTTCAATCTGCAACTCTCCATTGACGAGCAACAATTCCTTGGGGTGCATCTTCAACTCGCTCATGTACGGGTTGACGACGTCTTCAAGGAAGCTGTCCTTCGGAGTTCCCGACGAAGACATGGTGGCTCTAGATCCGACGTAGATCCTGGCAGAAACAGCTCGAAACAAAACACGTCGAGAAAACGATATACGGACCTCCAGGGGTCCGGGGGATATATA
>NC_061509.1:24336462-24348440 GCF_022539505.1 Lolium rigidum | reverse complement strand
CTTCATTCATTGTTATATGGTTTGAAACGGAAAATGCCACATGTAGTAAATGGTATAATGTCTTGAATAATGTGATACTTGGCAATTGTTGTGCTCATATAGATCTTGTTTAAGCTCTTGCATCATGTACCTTGTACTCATTAATGAATAACTACATAGAGCTTATTAAAATTTGGTTTGCATGATTGATCTCTAGAGTCTAGATATTTTCTGGTTGAGGTGTTTGAACAAAAAGGAGACAATGTAAAGTCTTATAATAGTTACAATATGTTCATATGTGAGCTTTGCTGCACCTTTTATACTTGAGTTTGCTTCAAACAACCTTGCTAGCCTAGCCTTGTATTGAGAGGAATTCTTCTCATGCATCCAAATCCTTGAGCCAATAACTATGCCATCATACCTACCTACCACATGGTATTTCTCCGCCATTCCAAAGTACATTACTTGAGTGCTACCTTTAAAATTATATTCTTTGCCTTTGCAATATATAGCTCATGGGACAAATAGCTTAAAAACTATCGTGGTGAAGAATATGTACTTATGTGTCTTATTTCTTAATAAGTTGCTTGTTGAGCGGTAACCATGTTTTCTGGGGACGCCATCAACTCTTTTACCTTTGTTGAATATCATGTGAGTTGCTATGCATGTTCATCTTTTCTGAAGTAAGAGCGATTTTCATGATCATACGGTTTGAGTATGCATACTGTTAGAGAAGAACATTGGGCCGCTAACTAAAGCCATGATTCATGGTGGAAGTTTCAGTGTGGACAATTAATCCTCAATCTCTTATGAGAATATTAATCGTTGTTGAATGCTTATGCATTAAAGAGGAGTCCATTATCTCGTTGTCCATGTTGTCCCAGTATGGATGTCTAAGTTGAGAATAATCAAAGCGAGAAATCCAATGCGAGCTTTCTCCTTAGACCTTTGTACGAGGCGGCATAGAGGTACCCCTTTGTGACACTTGGTTGAAACATATGCTATGCAATGATAATCCGTGTTAATCCAAGCTAATTAGGACAAGGTGCGAGCACTATTAGTATACTATGCATGAGGCTTGCAACTTATAGGAGATCTTATACATAACACATATGCTTTATTACTACCGTTGACAAAATTGTTTCTTGTTTTCAAAATGAAAAGCTCTAGCACAAATATAGTAATCAATGCTTCCCTCTACGAAGGGCCAATCTTCTATTTTATTGTTGAGTCAGTTTGCCTATTCTTTCTATCCCAGAAGCAAACACTTGTACCAACTGTGTGCATTGATTCTTACATGTTTACTTATTGCACTTGTTATATTGCTTTGTGTTGACAATTATCCATGAGATATACATGTTGAAGTTGAAAGCAACCGCTGAAACTTATATCTTCCTTTGTGTTGCTTCAATGCCTTTACTTTGAATTTATTGCTTTATGAGTAACTCTTATACAAGTCTTATTGATGCTTGTCTTGAAAGTATTATTCATGAAAAGTCTTTGTTATATGATTCATTAGTTTACTCATTATCTTCATCATTGCTTCGAATCGCTGCATTCATCTCATATGCTTTACAATAGTATGATCAAGATTATGATAGCATGTCACTTCGGAAATTATCTTTGTTATCGTTTACCTACTCGAGGGCGAGTAGGAACTAAGCTTGGGGATGCTTGATACGTCCCAAACGTATCTATAATTTCGTATGTTCCATGCTACTTTTATGATGATACTCACATGTTTTATACACATTATATGTCATTATTATGCATTTTCCGGCACTAACCTATTGACGAGATGCCGAAGAGCCGATTCATTGTTTTCTCGCTGTTTTTGGTTTCGAAATCCTAGTAAGGAAATATTCTCGGAATTGGACGAAATCAACGCCCGGGGGCCTATTTTTCCACGAAGCTTCCGAAGTCCGAGGGAGAGACGAAGTGGGGCCACGGGGCGCCGACACAATCAAGGCTGCGCGGCCAAGGGGGGGCCGCGCCGCCCTCGTGTGGCCCCCTGTCGGGCCTCCGACTCCGCCCTTCCGCCTACTTAAAGCCTTCGTCGCGAAACCCCCGGCGCCGAGAGCCACGATACGGAAAACCTTCCTGGAGACGCCGCCGCCGCCAATCCCATCTCGGGGGATTCAGGAGATCGCCTCCGGCACCCTCGCCGGAGAGGGGAATCATCTCCCGGAGGTCTCTTCATCGCCATGATCGCCTCCGGATCGATGTGTGAGTAGTTCACCCCTGGACTATGGGTCCATAGCAGTAGCTAGATGGTCGTCTTCTCCTCATTGTGCTATCATGTTAGATCTTGTGAGCTGCCTATCATGATCAAGATCATCTATCCGTAATCCTACATGTTGTGTTTGTTGGGATCCGATGAATATTGAATACTATGTCAAGTTGATTATCAATCTATCATATATGTTATTTATGTTCTTGCATGCTCTCCGTTGCTAGTAGAGGCTCAGCCAAGTTGATACTTGTGACTCCAAGAGGGGGTATTTATGCTCGATAGTGGGTTCATTCCTCCATTAAATCCGGGACAGATGACGAGAAAGTTCTAAGGTTGTGGATGTGTTGTTGCCACTAGGGATAAAACATCGATGCTTTGTCTAAGGATATTTGTGTTGATTACATTACGCACCATACTTAATGCAATTGTCCGTTGTTTACAACTTAATACTGGAGGGGTTCGGATGATAACCTCGAAAGTGGACTTTTTAGGCATAGATGCATGTTGGATAGCGGTCTATGTACTTTGTCGTAATGCCTCGATTAAATCTCATAGTACTCATCATGATATATGTATGTGCATTGTTATGCCTTCTTTATTTGTCAATTGCCCAACTGTAATTTGTTCACCCAACATCTGCTTATCTTATGGGAGAGACACCACTAGTGATCTGTGGACCCCGATCCTATTCTTTACATCTAAAATACAATCTACTGCAATTGTTCTTTACTGTTCTTTGCAAACAACCATCATCATCCACACTATACATTTAATCCTTTGTTTACAGCAAGCCGATGAGATTGACAACCTCGCTGTTACGTTGGGGCAAAGTTCACGTGATTGTGTTGTGCGGGTTTCACGTTGGCGCCGGAATCCCCGGTGTTGCGCCGCACTACACTCCTCCGCCATCAACCTTCAACGTGCTTCTTGGCTCCTCCTGGTTCGATAAACCTTGGTTTCTTTCTGAGGGAAAACTTGCTACTGTACGCATCACACCTTCCTCTTGGGGTTCCCAACGGATGTGTCGACTCCACGCATTAGTGCCTCGAAAAAATTCGTCTTTACGAACTGTTCTGTTTTGACAGATTCTGCCTTTTATTTCACATTGCCTCCTTTACTGTGTTTGAATGGATTTCTTTGCTCCATTAAATTTCAGTAGCCTTGGGTAATGTCCAGAAGTGTTGGGAATGATTCTGTCCTCGCTGAACATGTGAATTTTTGATTATGCACTAACCCTCTAATGAGATTGTTTTGAGTCTGGTGTGAAGGAAGTTTTCAAGGATCAAGAGAGGAGGATGATATAATATGATCAAGAAAAGTGAAAAGTCTAAGCTTGGGGATGCCCCCGTGTTTCATCCCTGCATATCTCAAGAAGACTCAAGCATCTAAGCTTGGGGATGCCCAAGGCATCCCCTTCTTCATCAACAACTTATCAGGTCACCTCTAGTGAAACTATATTTTTATTCCATCACATCTTATGTGCTTTACTTGGAGCGTCTGTGTGCTTTTATTTTTGTTTGTGTTTGAATAAATTCGGATCCTAGCATTCCTTGTGTGGGAGAGAGACACGCTCCGCTTTTTCATATTGAACACTGGTGTTCTTAGTTCTACTTTTAATGTTCATGGCAAAAGTTGAAAGCCGCTTCATTTATTGCTATTTGGTTGGAAACAGGAAATGCTTCATGTGGTAATTGGTATATTTTCTTGAATAATTTGATACTTGGCAATTGTTTTGAGCTCTTAAGTAGATCATGTTTAAGCTCTTGCATCATGTAGTTTAAACCTATTAGTGGAGAACTACCATAGAGCTTGTTGAAATTTGGTTTGCATGATTGGTCTCTCTAAAGTCTAGATATTTTCTGGTAAAAGTGTTTGACAACAAGGAAGACATTGTAGAGTCTTATAATGGTTGCAATATGTTCTTATGTAAGTTTTGATGTACCGGTTCATACTTGTGTTTGCTTCAAACAACCTTGCTAGCCAAAGCCTTGTACTGAGAGGGAATTCTTCTCGTGCATCCAAAACCTTGAGCCAAAACTTATGTCATTTGTGTCCACCATAACTACCTACTATGTGGTATTTTTCTGCCATTCCAAAGTAAATTTCTTGCGTGCTACCTTTAAAAAAAATCCATTCCTTGTCTTTCAATACATAGCTCATGGGAAAGTAGCCTAAAAAACTATTGTAGTAAAGAATATGTCGCTTATGTATCTTAGTTCTTATAAGTTGCTTGTTGAGTGGTAACCATGTTTCTGGGGACGCCATCAACCTGTCACACCTTTGTTGAATATCATGTGAGTTGCTATGCATGTTCATCTTGTCTGAAGTAAGGGAGATTTGCCATGAGTTAAATGGTTTGAGTATGCATATTGTTAGAGAAGAACATTGGGCCGCCAACCAAAGCCATGTATCATGGTGGAAGTTTCATCTTGGACATTAATCCTCAAATCTCTTATGAGAATATTATCTCGTTGTTGAATGCTTAAAGCATAAAAGAGGAGTCCATTATCTCGTTTTCTATGTTGTCCCGGTATGGATGTCCTCAAGTTGAGATCTATCAAAATTGAGAGATCAAATGCGATCTATCTCCTTGGACCTTTGTACAGGTGGCATAGAGGTGCCCCTTTGTGACACTTGGTTGAAACATATGTTATGCAATGATAATCCATGGAAATCCGAGCTAATTAGGACAAGGAGCGGACACTATTAGTATTCGATGCATGAGGCTTGCAACTTATAGGAGGTTTTATGCATAACACATATGAATTATTACTACCGTTGACAAAATTGTTTCCATGTTTTCAAAATAAAAAAGCTCTAGCACATGAGTAATCCATGCTTCCCTCTGCGAAGGGCCTTTATTTTACTTTATCTTGAGTCAGTTTACCTACTTCTTTCTATCTTAGAAGCAAACACTTGTGTCAACTGTGTGCATTGATTCTTACATACTTGCTTATTTGCACTCATCATATTACTTTGTGTTGACAATTATCCATGAGATATATATGTTGAAAGTTGAAAGCAACTGTTGAAACTTAAATCTTCCTTTGTGTTGCTTCAAAAACTCTTATTAAGAATTTATTGCTTTATGAGTTAACTCTTATGCAAGACTTGTTGATGCTTGTCTTGAAAGTACTATTCATGAAAAGTCTTTGCTATATGATTCAGTTGTTTAGTCATTATCTATTTGTTAACAAACTATAGACCATTGCTTTGAATCACTTCATTCATCTCATATGCTTTACAATAGTATTGATCAAGATTATGATAGTAGCATGTCACTTCAGAAATTATCCTTTTTATCGTTTACCTACCCGAGGGCGAGTAGGAACTAAGCTTGGGTTTGCTTGATACGTCTCAAACGTATCTATAGTTTCTTATGTTCCATGCTAGTTTTATGACAATACTCACATGTTTTACATACACTTTATATCATTTTGATGCATTTTCCGGTACTAACCTATTAACAAGATGCCGAAGCGCTAGTTCCTCGTTTTCTCGTTGTTTTTGGTTTCGAAATCCTACACAGGAAATATTCTCGGAATTGGACGAAACAAAAGCCCACGGTCTTATTTTCCACGGAGTCTTCAAGAACACCGAAGAGGAGACGAAGAGGGGCCACGAGGAGGCCACACCATAGGGGGCGCGGCCCCACCCCTAGTCGCGCCGCCATATGGGGTGGGCCCCTCGGGCGTCCCCCGACTCTGCCCCTTCGCCTATATATTCCTTCCGTCGCGAAAACCCTATGACCGAGAGCCACGATACGAGAAAAGTTCCAGAGTCGCCGACGCCGTCAACCACATCTCGGGGGGTTCTGAAGATCACCTTCGGCACCCTGCCGGAGAGGGGAATCACCACCGGAGGGCTCTACATCACCATGCCCGCCTCTGGACTGATGCGTGAGTAGTTCATCCTCGGACTATGGGTCCATAGCAGTAGCTAGATGGTTGTCTTCTCCTCTTGTGCTATCATGTTTAGATCTTGTGAGCTGCCTAACATGATCAAGATCATCTATTTGTAATGCTACATGTTGTGTTTGTTGGGATCCGATGAATATGGAATACTATGTCAAGTTAATTATCGATCTATCATATATGTGTTGTTTATGATCTTGCATGCTCTCCGTTGCTAGTAGAGGCTCTGGCCAAGTTGATACTTGTAACTCCAAGAGGTTGTGGATGTGATGTTGCCACTAAGGTTGTGGGTTCATGTCTCCACTGAATCTGGGGGAGTGACAACAACCCCTAAGGTTGTGGATGTGCTGTTGCCACTAGGGATAAAACATCAATGCTTTGACTAAGGATATTTTTATTGTCTACATTACGCACGCATACTTAATGCAATTGTCTGTTGTTTGCAACTTAATACCGGAAGGGGTGCGGATGCTAACCCGAAGGTGGACTTTTAGGCATAGATGCATGCTTGGATAGCGGTCTATGTTCTTTGTCGTAATGCCCTAAGTAAATCTCATAGTAGTCATCATGATATGTATGTGCATTGTTATGCCCTCTCTATTTGTCAATTGCCCAACTGTAATTTGTTCACCCGACATGTTATTTATCTTATTGGAGAGACACCACTAGTGAACTGTGCACCCCGGTCCATTCTTTTACATCTGAAATACAATCTACTGCAATCATTGTTCTCTGTTGTTCTTTGCAAGCAAACATCATTCTCCACACCATACGTTTAATCAATTGTTTACAGCAAGCCGGTGAGATGACAACCTCACTGTTAAGTTGGGGCAAAGTATTTTGATTGTGTTGTGCAGGTTCCACGTTGCCGCCGGAATCCCTGGTGTTGCGCCGCACTACACTCCTTCACCAACAACCTTCACGTGGCCTTCATCTCCTACTGGTTCGATAACCTTGGTTTCTTACTGGGGGAAAACTTGCTGCTGTACGCATCACACCTTCCTCTTGGGGTTCCCAACGGACGTGTGATTCACGTGTCATCAGTACAACTTTGATATCTTTAATGCTTGTTTCTAGGGCCCGAGTGACATTATTTCAGTACTGAAATTCTATTGCCCTATCATACATATAAGTTTGGTATCTATCTCCAAAGTGTATTGCCTATTATTGTATTGAACATGTGAACCCTAAAGCTTAGTGACAGTTAGGGGAACCAATGGGAATATACGATAGTTTGAGGATATTGTGTGTTCCTGAAATGTTAATGTTTTGTTCCGGATATTCGAAAGGATAGACCTTAATTGTATGTAGTTCCAAGTTGGCCCCGGTGAAATGGGCAGGCAGGACAAAAGATGTTATGAACATTCTCTTGGTTAGTATGCATAACTATATTTTTATCATACACCTACACACAACTAAATTAGATATAAATGCTATGTCATTAGGATTAAATTATATGATCAATATAATTCATTCAACACCCCACTATCACCTCATTCCTACACCCTTAGCCACCGAAAGTTACACATCACTACTTCCGGTGAAAACCTGAAATCTGTCGCTATTGTTCTACCGCTTTGAATCAACCGCTATAAATCACCACTTGCTTTGTGATTTTATTGATAAACATGTGTGGTTGACAGAGTGACGTATCAATTGCTAAAGTCTTATTGATATTCTTTTTTTCCTAGAATCGAACTATAAATTTGGGTAATACTTCCCATCGAAGATTTCAGCGATCCCCTATACTTGTGGGCATCACTCTCCTGCTAGGTCTAGCCTAAATTGCTTAGTGTTAGTCGGGTCCAATCTATTTGGATCCACTCTCATAAGTGTGTGACCCTGTAGTATATGATATAAACACAAATGCACAAAAATTACATGTGATGCATCAAAACAGTAAGGTGCGCAATAGATGTATAATATTTTAGAGGTCGTGTAGAATGACATATTACATCGTGCATCATGAAAAACATAAACAATATAGTTATAAGTTTTACAAGACTGATTATAAGAATGGAAAAGAAGAGAAAATAGAAGTGCAGTCTTGTAACCTCCATTATTCTTTCAGCAACAAAAAGAAGAGCAGACTTACAATCTCCATCATTCTTTAATGAAGCTCTAAAATATCTCCCCCTTTATCATTGACTCATGATGATTGCATTTTTAGTATGTTTTTACACCTTTATTTTATGAAGATATCTCTGAGTAGCAATAGGATTTTTGTATTTTACCGCGCTACTGCGGCCTTCTATGTTTGTCTCCTTAGGATCTCAAAATAATAAGTTGATGATAAAATATCAATAAAACTCATTTTTATGGTATTTTGACATGATAAAAATCATTTAAGCACTTGATTATGCACCTTGGTGAAAGGGGAATGTGAGGAAAACTTCCAGTAGGTTTAGCGGGCATCTGTACAGGGGGAGCCCACCCACACCGTCCGTACGACGTGCTAGAAGCACCACCTCCTCAAATACTTTCATCTCGCGTAGACGTCATAGAGATCTGATACACACAGCTTCAAAAATCACAGAAACACCACCCATGGATAGATCTGGAGGAGGAACTTTGAAAAAGATAGAAGAATAGCTTGCATTTGTTATTTCTAATGATCCCTAGTTTGTAGATTCTGCTAATTTTCTTGTAGGTAGGTTCCTACCAAAGAGTTTACATCAAAGAAGGTAATTCTTCAATAATTTAAAACATTACTTTTGGGATGAACCTTATTTATACATGCATGGAGTAGATGGTATGATTAGAAGATGCGAACCTGAGAGTGAAATGCTCCCCATTCTGAAAGCATACCATGCAAGTCCTTATGATGGACATCACGTTGAATTCCGAGCAGCTGTAAAGGTTCTACAATCAGGTTTTTATTCGTAACTTTATTTCAAGATGCCAATGAACTTGTTAAGAATTGTGATGCTTGTCAACGCATGAGTAGCATAGGGAGAAGGCAAGAAATGGCTATGAATTGCAATCTTATTCTTGAACCTTTCTATGTTTGGGGAATGGATTACATAGGATCATTTCCTCTTTCAAATGGATATACTCATATTTTAGTCGTTGTTGATTATGTCACTAAATGGGTTGAAGCAATCTGTTGACGTCAGAAACCCCCTGGCGAGCAGAGACGGTCAACACGGTAGAGCCGGGAACAACTAGGGCTGCGGCTGGCCCCAGTCCCTCAGAGCGACGGCCCGCAAAGCCTCCCCGGTCGCACGCGCCGATGCTATCGCAAGGGCGTGCCACCTGACCTATACCTGGTCGGGAAGGTGTGGATGATGCCTCGCTTAGTTTCTCGCATGGCATACACGTAAACATTAAATACGAGCCTCGATCGGCTCTCGAGGTTATCCCGTGAATCGGCTCAAAGAGCCGATCCACCCATGATTCGGACGAGGTGTCCGAATATATGGTGGTCCTGCTTGATCAAGATAAAGCTAATGAGATCTACGACGATTTAGGGTTTTCACCGCATAATCGGATCATCCTACTCACGATTGGGCCTCGTGCTCGCGCACGGTGACCGTAAGCCGATCCTAGACGGGGCCTAAAAACCAACACGAGGTTGATCCCCGGAACATCCTTTCTAGGGCTAGCAAACGCCACCCTACACGCCGCTGGATCCTCCAACCCTTTGTAAGGCCTAACTATTGCGGATGTTAAACTAATCCTTGATGAAACAAGGAGCAACCGTAACGGATCAGATCTACTAAACTATGATCAAGCGGGGTGCCGCCCCTACACCCAAGATAGGTGTAAGGGCGGCTAGATGTCCAAGGGTCGCATAACGAAAGTATGTAATTCGAAGAACAATGCTAACCCTAACACATCTAAGATAACTACGTTGCTCGCCATCAAAAAGGCTTCGGCACGAGCAACGCATGAACAACGTGGGCAGGCTTGTCTGCCTAGATCGCAAGATGCGATCTAGGCAGCATGGTGCTTACCGGAGAAACCCTCGAGACGAAGGAGTTGGCGATGCGCCGAGATTTGTTTGTGGTTGAACGTTGGTTGTTTATTCCATAAACCCTAGATACATATTTATAGTCCAGCGGACTTTCTAATGTGGGCGTGCACTAAACCGTGCACGAGATAAACTCTAACTCCTAAACTAAGATGCGATCTAATATGTTACAGATACACGGGCAATTAAGCCCAACTTGGTATAAAAGGCCGATTCACGTATTTCTTCTATAGATATATCTTCAAGTCCATCTTGATCGCGGCCCACCTCTGACTCGGTCAAATTCTGGTGATAACACATGCCCCCCTGGTTTTGGAAATGGCATTTCCAAAATCATTATGCTCTCTTTCGTCGGGTCATGTCGTGGCAGAGCAGAACTGTCGCAACATTTCTCATCATGATGCCCTGTCTTCTCAACTATTCCGCGTGTTTTGACCGCTGTCTTTGGGCACCGCCTTCTCGGAAACTGCTGTGGCATTGAATTTCTACTATAGCCCCTTATTTAAACGCCCTGAGCAGTTTGCCACCCCATCACTTTGCCCTGTTCTGGCCGTCGGCACCCAAAAAACCACCAATCTCCCATAGCCATGTCTTCCTCTTCCTCCTCCTCCACCTCATCGGTCTTCTCTGCCTCTTCCTCCTCTCGCGAGCCAACGCCGGAGTGGGGCTCGTTGGCGGCGCACGACATCCTTGCCCCGACAACGTGGGACAAAGAGGAACATGATTCCTCTATCTGGTCGGAAGATGACAAATCCCTGACTGATGGGGAAGGCGACCTTCGATTCCTCGTCGAGGGGGAAGAGGAGGCGGAGAGCGAGGACGACTGCCTCTCCTGGGACGATTTCACCTCCTCCGAGGAAGACGCGGAGGAGGACGACGATGACTCCCTTGAAGGTTACCCACCAGCAAAGCGCCTCCGCACCTGGTGGGACGACGATAGCGATGACGCTAATGAGGAAGATGAGGCTCCCGTAGAAGGTTACGGAAGCTCCGATGAAGAGCCTATCAGCAGTTGCGCCGAGAGCGACGACGACGGGAGCAGCAATGTCCTCTAGATTAGGGCTCAGTAGTAGTAGTTGGCTTTTGCCCTCTTCTCCCCTGAGCAATCGGCTCTTTGCTTGTAAGAAATTCCTCCATTAATGAAGAAAACATCCCTCAATTAATTTCGCTTCTTTGTTGACTTCGCCGATCGTCGAACGGAGTCGCCGTACGAAGAGCCGATAGCAAGACAATCGGCTCGCATCGCGATCTGGGGCCAAGCCGTTGCTTACCCACACGGTCCAACAGGTCTTACTAGGCCTGAGCCTCGTCCAAACCACCAGCTTGACCTCTGGTCTGAACCGATTCCATTAACTTGTTAATTCGAGCTCATTCCTCTAGAGTCGATATCAGCGTATCGGCTTTGTTATTCTGAAGTCGATGCCTACACATCGGCTGTATTTTCATACTGTTATCTCTGCGTGTTTTCTCGAGTCGATGTCTGCGCACCGGCTGTGATTTTTTTTATCGGCCGATTTAAAATCGGCCTCCATACCTTACTGCCCATCATCCCACATGCTTGGGAAATACTTCTTGAGGTGTTGACCATTGACGGCTACTGGGAACTTCTGTCCGTCCAACTCTTCCAACATGTATGCATTACCTTTCAAGGCCTGGACGACTTTGTACGGACCGTGCCAATTAGGAGACCACTTGCCATATGCCTTGTCTCTGGTTCCTAACGGCAACACAGCTTCCCATACCAGATCACCAACTTGAAACTCCTTTGGTCTAATGTCAACACCCGGATTTTTAAGTCCGGATGCCTATTATGTCATACATCGCAATCCCAGGAATATTGTTGTTGCGAGGCATAATAGTTAAGTATCACAATCATCAT
>NC_061509.1:24301879-24336362 GCF_022539505.1 Lolium rigidum | reverse complement strand
ATGCGGCAACCTCTATTAAAATGATAAAAGACATAATTTTTACTAGGTTTGGAGCTCCTGGAGTTTTAATCACTGATGGTGGAACTCACTCTATAGAGGGAACTTTCCGAAGAATCCTTCATAAGTATGGAGTTGATCATCGAGTCGCCTCACCTTATCACCCACAGACTAGTGGGCAAGTTAAATTATCAAATAGAGAAATCAAATCAATACTTCAGAAGACAGTTAGGAAGGATTGGTCTATGAGGCTTAATGATTCCCTATGGGCATACCGTACTGCATTTATAAACCCAATGGTAACTACACCTTATAAGATGGTTTATGGTAAAGCGTTTCATTTGCCTTTGGAACTAGAACATAAATCTTTCTGGGCAATTAAAAGATTGAACTATGATTTAAAACTGCTGGAGAAAAAAAGATTACTAGACATACAAGCTTTAGGTGAATTAAGAAGTGAGGCCTATGAGAATGCTAAGCTTTAAAAATAAAAATTAAAGAGATGGCACGATAGAATGATTCAGAAAAGAGAGTTCAAACAAGGAGATGAAGTTTTTCTATTCAACTCTCGCCTTAAGCTTTTTGCGGGAAAATTAAGATCAAAGTGGGAAGGGCCATATGATGTGGAGGAAGCCTACTCTTCATGTGCGGTAAAACTAAAAGGGCAATCTACCTCCAGCTCATGGATTGTTAACGGTCAACGCCTCAAGCATTACAGAGCTGAGGAGGTAAGTGATGTTACAGAAGTTCAACTAGTTTCAGCCGAAGAATTCATTAAACATACCTATGTTAGCACTTATGATGAGAAATCTTTTGTAGATATTTTTACATCTTAAGAGCCCAGATCGAATTCTTATTTGATTTTTCATTCTTCACTCTGATAAACGTTGAATATGTCATACTTTCAGCTTCGGTACGAGCGACCAGTATGGGCACGTTTGCCCGTACAGCCGGTTGTTAAACATACTGGGCTTCTACCAGTTTCCGGCTGTTTTTGCTTCTTTCGGACGATCGACCAGGTGGTATGGGCGGATGACGCCGTACTCGTGGTCGTTAAAATTACAAACACTTTTCGAGTTTTTGGATTTTCCACTTCTTCTTTGCTACGACCGGGCGGTACAGGCAAAGCTAGTCGTACTGACGGTTGCTAAAGGCATTACCTTCCGCTGCCTCTTTTTTGTTTTGATTGTTTAGAAGAAAGAGTGAGAAGGGTCGGTTCCTGCCTTGGTACAGATAGAGGGTACGGGGTAAACCCGCCCGTACCGTATGTCGGTGCCAGCGCAAGGTCCACTTTAATTGGTCTTCTATTTAAGTTTCTCTTTTCTCAATACTCTTTCCAATCTATTCTATTTCTTCAGAAATTAGGGTTTTGCTGAGATTTTCTTCCTCGTACTCAGATTCTTGATAATTTTGATTTTGATTTACCCCACAACAGATAATGTACCCTTTCACATTAAGCAGATTTGGGTGAAGAAGGAAGAAGAACCTCAGAAGAAGATCAACAAGGAAAGTTTCCCTTCAAACCCTTATAGGTATAACCTCTGTGGATCTTCTCTCCAGTTCCCTTCAAGATTGCCTTCTATCAATAAGAAGGTGCAGAATGAAGAAATTGAGGAAAGGATCGCATCTCTTGAAAAGGTTTATAAGGATTGTGAGGAAACCATGAATGAGGGAGTCGACTCTTATTGGCTGATGAGCAAGGACCTTGAGAAAAAGGTCGATGGCATAAACAATAGGGTAGAAACCCTAGCTAATGTTGTTCTTTACATGGCTAATGACATGAAGTTGCTCGTTAAAGTGATCAAGCGGCATCATGATGACATCATGGAGCTAGTTACTAGTTTTTCATGTATCACACACACCTGCAACTTGAAGCGGGAGGATGATGCAGTGGAGCATCGCTTACTCCCGAGGAGGAATAGGTATAGTCAAGGAGCATCGCTTACTAAGAAGCCTTGTAAATTTATTGTCGGAATTGTGCAAATTTATTTTCTATCATGCATTTTTTTTTCAAAATAGGATCTTTGCATCAATGCCATGTAAATCCCTTGGAGAGTGAAGGATTATTATTCCATGAATTATGAGCCTATATTTTATTCAAAGTATGATTGAGTTATGATTATTATGTTAGATGTATGGATTAGGATGAGTCATATTCTTGCGTCATGGTAATGATCTTAGGGCCTTCCACACCAACAAGTCTTGATATGATATGAGAAGAAAGTAATATATAAAAGATATTATAATCATTTCGTTAACTAAATGAGAATGAAAGAAAAGATTACTCTGGATAAAGTTCTATGCTATGGAAATATTTATGAAAAGAGAGTAAAATAAGATGAAAAGTATTGCTCACAGTTCTCTTATAAAAGCTAATCTTTATGATCATATAATATGTGAAGAAAATATTCGTCATGTGTACTATCAAGTATGAAAGGTGTGGAAACCTTTAAGTCATTTTAGTATGAGAATGGTATGGTTTGGTTCGTATGCTAGTTCTATATTTGACGTTATAATCATTGTTCTGGAAATGACTCGTTGATTTTAACGACTCATGCTTCATGAACAAAGATGACTCTTTCCATTAAGCTTCTATCTTGCTCGGGGACGACCAAGAGTCTAGCTTGGGAAGTTGATGTGTGCATTTTTAGCATGCTTTTACTTCTTTATTTCACATATATATCTCTGACTAGTGATAGAAGTTTTGTATTTTACCGCGTTACCACGCCCTTTTTGTGCTTGTTTACGCACAATCCTAAAATATAAAGGCATTGATAAAATATCAATCAAAAATATCATTTTTATGGTATTTTCACGTGATAAAGTCATTTAAGCAGTTAACTATGCGCTTGGGTGAAAGGAAATCGCGAGGACGAGTCCGAGGGAATTTAGCGAACGTCGGTACAGGGAGAGTCCGCCCATACTGTCTGCTCGAACTCCGTACAAGGAGCACCGCTTCGTCAAATACTTTCATACCCCCATGTATGGATCTGAGATTCAAGCCCCCGTGCGGCCAGAAACACCAGAACACCGTCCCAGAAGAGATCTCAAGGAGGAACAAGAAGGGGCATCATCTGAGTTGCCACCAAGATCATCGGACGACAACACATCATCCCCTTCATCATCAACCACATCACCATCACCATTTCCATCCCGCTCAACCCATTAGATTGTAAAATCCATTGTCATTGTGGGTTTGTACTTGAATTCACATCTCTACACGTATTCCATTCGCAAGATTATGATGATGTTCTTGATTGTTTCCATGTGTGAGTAGTTCACCTCATTCTTGGGGGAGATGGAGAAACCCTAGTTCTTCGGGAGTTCCGCCCCGACAGCAAGCTCCGGTACCATGGGCAAGCTTAGAGCATCTCTAGCAGTAACTGTAAAACACGCAGGAACCAAGCTTTCCGGCCAGTTTACGGGTTCGGGCTGAAATTTTCCCATATCAGTGCGTGAACTCGCGGCCTGGCCCGTAAACCGAGTTCGGGGGGCCGACAAAAATCTCGCCCGCCCTCTATTTAACCAGGTCGGGAAGGGGAGTTTGGTTCCAAAACCCTACTCCCCTCCATTGCATCCGCAGCTCCGCCACAAAAACCCTCCCACTCTAGCGAGGAATTCCCATTGCTCCCTCGCCTAGTCCGCTCTGCCACGACCTCCACTTTGTTCCCCATGCTAGGCGCATGAAGATCTATTAGGGGAGGAGGCCATATCGGCGGCAGAGACTCGTTGCCTCGTCCGCCATTTTCCCGGTAGGAGGCGGAGTGCGCGAAGTGGGTGCTATCCGAGGGAGCGCGCAAGCGGTCAGCACGAATGGATGAACCGGGGGGTCACGCCCGCGGGGAAACTCGAGCGCTAAGCGAAAAGCGGCGAGGGTCTTCGTCCGGCGGCTCGTGCCGCCCGCCGCAGAAACAACGAAGACGACGTGCCTGCGCTTGACCTCATCCATGGGGAGTACACCCATGACTATGCGGAGGAGGCGACGGTGATCCAATAGATCACCGTCATTTCGGAGGCGGAGGCGCGCGCTTACGCCGTGAGGAGTAGGAGAACGTGCGCCGAGTCATGCCATACGAGGAGGCCTATCTGTAGGCGCACGTCCGCCACATCAAGCTCGAGGTCATCACCCTCGACGAGGAGTAAGACTCCTCCATGATGGGATTCGTAGCATAGAAAACAAAAAATTTCCTACCGCAAGAACGAAAACCAAGCCAAGATGCAATCTAGAAGATGGGAGCAATGAGAAGATCATGAGACTAACCCTCGAAGATTTCCAAAGCCTACGAGATTAGATCTCGTTGTTGCAGAAGATGATCACTTGCCGCTTTCAAAAGCGCGTAGAAGATCTTGACGGTGCCACAGTCGGGCAGCACCTCCGTACTCGGTCACACATTCGGTGTTGATGACGACGTCCTTCTCCCCGTTCCAGCGGGCAGCAGAAGTAGTAGATCCTCCTCGGAATCCTGACAGCACGACGGCGTGGTGGTGGTGGTGATGGAGAACTCCGGCAGGGCTTCGCCTAAGCGCTACTAGAGTTGTATGTGGAGGAGGGGCGGCTAGGGTTTGAGGAGAGGGGGCTAGGGGCGCCGGCCTCTGGGGTGCAAGGGTGGTGCGGCCAAGGTGTGGCCGGCCCACTCCCTCTCCTCATCTATATATAGGTGGAATAGCCCCAAGGGTTTTCCCAAAAAACAAATAAGAGTCCAACTCCTAAACCTTCCATAAGGACGAAACCTACCCAAGGTGGGACTCCTACTCAAGGTGGGACTCCCACCCCTTCCTTGGTGGGGTGGCCGGCCACCATGGGGTGGAGTCCACCTGGGAATCCTCCTCCCTTAGGCTGGCCGGCCAAGCTAGGTGGAGTCTCGGGACTCCACCTTCCATGGTGATTTCTTCCGGACTTTTCTAGAACCGTCCATAAATACACCGGATCATTTCCAAACATGGAAAGTGACTTCCTATATATGAATCTTATTCTCCGGACCATTCCGGACCTCCTCGTGATGTCCTGGACAATACTTCGAACTCCATTCCATATTTCATATCTACTTAAAACGACATCAAACCTTAAGTGTGTCACCCTACGGTTCGTGAACTATGCAGACATGGTCGAGACTCTTCTCCGACCAATAAACAATAGCGGGATCTGGAGATCCATAATGGCTCCCACACATTGAACGATAACTTAGTGATCGATTGAACCATTTACATACGATACCGATTCCCTTTGTCACATGATATTTTACTTGTCCGAGGTTTGATCATCGGTATCTCCATACCTTGTTCAACCTCATCTCCGACAAGTACTCTTTACTCGTACCGTGGCATGTCATATCTTATGAACCATTCATATGCTTGCAAGCTAATCAGACGACATTCCACCGAGAGGGCCAGAAGTATGTCTATCCGTCATGGGGATGGACAAATCCCACTCTTGATCCATATGCCTCAACTCATACTTTCCGAATACCTAATCCCACCTTTATAACCACCCATTTACGCAGTGGCGTTTGATGTAATCAAAGTACCCTTCCGGTATAAGCGATTTACATGATCTCATGGTCGAAGGACTAGGTAACTATGTATCGAAAGCTTATAGCAAATTGAACTTAATGACGTGATCTTATGCTACGCTTAATTGGGTGTGTCCATTACATCATTCATCTAATGACATAACCTTGTTATTAATAACATCCAATGTTCATGATCATGAAACTATGATCATCTATTAATCAACAAGCTAGTTATACAAGAGGCTTACTAGGGACTCCTTGTTGTTCACATAACACACATGTATCAATGTTTCGGTTAATACAATTATAGCATGGTATATATGTAAACATTTATCATAAACATAAAGATATATAATAACCACTTTATTATTGCCTCTTGGGCATATCTCCAACAGTCTCCCACTTGCACTAGAGTCAATAATCTAGATTACATTGTAAGGTACCTAACACCCATGGCATTCTGGTGTTGGTCATGCTTTGCCCTAGGGAGAGCTTTAGTCAACGGATCTGCCACATTCAGATCTGTGTGTACTTTGCAAATCTTTACTTCTCCATCTTCGATGTACTCGTGAATCGAATGAAAACGCAGCTTGATATGCTTCAGCTTCTTGTGTGATCTTGGTTCTTGTGCATTGCCGATGGCACCCATGTTGTCACAATAAATGACTAGTGGGTCCAATGCACTAGGAACCACACCAAGCTCAACAATGAACCTCTTCATCCAGACCGCTTCGATGAAGCCTCCGAAGCCGCTATGTATTCCGATTCAGTTGAAGACTTCGCCACCGTGCACTGCTTGGAGCTACTCCAGCTTACTGCAGCACCATTCAATATAAACACGTACCTAGACTGAGACTTAGAGTCATCAGGATCAGTGTTCCAACTTGCATCGGTGTAACTGGTTACAACGAGCTCTTGGTCACCGCCATAACGAGCTCTTGGTTACAACGAGCTCTTAGTCCTTTTCAAGTACTTCAGGATATTCTTGACCGATGTCTAGTGTTCCATTCCTGGATCACTTTGATATCTGCTGGTCAAACTAACAGCATGAGCGATATCCGGTCTAGTACACAGCATAGCATACATGATAGAGCCTACTGCCGAGGCATAGGGGATCTGATTCATCCTTTCGCTTTCTTCTGCCGTAGCTGGACCTTGAGTCTTACTCAAGACCTTACCTAGCAACATAGGCAAGAACCCTTTCTTGCTTTCATCCATTCTAAACTTCTTTAGAATCTTGTCCAGGTATGTACTCTGTGAAAGCCCTATTGGGCGTCTTGATCTATCTCTATAAATCTTGATGCCTAAAATGTACTGCTTGCTTCACCAAGGTCTTTCATTGAAAAACACTTATTCAAATAACCTTTTACACTGCTTAATAGTTCTATATCATTTCCAATCAATAATATGTCATCTACATATAATATCGGGAATGCTACTGAGCTCCCACTCACTTTCTTGTAAATACGAGGCCTCTCCATGACACTCTGTATAAACCCGAAGTCTTTGATCACCTTATCAAAGCGTTGGTTCCAACTCCGGGATGCTTGCTTCGGTCCATAAATGGAACGCTGAAGTTTGCATACCTTGTCGAGATTTTAGGATCGACAAAACCTTTGGGTTGTACCATATACAACTCTTCCTCAATGTCACCATTAAGGAACGTTGTTTTGACATCCATCTGCCAAATCTCATAATCGAAAAATGCAGCAATTGCTAACAAAATCAGCATCTGTTAGCTTCGCTACATGTTAGAAAGTCTCATCGTAATAAACTCCTTGAATTTTTCGGAAACCCTTTGCGACAAGTCGAGCTTTATAGACAGTAATATTACCATCAGCATCTGTTTTTCTCTTGAAGATCCTTTAATTCTCAACATCCTTGCGGCTATCAGGTAAGTCTACCAAAGTCCATACTTTGTTATCATACATGGATCCCATTTCGGATTTCATGGCTTCATGCCATTTGTTGGAATCTGGGCTCATCATCGCTTCTTCATACGTCGCATGGTCTTCATCATTGTTGTCCACAATCATGACATTTAGACAGGAATCATACCAATCAGGAGTGGTACATTCCCTCGTCGATCTGCGAGGTTCAGTAGTTTCCTCGTTCGAAGTTTCATGATCATTATCATTTGCTTCCTCTCTTACCGGTGCAGGCTGCACAGGAACATCTTACGGTACTGCGCTACTCTGATCGACGAGAGAAGGTTCAGTAACCTCGTCGAGTTCTACTTTCCTTCCAGTCACTTCTTTAGCGAGAGACTCCTTCTCAAGAAAGGATCCGTTCTTAGCAACAAAGATTTTGCCTTCGGATCTGTGATAGAAAGTATACCCAATAGTTTCCTTAGGGTATCCTATGAAGACGCATTTCTCCGCTTTGGGTTCTAGCTTGTCAGGTTGTAACTTTTTTACATAAACTTCGCAACCCCAAACTTTAAGGAACGACAGCTTAGGTTTCTTCCCAAACCGCAATTCATACGGTGTCATTTCAACGGATTTAGATGGTGCCCTATTTAAAGTGAATGCGGCTATCTCTAATGCATAACCCCAAAACGATAACGGCAAATCAATAAGAGACATCATAGAACGAACCATATCTAAGAGAGTTCGATTACGATGTTCGGACACACCATTGCGCTGTGGTGTTCCCGGCGGTGTCAGTTGTGAAAGTATTCCGCATTTCTTTAAATCCATGCCAAACTCATAACTCAGATATTCGCCTCCACGATCAGAACGCAGAAACTTAATCTTCTTGTTACGTTGATTTTCTACTTCACTTTGGAATTCCTTAAACTTCTCGAAAGTTTTGGACTTATGTTTCATAAAATAGATATACCCATATCTACTCAGATCATCAGTGAAGGTTAGACATAACGATAACCACCGCGCGATGCTACACTCATTGGTCCACACACATCGGTATGTATGATTTCCAATAAGTCTGTAGCTCGCTCCATTGTACCAGAGAATGGAGTCCTAGTCATTTTTCCCACTAGACATGCTTCACATCTATCAAATGACTCAAAGTCAAGTGACTCAAGAAGTCCATCTGAATGGAGTTTATTCATGCGCTTCACTACAATATGACCAAGACGACAGTGCCACATATAAGTAGAATTATCATTTAATTTAATTCGCTTAGCATCAATGTTATGAACATGTGTATCACTACTATCGAGATTTAACAACAATAAACCATTCATCTCAGGCGCATGACCATAAAAGATATTATTCATAAAAATAGAACAACCATTATTCTCTGACTTAAATGAATAACTGTCTTGCATTAAACAAGATCCAGATATAATGTTCATGCTCAACGCAGGCACTAAATAAAAATTATTGAGGTTTAAAACTAATCCCGAAGGTAGATGTAGAGGGAGCGTGCCGACGGCGATCACATTGTAACATCCCAACTTTTCAATAAAGAGATAAAGAGAGTTTCCAAAATACCATAATTTTAGAACCAACAAAAACTTTTTATATAGTGCTATGCATATACTCAACTTTGATTCTTGTGTTAGTGTGCAATTGCCATGATATTTTTTTCTGTGTTTGCAAGAGGGCTAAAACCCTAATCCATGATCACTTGATCAACCAAATCAAAGGAAAAAAGAAAATAGAAAAAATCAAACCAACACACACATATAGTTTAGGCCATTTTTGCAAATACTTAACCTAGACCATTTTGGCGTGCACCATTGGTTGTAAATGGTTACTAAACACTTATTAACACTTTTGGAATCAAAGAAACTCAAATCAAATCAAATTTGAATCAATTTTGGGCTCACATGCAATTATGGTCAAAATGGCAATTCTTAGCCTGATGCCCACTTTGAGCCCTGCTATTTAGAGATTTCCCTACTATACTTTGCCAAATCTTTGCACCTCATCCAAGACAACATCAAGGTGAACAACTTTTCCCAAAACCATCACCCCAAATTCTTTCTCAATTTCAATTGGTGAGCAAGCAAAGTGGAGACATTGAAGCATATGTTAAATCATATGCAATTTGGATTTTTGCAAAACACTTCAAATTTGACCACCACTGCCATTCTACTGCAAATCTTTTATGATTCAAACCCACCAAAATTCATCCAAAAATTCCAAAGAAAAGTTCTTGCGGCCATTCTCTCAAACACCTTGTGAGCAACAATCGGCCAACTCGGGACATTGCAATGTCCAGTAGATTTTGGCCTCCGCCATCGATCCTATGTCATCCTCTGTACCCCATTGACCCCTCTGAGCTTTGCCAAACAGGTTAGACAAGCAATGGTACACGATTTCGTCACCATCTTGACCAAGACATGCCATGCCACGGCATGGCATGGACGTGCCCTTGCTCTCTCTCTCCCTGAACCTTGCCAGCACACACGACCTTGTCACCTCGCTTCCTCACACCCTCCTGAACGTGCCAGACACGGTGGTCGACGCGTTGGTGCACCGCAGACGCCAGAATGCGCGACGCCCAGACGTGTCGTGCCACGCCAGAGCACGCACGGCGAGCGTCGCAGACACGCACGGGCACGACGCCGCCCCAACGCCTCACGTCACCACCCGCTCTCTCCCTTCGCCAGCAGCTGTGCCACGACACCAGGAGACGACCAGACACCCTCACCTGCCCGCGGGAACCCTGTACACGACGCCATGGCCGACGCCATCCGCCACGGACACCCAGGGCGCGAGGACGATGACGAGCGCCACAGGCCCTCGTTTTCACCGCAATCACGCCCTGCATCACCGCCAGGACGTCGCCTGCACACCTGCGTCATTGCCAGTCCACCACCACCCCTGTAGCCACGTCGTCGACGATGACCTCATCGCAGCCCCACGGCCTCGCCTCGCCGCTATAAAAGGAGGGCCTCCCTCCTCAATCCAAGCACACCACCACTCCTCCCTCATCTCACTGAGCCTGCTCGACCTCTTCTCTCGCTCGATTCACCACCGTAGTTAGCCAATTCGATCATCGGAGCCCGCGGAGGTGTTGAGAAGCTCGCCGCCGATTGGAGCCTCCCCAGCACGCGCCGCTGCTACCATCTGCTTCCCCTTCCTTGACAACGTCGCCGACCCTTGCCGCGCCGCCGGTAAGCCGTCGACCCCCTGCCGTCGCCACCAGTGAGCTCCCTTCTCGCCGGAGATGACGACGGTTGAGTGCCGTCCGATCTGATTCTAATCCAAGCGCCCAGATTCACTCATACCGCTTCGCCCTTTAAGACCCACTAACGCGTGGACCCCACACTGTCAGGCGGCCCGCTGCGCTAGACGCACTGCTGGGCCGGCCCATCTCTTCTTTTCCTCTGAGTAGCCCATTTAGGTTTCCCGCCAGCCCAATTCATTTGAAATTCGAGTTCCTGTTTATTTTCAATTTGCAAACTGGTGCCAACTTCAAAATTGCATAGTTTCAAATCCACTAGGCCAAATTTGATGAATTTGGTATTTTTGGAAATCTTGTCAAAAGTTCTATCCAACCCCACTAGTCTCACCCTTAGCTTGTTTGTAGAATTAAAGTGACAAAAATAACAAGGCAGGGACTTTTGTAACTTCAAACAATTATTAAAAATCAACCCTAAGTGATTTTGAGTTGACTCCAACTCTCATAAATCACATTTCACATACTCTACAAGTTTATGTAAAAACCTCACATAGTTGTTTGTATGATCATGGACTAGAGCACAATAATGGCTATGTGGCTATTTCTAGTTCATTTAAACCATTCAAAATTATTTTTCCAAATAGTATGAGAGGTTCTCCCTCATTTAAATCATGGTCCTAAGAAATTAAAAGTGGTGTGTTGACTTAGTCTATATCATCTCATTTTTAATTACTTAGAGACATTAAATTGTTGTTAAAGTAAAAACCAAATGGTATGAGGTTAGTACCTCATTTAAATCATTTTCCCCAAATAATAGATATGAATTGTTGAACTTGATCAACATGAATTCATACCTTATTATTATTTGAGGAACTTAAATCTTAAGAAGTTTCAATGAGAGGAAATTGTTTCTCTCTTACAAGTTTGCTTAACACATAAGTCAAACCCCTTTGAGATTAGTGTGGTGATGTTAGCCTAGCATGTGTGACTTATGTGTGTGCTGAGCCTAGTGTTTAAGATTGGTGTGGTGATTGTGTGTATCGTATTCGTTTTTAGATGCTAGTACCGAAGAATATCAAGAGGAGGAGGAGGTCTACTTCCAAGGAGAGGAAGACCACTTTGATCAGTACACCAACCAAGGCAAGCTAATAAACTTGCAAAGTGCCAAGCTCTACAGGAGCAAGGCATCACCATACTTTACTTTATACTTATTGGTCCTATCCCAAGTTTTTACTTTACAAGCTTTATTGAATTTTATTTACCAAAGTTACTTTTTGATTCATGATTCACTTGGTCTAGAGTAGCACAAGAGTACCAAACTTAGCCTAGAACAAGCAAAGCTAAGTTAGCACCCCTCATGATTAGTTGCTAGTGCTAACAAATAAAATTGACTACTCTAGATGGGACTTGGTGAAGTGAAGTGACTTGAATGATTTTTGAAGGTGAATATGACTTGGAGAAGATGGTGATTTTTGACTAAAACCGATACTGGTTTGGATGTGATACCTTTCCAACTTTTGAGTACCCCCACAATACCTGATTATGGGTAGGGCTTAACTGGAAGTTTATGTGTCTTAGTATGGGTTCCCTCTGAACAAGCATCATAGGGGTTATGCCGAGGCTGCCTCCGTTGAAAGTAAAATGATGTGAAATGAGGTGAATTGTCCGGCCAAGCCTCGTGCGGTTCCCGAGTCGACGGTTTGTCTTCACTGGGAGGCCAAGCTCATGGGGAGAGGTGCCTATACTAGGATGTATAAGTGAAAGGTTATGGTTGATGATCCGCGTACTGAGTTACGATGATTCGGGGTTATCCCCGACGGATGTAATCAACTGTTGTGGCACAAGTGTGCAACCTCTGCAGAGTGTAAACCTATTCGAATAGCCGTGTCCATGGTTACGGACGGTTGGAAAGGCCATACAGTTTCCGGTGTCAAATTCTTGAAAATGTTGGTGAAGTGAATGGTGAAGGGTGACTTGACTTGAATCACAACTGAGTTGTGGGAATGACACTAATGTTCCCACTTGAATTAGCTAGCAAATGATGAGTCTTTTACTAACTGCTTATGAACTAAAACTGGCTTTATGCAAATAAACCTAGAGCTTAGAACTCTCCTTAGTGAAATTAGTGTTACTTACCTTAGTATTAGGTTGCGAGTACTTTAAAGTACTCATGGCTGTGTCCCTGGCTATTCAACTGGCCAGACTATGAAGAGGAGCAGCAGTATGAAGATGACGGCCAGCAGGACGGCTACAACAACTAGGAGCTCTTCTAACGTCAAGCGTTGGCCTGTGGAATTAGATAGTCCACTACTACTACTACGCTTCCGCTTTGTAATATTTGTGATGTTCTGTTGACTGCCAAAACCCACCGGCGGGCAGCGGCCTTGTCAACACCGTAGAGCCGGGAAGAGCCTAGAGCTGCGGCTGGCTGAGACCCCTCCGAGCGACGGCCCGCAATGCTCTTCTGGTCACACGCGGCGATGCGAAGTGCAAGGGCGTGCCACCTGACCTATACCTGGTCGGGAAGGTGATGGGGATGCCTCGCTTAGTTTCCTGCCGAGGCATACATGTAAACGTTAAATACGAGCCTCGATCGGCTCTCGGGTTATCCCGTGAATCGGCTCAAAGAGCCGATCCACCCATGATTCGTACGGGGTGCACGAATACTTGGTGGTCCTGCTTGATCAAGATAAAGCTAATTAGATCTACGACGATTTAGGGTTTTCACCGCATAATCGGATCATCCTACTCCAGGTTGGGCCTCGCGGCCACGCACGGTGCTCGTAAGCCGATCCTAAACAAGGCCTAAAAACCAACATGAAGTTGATCCTCGGAACATCCTGTTTAGGACTTGCGAACGCCACCCTACGTGCCATCTGGATCCTCCCCCTTTGTAAGGCCTAACTATTGCGAGATATTAAACTAATCCTTGTAGAACAAGGAGCAATCGTAACGGATCAGATCTACTAAATAATGATCAAGCGGGGTGCCGCCCCCACACCCGAGATAGGTGCGAGGGCGGCTAGATATGCAAGGGTTGCACTACGTAAGCATGCTTAAACGAAGAACAATGCTAACCCTAACACATCTATGATAACTACGTTGCTCGCCATCAAAAGCGCTTCGGTACGAGCAACGCATGAACAACGTGGGGCTTGTGCTGCCTAGATCGCAAGATGCGATCTAGGCAGCATGTCGCTTACCTGATAGAAACCCTCGAGACGAAGGAGTTGGCGATGCGCCGAGATTGGTTTGTTTGGGGTTGAACGTGAGTTGTTGTTTATTCCATAAATCCTACGTACATATTTATAGTCCAGGGGACTTTCTAATGTGGGCATGCACTAAACCGTGCACGAGTAAGATTCTATCTCTAAACTAAAATAGATCTAATATGTTACAGATACACGGGCAATTAAGCCCAACTTGGTATAACAGGCCGATTCATATAATTCTCCATGTATATTTCCTTAAGCCCATCTTGACTGCGGCCCACCTCCGACTCGGTCAAATCTTGGTGATAACACATGCCCCCCTGGTTTTGGAATTGGTAATTCCAAAATCACTCTGCTTTCCTTCGTCGGGTCATGTCGTGGCAGAACCGTCGCAGTATCCCTCATGATGATGCCTTGCCTTCTGAACTTCTCCGCGTGACCTGGCAGTTTTTTTTTCTTTTTTAGGCACCACTTCCTCGGAAACTGCTGTGGCATTGAATTTTCACCATATCCCCTTTTATTTAACCGCTATGAACAGTTCTGCTCTGCATCCCCCTCGCATTAGCAGTCCCAAAAACCTCCTGCGCCATCATGTCTTCTTCCTCCTCTGCCCTATCAGATCCTTCCAGCCAGTCCTCCATGTCCCGCGAGCCAACGCCGGAGCACAACCCGGCAGCGGTCCATGCGGCCAACACCCGTCGCGCCATTGCGGCCGGGGAGGAGTCAGACCATGACTTCTCCATCTGGTCCGAGGACGACCAGTCCTCGACGGACGGGGAGAGCGACCTCCGTTTCCTCGCCGACGGGGAATCGGAGGAGGAGAGCGATGACGATCGCTTCTCCTGGGACGACTTCACCTCCTCCGAGGGGGTGGTGGAGGAGGAAGAGGAGGAGGAGGACGACGATGACGACGACTCCCTCGAAGGCTACCCGCCAGCGAAGCGCCTTCGCATGTGGTGGGACGACGACAGCAGCGACGACGAAGACGGGGATGAAGCCCCCGTGGAGGGCTACGGGAGTAGCGACGAGGAGCCCATCGGCAGCAGTGCCGATGAGAGCTCTGAGGATGACGATGAGGGCAGTGACGGCCCGTAGATAGGACCTCTAGCATAGGGTCAGTAGTAGCAAATGGGGCAATGTATCCCCTAGTATTTCCTTGTGAGAGCAATTAGCTCTTTATGTAAGAAATCTCGCCTATCAATGAAGAAACTGTTCCCCAATTTGATTTTGCCGATTTCTTCTGAGTTTAATTGAGCCGATTCACCTCTCCTACTGACCTTGCCGATTCGTCCCCTTTGCCAATGTGTAATGAACCGATAACAACACATCGGTCCCTCGACATTCATCCTTCTATTCTTCAACTCCTTAGCGAGCGTTCATCGTTTTGTGAAGAAGGTTGCAACGAAGGTCAGCCGATGGTACTTCAATCGGTCCTTCAATAGAACATCTACCAGGCCTGTTGCCCCCCGAGTCTCAGCCAAGGCAAAACAGAGACGAGGATACGCAAATGAGCTGCATAGACCTGGGCTTGATCGTGTGTGGGGCAGTTCCTTATGCAACGCCAGCCGATTTGAACACAAATCGGCTTCTCTAAGCGGAAAGCCTTCAAGGCGAGCTGCCCCCCGAGCTTCCTCAGTTCTTGCCGGCCAGACCGGCTCCTTTCCTTTGTTCTTGAAGAGAGGATCTGAGCTTTCAAACTACTCTATCGAGGAGTTCCTTCATGAAACATCTCCCTTTGTGCTTCATTGACCCTCTGATCGTATCCCCCTTGAGTCGATGGCCACACTTCGGCTTCCACATCCTTAAGTCGATGCCTGCTGCATCGGCTGAGCTCGAAAATTTTCGAATTTTCATTTTTTTTTTACAGCCGACCTGTGCATATCGGCCCCCATACTCCAATACCCATCACCAGAAGATGAGATGCTTCCGTTGCATATCCTCGTATTTTATCTACCTGGGTGCCCCCCGAGCCGATTCTGTCAAGAGCATTGATGGTATCGGCTCTGTTGGATAACATGTTAAACCCAAGCAGAATGGTGGGTGAGGATAATTTTGGCCGATTGCTGGAATCGGCCTCCACGTTGCTTGCTCGTTGAAGGTTTTGTAAGTTCCCTTCATAATTTTTGGGGCCGATCACAAGGATCAGCCTCTCCTGGTTTGCTCATTGGTTTAATCTTGCTATTTGGTCAGGCTGGATAAAACCAACCCAACCTCTGACTTGATGTGCTTGCTGTCGTCCACCTTGAGTGCTCCGTAGAGTCGTGGAGCACTAAGCTCTGTCGGCAAGACGAGTACCATGTTTGTGCCAGCCGATGTCTCATCATCGGCTTTCCTCTGTTTGGGGCGCCACTCCATTTTCCGTGAACGACCCTCTTCATCCAGGGCTCGCTGAATTTTTGCAGCCAGATCAGGTCGTGCCTTCCTTAGCGTATGCAGGTATAACCTTTCGGCTTCCTCCTGGCCGCGCAATCGCTGAACCCTGCGCTTTTGGGAACGGCTGAGTCCGTCAGGGCACCACCTTGGCTGGTGGTACCTGTCTTCTTCTACTTCTCCCTCGTCTTCTGAATCCTCAAGATCTGCCCAACGAGGTGACTCAGCGCGTTTGCTTTGTGGCGGGAGAGGCCCTAGGCGCTCGAACACAGACACGTTGGCTACCTCCTTCTTCTTCTTGTTGCATTCTCGGGCAATTGCCGATTGTGGGCAATCGGCTCATTCCTGAATCCCAGCAGGTGTCCGAAGAAAGGGCAGTCCCGGTGTCCGGCGTTGTCATCTTGCTCCCTTGATGTTTCCGTGGCACGGCGCTCGTGCTCCTCCTCATCGCGATCCTGCCGACGATATCTTCGGCTTCTCTAGCCGGACGATCTCCTCTATCATCGTAATTGGACCGTCGGCGTTGGTCATACCGACTCACATATTTGTTGAGGAGGTGATCGAGAGGGGTCGCTGATATCTTATATTCTTCACCTCTCCCTCTGTGACATAGCGCTTGCCATCATGACGGAGCCGATCGCGTGGAGCGGCCTCCTCTCGTATCCTTGCTATGAGAGCAGGCTGCCCTCATCTCCATCTTTGCCGAGTGGTTCCCGGGTCCTACCATGTTGATGTTGAACGAGGGACCTGACCGGCAACCCTCGGGGTAGGTGACTTCCACCATGTTAACGGCGGGGAAGGGTTGGGTGTCGACCTTCATGGCGTACTTGGTTGAAAATTAGCCGCCCCTTCTCTATCGCCGCTTGGACGTGCCGACGCCACACCCCTGCGGTCGTTGGTGGCATGGGAGAGCGAGTTGTGGAATTTGCGGTACGGCTTTCCGTTCAGCTCTTTCGCCGTGGGGAACTTGAGACCTTCAGGAATCGTCAACTCGTTTCTCCTTGAACAGGAGGTCGAAGATTTGTTCGGTCTTGGTCACGTCAAAATCAAATCCCCTAGGCGGCCCCGGTGGCTTTACCCATTTGCGAGGCCACGGGGTTCCTTCCCGAGTCCACTCGACCCACTGCTATCTCTTGGTCTCCCGCGAGCACTTCATCTTCCTCCGTACCGACCATGACTATCGCACGCTTGAACTTGTCTTGGTACGGGTCGGGGTGGCGCTGTTCATATGCTGATAGTTTCGAACCATGTGCGCCGGCGAGGGATAATCTGCTTGGGAGGCCATGTCCTTGAGCTGTGTTGCAAGGCACTGCTACTGCCAACTCGATCGCTTCCTTTTCGGTTATACGAACCGAATAACATCGGTTCCTAAGATTCCTGAAGCGGCTGGATGTACTCGTCACCGTTTCCCCGCGCTTCGACGTAGTTGTGCTAGATCGGCAATGCCGGACTCGGAAGCTTCGAATGGTATTGCATATGGAACTGTTCTTCCAATTGCTTCCAAGACTCGGATGGAGTTTGCCGGCAAAGAGGTGTACCATCAAAAGCCGATCCCGTGAGGGATTGTGAAAACAGCCTCACGCGTAGCTGATCCGACACCGAAGCCGGTCCTAGTTGAGCCAAATATCGGCCGACGTGCTCGATGGAGCTGGAGCCATCTGATCCACTGAATTTGGAGAAGTCAGGGAGCCGATATTTAGGTGGCAGCGGGATCATCTCGTAATCGTCGGGGTACGGCTTGGAATAGCCGACTCGCCCTTCTTTTCGGCACCATGCCGAACTGGTCTCTCGGTATGGTACCGATCCGATCCGTCGTGCTCGGCTGTAGGAGTTGCACTGCGAAGATTCGCCGGGGTGGCGTACTTAGCCGGCCATGTTTGCTTTTCCAGCTACGAGCCAACCGCGGGAGCTGGGCTCGGGAGTTTCGTCGGTGTGGCGTACTTAGTTAGCCACGTACGCTTCTCAAGCTCGTTGCCGACGTTCCTCCTGTCTTCGCCGGAGTCCCCGATGTTGTGGCCTGGGTTGTGAGTGCCCAGTCACCACAATCCGGCACATACGTGCACGCGTATCCTTGAGGGATCTCCTTAGGCGCCTCCATTAAGAACTGGTAGTCACTAGGGTCGCCACCAACCTTGTAGACGAGGAATGCCGGTGTAGTCGGCACTTCAGCAGGTGCTGCCAACGCATATGGCAGCGGTGGACGGGACCGGAGTGGCAACTCTCCTTGATGAGTCCCGAGAGCTGGTCCCGACGGCGAGTACTGGTGGCTCATGATCTCTCGGATCACGCGCAGAGCGACACGCTCCAACACGTTGACCAAGTTCTCAGAGTGGCGGTGTAGCGAGTGAGCCACCAAGTAGTTGATCTCCTGCCGCAGGCCCCTGGTGCGTTCCTCCGACGGGGTAGAGAGGTCTATCCCATCGAGCGCACCTTGCGGTGAGAATCCCTTCCATCTGATGCCATGGGAACGGGTTCTCTGAAAAGAGCCGATGAGGTCGGCTTCGAGGGTGGCCTTGATCTCGTTGTATTGCTTCTTGAGGTCGTCGAGGCAGATCCTCGTAGGTGATCGGCGTGCCGTCCGCCATCTCGGATGTAGATGGCGATGTGGTTGATGTAGACGTTTGTCCCACCGGGCGTGCCGAGAATGTGTTGACTGCCAAAACCCACCGGCGGGCAGCGGCCTTGTCAACACCGTAGAGCCGGGAAGAGCCTAGAGCTGCGGCTGGGCTGAGACCCCTCCGAGCGACGGCCCGCAATGCTCTTCCGGTCACACGCGGCGATGCGAAGTGCAAGGGCGTGCCACCTGACCTATACCTGGTCGGGAAGGTGATGGGGATGCCTCGCTTAGTTTCCTGCAGGGCATACATGTAAACGTTAAATACGAGCCTCGATCGGCTCTCGAGTTATCTCGTGAATCGGCTCAAAGAGCCGATCCACCCATGATTCGTACGGGGTGCACGAATACTTGGTGTCCTGCTTGATCAAGATAAAGCTAATTAGATCTACGACGATTTAGGGTTTTCACCGCATAATCGGATCATCCTACTCCAGGTTGGGCCTCGCGGCCACGCACGGTGCTCGTAAGCCGATCCTAAACAAGGCCTAAAAACCAACATGAAGTTGATCCTCGGAACATCCTGTTTAGGACTTGCGAACGCCACCCTACGTGCCACTGGATCCTCCCCCCTTTGTAAGGCCTAACTATTGCGGATATTAAACTAATCCTTGTAGAACAAGGAGCAATCGTAACGGATCAGATCTACTAAATAATGATCAAGCGGGGTGCCGCCCCCACACCCGAGATAGGTGCGAGGGCGGCTAGATATGCAAGGGTTGCACTACGTAAGCATGCTTAAACGAAGAACAATGCTAACCCTAACACATCTATGATAACTACGTTGCTCGCCATCAAAAGCGCTTCGAGTACGAGCAACGCATGAACAACGTGGGGCTTGTGCTGCCTAGATCGCAAGATGCGATCTAGGCAGCATGTCGCTACTCGATAGAAACCCTCGAGACGAAGGAGTTGGCGATGCGCCGAGATTGGTTTGTTTGGGGTTGAACGTGAGTTGTTGTTTATTCCATAAACCCTAGGTACATATTTATAGTCCAGGGGACTTTCTAATGTGGGCATGCACTAAACCGTGCACGAGTAAGATTCTATCTCTAAACTAAAATAGATCTAATATGTTACAGATACACGGGCAATTAAGCCCAACTTGGTATAACAGGCCGATTCATATAATTCTCCATGTATATTTCCTTAAGCCCATCTTGACTGCGGCCCACCTCTGACTCGGTCAAATCTTGGTGATAACATGTTCGTTGATCAATAGATCAACTATGGTTGTAATATTGGATCATGTGATCGACTTTCGTAAGACCATTATGGCTTGTAATTAATGATGACTTATGGTATCAACTGTTATGTCTCGCAACAACATTATTCCTGGGATTGCGATGAACGGCATAATAGGCATCTGGACTTAAAAATCTGGGTGTTGACAAGTTGATATCAGAGCCATTGTTTGACCTTAGGAGACCCTAGTTAGAATGGACGTTCTGAAAAACTTAAGTTCAAAACAAATGAAGTGAATATTTCTGAAAAACTTAGCCACCTTCTTCTCTTTGAGGTCTTGTTGAAATAAGAAGCCATGCTCTTCCTTATAAATCTACATAAAAGTTTGCCACACTTGTTCACCTCTCTAACTTACTCATCCAATTCACTTTCAGATGGAGCCAAACAACACCAAGTTTTACCAGTTGGGGAATGGTGGGAGTCTGATTTTCGAGCAGGACTCGGATGCCCCGTCGGACTTTCTTGGACGCCTGCACCCCGAGTTCCACGGAGTCGAGGTCAACGACCAGCCCGGAGGGAGCTGCAGTGGATCATCACCGCTGACTTGAGGGGCAAGATGGAGCCTCCCACCTCTGAGAGGATCCTCTTCTCCTTCAGGGAAAGCAACTGGCTCGACGGACTTGCACGTGCTCTTCAGGAAGCACTTGCTCGTTTGTGCAGACAGAATGTGGCAGCCCTCCAGGAGGAACATTTTGCGCATCTCGCAAGGCATAACACCGCTGGAGAACCCATGGATCTGCCGTTGCACCCCCAGTTGAGGCACCACGTGGATCACCTGGACTTCATGCTGTACCACACTCAGCAGGATCTGGACAACGCCCGCGCCTATGCCAACCAGACTCACCTTGCACTGGCAAATCATGCCGATGCAATCAAGATGCTTGCCAAGGACCGCAAGACACTCCGCCTGCAGCGTGCCAAGAAGGACGCTACCATCACGCGCCTTCGCGCGAGGATAGCATCCTTGGAGGCCACTGTCAAGGCCCAAGAGGACCAGCTGAATGAGATGGAAGAAGAGGGTGAAGACCTTCAGGGAGGAGAAGCCTTCCTAAGTGATGATGATGACTTCGAGGAGGATGAGAACACCGAGGAGGAGGACTACGAGTCTCTGGAGGCCGGAGAGGATGGAATCATCCCGATCGATGTGGATGATGATGAGGAGTAGATGCACTAGTTCACTTATGTAGGTGTGAGTTGTATCATGTCCCACTGTATCGTAGCGCGAGTAAATGGTTCTTAAAACCATTGGGTGTTAGCTTGTAATATATGTTGAATGAATGAATGTGTGTTTGTGTTAACATCAAAAGAATTCAAGTTTTAACTTTTTGAACTTACTCAAAATAAGCCATAGAAATTTCCCTCTCATCTCATGATCTATTTCCCTATTCAGATGGCCCCTATTGTGTATGGTTCTTTCGATCACAAAGTCATTGTTGGATACGTAGGAGCCATTATGGATCTCCAGGTCCCGCTGATGGTTATTGATCGGAGAGGAGACTCGATCACATCTGCATCATCCACGAAAGATAGGGTGACACACTTAAGCTTTGATGTTTTTTAAGTAGATATGGAATATGAGATGGAGACTGAATGTTGTTTGGAGTCCTGGATTGGATCCAGGACATCACGAGTAGGTCCGGAATAGTCCGTAAAATAAGATTCATATAAGGAAAGTAACTTTCCGGGATTTGGGAAAAGTTTCGGTATTTTGACCGGAGCTTCTAGAAGGTTCCAACAGGCCCACCACCTCGGGAGGGGCCACATGGTCCGAAGGGGTGCTGCCTAGACATAATGGTCTGGGCGCACCATGCCCTAAAAGGCCCAACCAGCCAAACTTGAGGGGCAAGTTTCTCAAACTTGAGGGACAAGTTTCTCAAACCTGAGGGTCAAGTTTCCTCTCTTTGTGGGCCGGCCCAAGGAGGTAATGTAGGGGCCATGGCAGCCCATGGCTTCACCCTCCCCTACATAAAGAGGAAAGGGGGCAATGATGTTTCCATAACTCCTTCCTTTGAAACCCTAACCGTCATCCTCTCTCAGTCCTTACTCCTGCGCCGGCTTGGCGAAGCCTTGCAGGAATTCTTCTCCACCACCACACCGCCGTGCTGCCGGGATTCCATAAGGATCTACTACATCCGCTGCCCACTGGAACGGGGAGAGGACGTCTTCATCGACAATGTACGTGTGACCGAGTATGGAAGTGCTGCCCGCTTGCAGCACTGGAAGGACTTTATCTCGAACTTGAGTTCGACAAGAGTACGACTACATCATCCACGAGATCTGATCTCGTTACCACTTTGGATCTTCGAGGGTACGTCTCTCATATATCTTGTTGCATAGATGTAGTGGATTAGATCTTGGCCTTTTCCTAAATTAGATCTTGGTGGTATTCGTTCTTGCGGTAGAATTTTTTTTGTTTTCTATGCTACGAACCCCTACAATGGTAGCACGTCCAGCTTCCCTCCTTCGCGTCAAGATTTCCATTTTCGCATGATTCCACCACTCAAGATGGAACTCATCCATCTTAGCCAGGTCCATCATCATAGTCGCATTCTCCGCCGCGATGAGCTTCGACATGGCCCGGTTCTTCTCAGCATGTGCTCTCCTCTCCTCGACGTCGGCATTGCGCGTTGCATCTTCCTGGAGCATGTTCCATTTTGCACCCTTCTCTTTGTTCTTCTTCTCCATCATCTCCTTCTTTGCCTCCAAAGTCTTCATCACCAACAATTCTTTGGACTTCACCCATAACATCGATCTTGAGAGACAATGTTGCGGCCTCGCCTTGCTTCTTGATATTGTCCTTTGTTATCTTTGCTCCATCCAGCATCTTCTTGTTCTTCTTGGTCGCAAGCACATCATCCTCTTCCGCATCCTCCAACTCGACGAGCTTATGCCTCGGTGGTGGCGCTTCTTGCTCCCTCAACTTCCATTTCTCGTTGTGCTCAAGAAGGGCATAGCAATGCCAGAATTTAAATGGCTTTCCCTTCAACCCGGGCATGTCCTTGTACCTTCTTTGCGCAATTTCATCCCAATCGCCGGCGTTGATGCCACTCGGTGGAGAATTCCTCGCGGCCTCAATGCAACCGGCCCACCGAGCACGCCATCTTGATGGTATCACATGGCCTTGGAGTGAACGGTTGGAGCGAGTTGGCGTGGAAGCGAGAGGTGGCATCAAATTGAAGAACTTGTCCTTGATGTGTTTCCAATACCTCTTGCCGGTTTGATCGGTGCCGGTCACGACATCCATCGAAACCGCCTCCCAAGCCTTGATCAAAATCACCTCTTCAAATTTGGTGTAGTTGCCGGTCCGAATCGCCCTCCCCTTCACCTTGGCCACCGCCCCTTCGAACGCTCCCTCTTCTATCTCTTGCAACTCACCTTTCTCATCGGAGCCGGCATCTTCAACTTCCCCAAACTCATCGACCTCGAGGCCCTTCTCTATGTCATCGTTGTAGTCGTTGTAATCCGTGAGCGGCGGCGAATCGATGTCGATGGATGTGTCGTTGAGCATGTCAACGTACGAGTCCGGCGCAACATCAAGGGCAGGACTTTTGTCGACCACCTTGTGCGTGACCACCAAGGACGAGGGCTCCTTGGCCATCGTTGACGTCAAAGGTGTCAAGGATTCCATCTTGGTGGCTGTTGGCATCTTCGCAGCGGACTTCCTCGGCGTCGGCTTCTTCAGCGGCGGTTTGTTGGCCGGCTTCTCAATCCACTTGGTCGGAGCGGGACGGGCAGCAACAGCGGGAGGGGCGGCGACGACGTGCTAGCTGCCCCAGCTGCTTCCACCTTGCTGGGCACCGTCGACCACGAGCGCCGCGGTGGCGACTGCTGTGGTGGCGCTAGATCCGGCAGCGGTGGGTGGGGTCGATCCACGCGGCGCGGCCTGGTCCTTGAGCGGCAGCAGGTTGGGGGCTTCCATCTCGGTGCGAGCACGCCGTTGTAGAGGCCGGAGAGAGTGGAGGCGGCGGAATCGGCGGCGGGTGGTGGGCGCAACCGGGAAAGGGAAGGAGCTGAATGTTCGCGCTCACAGTGCCTCGCGAAATCGGGAACTTGGGGTTTCCGCGGCGCGAAACTGGATGACCCGGATAAAAAAAATTGATATGGATCCGATACGGTGTCTGAAATGGCCTTTTCTTCTCTGCAAACCCGCAAAATGGAGAGGTCCGATGCGGTATCTGCTAGAGTTGTTCTTATACGCAATTTCACATCCCGCACAGGTTCCCCGCCACCCTTCTCCTCCTCCCCCGCCGCGGATCTGCCCGGCGGCCGGCTCCATAGTGCCAACGCCGTGAGGGAGGACGATGAGTGATATGAGAGATGAGTGAGTTTACATGTTTTGGTCTACTTGTTCTCGACTTCAAAATTTATGCAGTCTCATCGATACTTTGGCCACACAAAACCACGCTTGTTTTTTTATAATTTTCATGAAGTATACTCCCTCTGTTCTATTCTATAGTGCCTATAGTTTTTTGGCACGGAAATTAGCGCAATAGTATTTTTTACACAAGACCCCCTAGCTGAACGATTTGAGATCAACGTAAAATTTGGGAAATCCACATCTTCATAACTTACCATAACAAATCCAACAAATCTCTCTTGTTGATTCTCCATATATGTGCAACCAAGTTCAATTAAGGAAAGTAAAACATTGCTGCCTAATTTGAAGAAATCGTTGAGCCATGCATTAGGTATCTCAATTAATTGTTTCCAATTTTGTATAAATTTTTTCTCACGCATATTGTGTGGGAGCTGAATGGGGGAGGAGGTAATTGAAAAAAAGCCAAGCTACCACCTTATATTCTGAAACAAATACAAAAATCTATAGGCACTATAGAAAGAAACGGAGGGAGTATTACAGAGTAGAGGTTTTGGTCTTAGAGGAAGTAACTTCAGAAGCAGGTCTTAGAGCATCACCAGTCATGTCCTCAGAGCATCCTCCAAAGCGCGTCGGATTTAGCGTTTGGGGACTGCTGTTTTTTCATGCTGTATTTAGGGGCTTTGTTGTCCAGTCGCGTCCTCCAAACAAAAATTTAACTATTTAAAATTAAATTAAAAAATGTTGAATTCATTCAAACATGCTATATATTACATGAATTTGAATGAAATTTCATTAAATTTAAACCTAAAACTAATCTAGTAGTACTTGCGGTGCCCAGAGGGGATGTAGTACTGGTGTGGAAGTTGTACATGTTGTCGTCAACGCCGTCCTTCTTGCCGCACTCGTCGGGCTCGTCGACAGGTTCGTCGATGAGCTCAACCTTCACCGTGCCGCTGCCCAGCTTCATCATCGTTGGTGAGGTCGACGAGTGGCATTCCAGCATCAGATGGACATGGCGATCGACGAATCGTCGCCCCTACAAGTGTCCTTGTCGTTCAACGACGCCATGAACGGCGCATGCAGCCCTGGGCAGTCCACAGGGCCATCGCTGCTGGCGATGAGGCGCTGCCGCTGCTCGTACTCCGCCATCTTTGCGGCCTTCGAGGCCTACTCGTCGTCCTGCTACTCCTTCATCTCCGGGTTCGGAACGAGGAGGGCGCCGCCGGCGCGCCTCTGCTGCTACCGCGCTGGTTCGCGGATGGTGATGCCACTGCTGCCGCACCTCCAAATTGCAGGCGGCATCGCGTACTCGGGTTCCTCCTTCACCTCGCGCTTCGGCATGTTGTATGGTGTTTCGCGGTGCGAGGAAGGCGCTGACCGTGCCGGTCCCGAAGAAGAAGAGTGCGAGGAGGACGAGTTCGTCCTCCTCGGCTACCAAGGCGCCAGAGCCCGAGGAGATGGCGGCGAAGAAGGTCGCATCTCTAACCTGGGGGCGCCGTTGTGGATGCCGTCGATGACGTTCTGGAGGGTGTGCCCGGAACGCCCCAGAAATGGAGGCGCCCCTCCTTCTTCCATGTGTTCCTCCTGCCGACAAGGCCGTCGGTGTTGGTCATGTTGGCGTCGTATCGCTCCCCGAAAGAAGTCTGCCCACCAGTCATCGTTGCCGGTGGGGACCCCGGTGGGATCGGCGTGCTCGTCGGCGCTGAGGCACGCGCGCTGGGCTCTGATCGCGTCCCTCCAACGGTCTGTGTCCGGTGGCGACAGGACGCCAGTCTCGTTAACGGCCATCCTCCTACCACCGCTGCTTGGCGGGCACATGTCCAGCGCGACAGGGTACCGCGTGTGGTACAACGCCCACGCCTCTATCACCGTGAGGCTGCCGCGCCCGAAGCCGTTCACGACGAGGATATTCTTGTGGGAAGACGACATCGTCGAGCGAAAGGAAGGTGACGGCGGCTATCGAAAACAACGCGGCGAGATTGAAATGTGGAAGCGATGAAAAAGAAGGAGGAGGCGCTCTTTATACAGCGACAGCAGGTGAAACGCAGTTTTAACACATAATTCCGATCGATCGGCAGCGGCAACGGAGGAGGCTTATAATAATGGAAGCGGCTAGCTCCCGATCGACCAGGAATTACTTTAGTTCTCGATCGAAAATTCGAAATCCTCCACGGTTGACCTTATGGCGTTTTCCTCTTATGGACTTTTCTCATGTGTGCAACTAGAAGCCTAATAAAACAACTACAAGCCCGGTTGTATGTTGTTATCATGAAAAAATCAAATATAAAAGGAGGTTTCCTATAAAGTTTAAAAGTGCTTACATATACGTAATTACACGTCTATGTGCAATTGCATACACGGGTGCAATTGCACGCCTATATGAAATTGGGCACTTATGTATATTACACATACATGTGTAAACACACATCTATGCATGACAAGACTTTTCGATTGCACACATATATGCAATCGCACATCTCCGTCTAATTGCGCATAAGAAGATTTTTTTTCAGTTACAAACGTACGCAACTATACGCAATTGCACATACACGAAAAAAAAAGTCCAAAATAGGTACTCCCCTCTACCTTTAAATACTTGTCGCGGATTTAGCCAAAATATAGATTAAATATGTCTAGATTAATTAACATGAGACAAGTATTTAGAGTCAGAGAAAATAGAAAGAAATTACACCTAAAAATGTGCGATTTTACGTGAATATGCAACATGCACCTGCGGAAAAGCCACGTAAAAGAAGACGTGAAACAATACATGCAGGCTTCCAAGTTAGTCGGAGAGCCCACAAAAAGACAACGAAAATTAGGCCTACCCACACTCGAGCTTATAGAGAACCAATCTGTGATTGGATGGTTAGAAGGCCAGTGGCACCCGCAACACACCAGAGTTTTAAAAACCAGATTTGACACTTTGGTGTCTCATAAGGCCTCGTTCGTTTAATCCAGAATAGGCAGGGATCCATCTGGATAGGGGCCCAATCCCGGCAGTCCATCCCCGCGATGAATTTCTTCCAGCCCAGCGCGAGCGGGGCCTTCGTTTACGCCTCGGAGGATTTACATCCCGATCGATCCCATCCAACTCCTACTAGTTTGTTCTGGATAAAAATTCTCGCCAACAGACTCGTGGAAGAATTTCCACGCCGTGAGAGAGCGCGTGAAGGGCGACGTTCCTTTTCGTAAGCGATCTATGCGGTTTAACCGAACAAGTAGTTTTTTGAGGATATGAACCGGTATTAGTCTGACATGGACTCACGTGGATTGGGTGATGGGATGGGATCAACCCAATCCCTGCGTGGATTGGTTCCAGACGTGGATACAATCCCAACGATCCGAACGAGGCCTAAGGCGGAATATTCTTCAGTAGGAGGCGACGTTCCCGTCAACAGCGAGGTGCATGTGGTGACTTCGTCAATCTCAAGACCCACCGAATCAATTCTTCAACGCAGTCTCTTGAAGGTGCTCATAGGGGTAGGGTATACGTGTGTGTTCATAGGGGTGAGTGTGTGCGCGTATGTATGAGCGTCTTTGATTGTACTGTGTTTCACAAAAAAAAAACACTCGAGCTTATTAACACACCCACCAAAACACGCAACCCCTGGGGCAATACACAGCCGAGGTACAAACTAGGGCACATAAACAGCGAACAATGCCAGGACACATGTCTGTGAAATTCAATTAGCAAGGCTAAAACTTGAGTGGTCAAGCTTTCTGAACTTCAACTGTTTATATACTAGTTAGACTGATTACACTGAAATCGGTTTGTTATGAGAAATGCCATTTTTATGCTTTTAGTTAATTCTGGATATTTTTTTAGAGGTAAGGCCCTTAGGCTCTGCTTTAACTTAATAAAGCCACACCGGAAGAATTCAAGACCATACAACCATCCAGCATACATAACACACCACACAAAACGGAGAGCTCCCAGTTCATCCGAGCACACACGCACAGCCAACACAAATCCAGACCAAGATACAAATATAGAGAAAGCAGACTCAGGCTTGGGCTTGCTCCCTTAGGCTGGAATGAAGACACGGGTTACTGATAAGCGAGCCGTCAAAGATCATCTTATTCCTAACGTTCCAGAGGGCCCAACATTGCGCAGCGAAAGCAAACCAAACAAGTCTACGATAGCGGTCGGAAAGACCCTGAGCGATCGCTAAGAACTCGCCGGCCCCTGCCGGGTTCCATTCACAATGCAGGATCTCCCTGATCGCTGCCCACATAAATCTGGTAAGTGAGCACCCAAAGAAGATATGGTTGCAATCCTCAACCTCGCCACAAAGGCCACAATCCCCATTGCTTGGGCCATGCCGCTTGGCAATCTGCTCCGCACTAGGTAACCGACCTCTGATCAGCTGCCAGAGGAAGATCTTGATCCTCGGCGGCACTCACAGACTCCAAACCTCCTTAAAGTGCGTCACCGCCGCCCCCTGCGATAGACGGACATAAAGGGAACGGGCCGAATACGCGCCAGAGGCCTCCAAACTCCAGGAAACCCCGTCCACCTCCTCAGAGGGCGCAAACCCCTCAATCTCTCTGGTCAGGTTATCCCATTCCACCATCTCGACCATGCTGAACTGCCTACGGAAATGAATACGCCAGCCCTCCCCATCGCGGGCCGAGTGCACCGTCAAGAAGGGGAGGGAGCAGCAACCAAACAGGTTGGGGTATCTATCGCGCAGCGGTGATCGCCAAGACCACCAGTCCAGTCAAAAATAGGTGCGTCGCCCACTCCGCACCTGGTGTTTAGCTCCGAGCTTGAAGTACCATTTAAGTTTCTGCATAGCATTCCAGAATTGCGACCCTTTCTTGGGTATACCCGGCCCGAAGATGTCGTTGTCGCATCAAACAACATGTGCATACTCATTGCAAACATAGGGAGGCTCGACAAGCAGGAATTCGTAAGTTCTAGCCTACCCGCAGAAGCAAGGTAAAGCCCTTGCCACGGATGCACCCTGTGACCCACTCTTCCGGTCAGAAAGTCCCAGTCTGAAGTCCGGAGGGTCTTGTCACTAACAGGCAGCCCCAGGTAAGAAATAGGGAACTTTCCCAGCCTGCAGTTGAGGAGATTGGCGTACCGAATCCGATCCTGGTCTGTAGTCCCCACTACAATGGCCTTACTCTTGTCGAAGTTAACTTTCAACCCCGACATATTCTCAATCCTGGATACTGGGGTCGATGGTCCTTAATTATGTAGACCACTCCCAATCGAAGGGGTAACACGCACTCGCTGTAACCCAGAACAGCAAAGCATTAGCGAAGAAGAAGACTTATATACCAGACATAAAAATTCTGAACTTCCCAATTCGAACTCGCAAAGTGGCACATACATATTTGCCATATTTGCTAACTCTCGAGAAAACAGAGGCCAAATGAAAGTAATCATACTATCTTTGAAATTCTGTACATCTTAAACTGATTTCAGTTGGGAAGGGGTTACAGATACTTCATGAGAATCCATACAATAACCACAATAATCACTATAGGGACGACAGATAACAGCAGGGACATGCAGGAGCAGCCACCCTTGGTGCGCTTGATCAGAACTGCAAGCCTCTTTTGCACACGCTGAATGAGAAGAGTTTTGTGTCAAAATTGACTTCGTGCGAAACTTGAAACTATTAGTACATTAACAAACAGCGATGGAACTTTACTTCCGAGGTCTAAGGATAAGGCATGGAAAGAAGGGTTTGAAATATAAACCTGGAGACATAAGTTTGTAACATCAACATGATCGTCTAGGTCATCCTGAAATCATGAAGACAGGACAATGATTATCCAGTCTAAGAACAAACATACGCCAGTCTTGAGAAAATTAAGGTTAACAATGAGTCTTGTATGCAGGTCAAGTTTAAACTGCACATGAAAAGTAAGGCCACAACAAAGATAGACATAACAACAGTGATAAAAAGAAGGCGTAGACAAGTATGAGATACAATGGATCTATAAAGAAAGTACATGTGAAAACTTACTATTGCGTACTTAACATTGTTACAACCATACAATCTGAAAGACCAGCAGGTTGGACCGCTGAACCAGCGGTCTGGCCACTGAACTGAGGCACGGGTTATTGGGTTCAGCGTTCTGGCCACTGAACTGACGCACGTGCTATTGGTATAGGCCTAGCAATGCCACACTTTGTCGCACATTTCTTGCCAAACTTGTCTAAGGCTAGTTCAACAAAATGGGATCCACAAGTTGGCATGTCAAGGGAATCTTGCCTCACTTTATAAGTCTATGACATGTGGGATCAACTAGTTGGAAAAGAAATCTTGCCAAAGGTGTCGCTTGAACCAAAACACCCACCTAAGTTGATCAAACTTGCCTAACCTTAGGCGTGGCAACCTTAGGCAAAATTAGTCTCAAACCAATCACCCCGGGCATGGTTTGGTCCGAAACTGCTGAAACCAGCAGCCCGCACCGCACCATACGACTGGTTTGTGCCGGGTTAAGTTGGTTTACGTAATCAAACCGTCCAAGAAAATCACGGGTTGGCTGAGACGGGTTGGACGAAGCCAAACCGACCAAACCGTCCTAAAACAGTACTCCTCCATGTGTGAATCCCACATCGACTCTTCCTTCGTCTCTCTCGACACTTCCTCCATGTGCGAAACTGCTAGTCCTTCCCCTCCTCTGGCTGGCCCTTCCGCCAGTTCCCCACGCCTGTGGCAGCCGCCATGTTGCCTGGATGTTGGATGAACGCCAGATCTGGTTTCCCCACGCCACCTCTCAGCTTTTGAGTCTCCGTTCATGGCCACTGAGGTGGAGGGCTGGAGGCGGATCTGCTCTCAAGTTCTTTGATGGTCGTTCTCCGCTCATGGCCAGCGAGGAACACCGGATCTTCTCTGGAGTTCTCTGCTGGCTGTTCTCCGCTAAGGGATTTCGGTCGGCTGCTGGAGCGATTTGAGTTCAAGCTGGAGCGACAACGATGGAAACGGTGCCAAACCAGTCAAACCGTGTAACCAGCCCGCACCGAACCGTCTTGTTACCTCATGTCTAAACAGTTTAAACCAGCCAAACCAAATCAAAACCGTGGCGAACTGTCTGGTTTGAGAAAACTGTAGAAACCAGTCAAAACCAGGATTGCACAGGGTTACAAACCAAGCAGCCCCTTACCATGACAATAACTGCTCCGAGTTCAATAACTACGTACACATGATACATAGCTAGATGCAAAATTCTTATACATCATGCCAAAGAGGGTGGAGGGTGATTTAATGCAATAAACACATAATCTCAGCACTTGATGAAATAAATAAAAAATGCCATCTAGGGGAAGATGATAAAATGTCCAAATTCAGTTTAACTGTACCTTGACCAGGGTAGTTTTGATTTGGAATCACTTGAGCATTTCCAGGAGCCTGTTGTGTCCTCGTCTCCATAGAGAGCATTTTCAGAGAAACCTTCCGCAAATAATCAGACTGAGTAATACAAAAGAAAACAATGTAAAGTGTTATACCAAATTACTAATAGAGTAATAGTGCTTTGTAACCAACAGTTCTGGTTTGATTAGCAGCTTAGCATGGTCAAGAAGGTGCTTCGGCTTTTAACATTTGAATCACAAATCGTACAAGAATGGTCATCTAAGCAGCAAAGCACATGCCTCAAATAAGGGATATTAACAGAAAATCAAACTCTAGATAGCAACAATGAGTCAAGCAATATGATAAAGACCACTCCAACACAAACAGGAAGTGGTGTGCCCCAAATAAGACAGACAATCAGAAATTCCAAGTAGACATAATGATATGATAAACCGCAACCAGAATAAATCCATTTGAATTTTTTTACGGGATCGGAGTAGTGCAATTAAGACGAAGCCCGTTCAAACAGAGATAAGGACAGAGTAATGTCTTGCTTGATATCCGAACTAAGATAAATAGTTGTATACCATTGTTTACCCCTGGACTTGTGTAGTGCTATCGTTTTAACAGCAGATAGCTCTATTTCTAAATGACAATGTCGGATGCATGGACGCATGGCATATAAACATGAATTGGAAAAGTACTTGACTGAAGCAACTCTAGGTTGAACGCTAGAAGATTCAACCCGTGTCAATAATAACCAAGACCATGATCTGTGTTCCATTCTATCATTTATGTAACATAACAAAGATTAAAAACATACTAGCTCATTAACTTACTATTTGTATGTATACTAAATGTGAACATGGAGGTTCAAGAAAGCGTTATGCGTAATCGGTGCGGTGGCCTTCCGGTTAGCGCTTCAGCGTGCATAAGCGGCGCTTTTCCCCTCTTTTTTCTGCTTTTTTCTGCTTAAGCGCTTATGCAATCGATGCGGAAGGCCTCCGCATTGCGCTTTAGCGCGCATAAGCGACGCTTTTTTCCGCTTTCCCGAACCAACATGCTAAAATAACTGGGATGTGCTCCAAATGGTTTGAGTGCAGGCGTTTACACACCCATGAGCCCAGTTCAAGTCCCGGCACCACAGGAAAAAAAATTGAACTTGTTACCAAGCATGAGTAAAATCAGGATATGTTCCCAAGATCATGTAAAGAAGCCCGTTCAAACAGAGAGAAGGACAGAGTAATGTCTTGTTTGATATCTGAACTAAGATAAATAGTTGTATACCATTGCTTACCCCTGCCCTTGTGTAGTGCTATCGTTTTAACAGCAGATAGCTCTATTTCTAAATGACAATGTCGGATGCATGGACGCATGGCATACAAACATGAATTGGAAAAGTACTTGACTGAAGCAACTCTAGGTTGAACGCTAGAAGATTCAACCCGTGTCAATAATAACCAAGACCATGATCCGTGTTCCATTCTATCATTTATGTAACATAACAAATATTAAAAACATACTAGCTCATTAACTTACTATTTGTAAGTATACTAAGTGTGAACATGCTAAAATAACTGGGATGTGCTCCAAATGGTTCGAGTGCGAGCGTTCACACACCCATGAGCCCAGTTCAAGTCCCGGCACCATAGAAAAAAAAAATGAATTTGTTACCAAGCATGAGTAAAATCAGGATATGTTCCCAAGAGCATGTAAAGAAAACTTGTACAACATTTGGAGGCAGTTTTGCTCTATTATTAGCCCATAAGCCGCCATGTGATATGCCGAGAGCCTGACACGTAGCGAAGATAGGTCAAATTACCTGGCTGGTCGCTGCGGTATAGATCTTCTCTTCGAATCGCACAGCAATTCTTTGAAGCTCGTTCAACCCCTCTGGCACTGATACTGGCAAATGCCTCCTCAGAGTTTCCAATCTACATGTATAAAAAAAATGTGAATAAATTGGCGGATGCACCGCTTTCATCCGTGTGAAATAGAATAATGTGGCATCTGAGATGTCAGGTGAGACGAGTAGGCAGAGCAGCCAACTGTGTTAGATCTCCAATTACTGATCATATTCTACCTCACACTCCAGTAGGCAAGGCGCAATTTCCGTTGTGTTCAGACCAAGGAAGGAGGTGCTGCGCGGAATTGATTTGGTCACGACTTGTGATCATGTGAGGAATATACCTTGGAGAACTATACGATAAAACAGAGAAAAATTGCATACTGGTAGCATGTTATACTGCATTGTGCCATGACAAATCTGCAGCTCCTCCTCCTCGGTGAACTTGCGTCAAACTTATTCAGCATAGTTCTACTAGTTAAGATAAAGTAATTGGACTGTGCGGTCCCTCGGCAGGAAATCTTGATATAAGCATGGAGGCCCGGAAACGGGGACCTCGTGTGCATATCGACAACGAATCTGTAGCCGCCGGTACGGATACGGCTAGATCGAAGCAATTTCGATGGATCGGTGAAAAAATTAACCGGAACACGCGCAGGATCGAATTGACATGATCAGAGGGACGGGAAAGCAAATCAGATCAATTAGAGTCCTTACATCCTGTTGACGATCCTGCTGCGCGCATCGGGCTGGAGCTGGGCGCGCCAGTCGCCTCCGGCGACGGCGGCGGCGTTCGGGTCAACGCCGTCGGGGGGGTTGGCCCCCTGCACGGGCTGCCAGTTGGCGTCCATGGTGCGGATCGGCGATTCGTAGTTCTCGAGCGGGCAGAGGTCTACGGCCGCCTCCGACTGCTTTTGACAAGACACTCGACGCTCCGCAGCTGCCACTTTTTTTT
>NC_061509.1:24210182-24301779 GCF_022539505.1 Lolium rigidum | reverse complement strand
ACACTTAACCCCCTCAACTATCTAATACCAGGTAATTTACCCCCTCAGCTTGTTGTTAGCAGTATTGGAGAGCGGTTTTGTCCAGCGAGACGTCCAACGGCTCGTGAAGCTCCTGCAGGAGGCGCTAGACTGCTTCATGATCCATGATGATCGGCCGCACCACCCTCGTCAATTGTCATCGCGCACAGGCTCTCCACATTCCGCAAAGCCTATCTCGTCGCCGTCTCCGAGATGGACATGTCCTGACGGGACAACGGGGCTTATGCCAATCTCCGAGCAAGCCTAGCCTGATCGATCTTCATTGATTCAGCTCACCGTGTTTACGAGCTAGCTTGGTCCTAGTCGTATACATGCAGGTATACTCTACTCGGAACCAATCAGATATTCCACTCGCACATCGCTGCCAGGCTTGCGCTCGACGCCCAGAACGTGCGTTCTGCCATCGGCGACCGGATCTCCGTCATGCAGAAAGAACTCGGCGTTCATGCTAGTCGTGTGCACAGCCGGGTTCGTCCTTCAGTGGCGCCTCCCGCTCGTGCTCCACGCCATGTTCCCTATTGACGTCAGAGACCTGGAAGGCGCGCACGAAAGGGCGAAGCAGATCGCTGTCGAGGCTTTGGTATCCTACGCGCTGGCGGCTGGGCCTTTGGTACGCTGCGTTGCTCGTGAAACACGAGATCCCGACTTCTCCAAGACCATCCGCATCTTCATGGTGCTGATGGTCTCTGCTAACGGCGCCGATGTGACTTCATCAAGGTGGCCGCGCCATACACTCGAAACCATCGAGTGCAAGCAGACGGAGATCGAGCCGGACGACAGGTGGAGGCCTCGCTGAGCAAAACCACCCTCCACGCCAGCCATACCGCTCTCCAATACTGCTAACAACAAGCTGAGGGGGTAAATTACCTGGTATTAGATAGTTAAGGGGGTTAAGTGTGCTACTTTAAAGTTAAGGGGGTGTTGCGTCCCAAACTTAATAGTTGTGGGGGTCATATGGACTTCTTTCGGGTCAACGCCGTCGGGGGGGTTGGCCCCCTGCACGGGCTGCCAGTTGGCGTCCATGGTGCGGATCGGCGATTCGTAGTTCTCGAGCGGGCAGAGGTCTACGGCCGCCTCCGACTGCTTTTGACAAGACACTCGACGCTCCGCAGCTGCCACTTCACTTGCGAGTAAGACCATCTTCACTGGTTTGGCCTCCCCACGCCCGAAATTCGGGATAAATTTCCTCCAGATTAGACATAAAATTGGTGTGGAGATGACCAGTTTCTCAGCCGCGATCTCACGAAAAGACGTCGATCTAAATTTGAAAAACGAAAGCTTGACCAAATAAGACTAAAAACAATTGAATTTAGACTAAATTTAATAATATTTACTATATAGAGGACGAAGTTTATACATAGCAGCCAAATTCGAATATATTTCGAATTCGGCTGGAGGAATACAATTTTAAATATTAAAACACGGCGCTCTACATGCCGAAATGGCGGTAGAACACCGTGTAGTCCTTATCGTCGTCGTCGCCATCATCGTCGGAGCCGTCGTCGTCGAAACGCGGCGGCGCCGTCGCCGCCTGGCTGCTGGTGCCCTGGCCGGGGTCCCCCCACCGGCCACCGTGGCGCAGCGGGGACGGCGAGGGCTTGTACCACTCGTCGTCGGACTTCGTCTCGAGGTCGATGAAGGGGACGGGGGCACCAAGTGGAGGAGTCGCAGGCCGGCGGTAGCGAGCGGCCTCCTCGAGGAGCCGAGCCTGCCGCTCCGCCTCCTCCTTCTCCTACTGCTCCCTCGACCAGGCGCAGGCCTGGTCGAGGGGCATGGCGTTGTCGGTGGGGACGAGGTCCTGGAGGGACCTCGCCATGACGGACTCGAGGATTGCGGTGTCCTCGGCGTCGTGGACCTCCTCCACCTTCACCGGCTTGCGCTTCCGCTCGCCGGAGGTGCCTGGTTCGCGCTTGGTGCGAACTAGGCGGAGGCGGCCGCGTGGCGTCAAGGGCTCGCGGATGACGATCTCGCCGCCGCTGCGAGGTGGGGAAAGCGGCTCCGGTTTCATCGGCGCCAATGATGGTGCCGACCTGGAGATCGGCGTCGACCTCGACGCCGAACCGGACGACAAGGAGCTGGCAGCCATGCGCTATGGCTGCCAGCTGCTTCCCCGGCGGCGGCTGGCCGATGCCCTCGACGGCGGGGGCATCGTCAGAACGGGCGCGTTGCCGCCCTCGGTGTGCTCGATGAAGGCATCAAGCATCCGGCCCGGCACGCTCCACCAACGCTTGCGTCCCGCGGCGTTGTTGCGCGGAGGCGGAGGCGGCGGGTCGTCGTAGGAGGCGAGCTCCTGCTCCCACCGCCGCATGAAATAGGAGTGCCACGCCGTGTAGTTGTCAGGGTGGTGGCGTGGCTCGGCACGCTCCTGGTCCGACAATGTCAGTCAATGTCAGTCGGACCTCCTCGATGGCGGCGTCGAGGACGTGTCCCTGGGCGGCGGCGGGATTGGCACGCCACCCGCACTTAGCCGCCACCCGCCGCCGGGAGGCCTCGTGTCCAGCGGGCAGGGGTACCCCGCCTGGTAGAGGAGGTGTCCCTCCCACGCATGGAGCGACCGGCGGGGAAAGCCGTTGTTGGCCGCGCCGTCTTGCTCGTTAAACGCCATGGATCTCGTCGAGGGAGGAGTGGCGGCTAGGGTTTCGTTTGGCTGGGGTTTCGTCGTGGTGCTACGCGTCGCGGCGAGCGGGGATTATTTAGGCGGGGCTGGACCCGGCGATTTAATGCCGCGTGGATGCTACGCATCCGCGGCGAGCTGACCGGCGGCAGCCTTTACTGTGCACGGAAGACGATGCGTGTGCCACTGACCGGCCGATGTCCACCTCTGCGGCGAAGCCGAAGCGAAAGAGCGGGAGAGATTTTCTCGGTGTTTCGCGCGCTTTCGCTTCGTCCGGACTCCCCGAGCGCGCCCCGGTAGGCCGGGGTTGGCGTGGGCTCACCCGATGGATGAAGGCCCAAATCCGGGGGGAAAACGAGGAACCGGGGGCGCGGCTGAGCCATTTTTCGCCGTTCGGATGGAAAAATAGCCAGCCGGGGGCCTATTCGGGGAGACGAGTGGAGATGCTCTAATACTAGTTCTATCGCCTAACAGCATCTCCACCGGCGTCACCGATAGCGGCCCGATAGCATTTTAGAAGTTGGGGTGAAAATAGGCTCGCACCGGCGCGCTCCAAACGCCGCCTGCTAATTTTTTAGCCTAATAGAATCGTCGGCAACCCCGTGCTGGCCCCTTCGTCAAGGGCGCGAATCGGGCGCGCCGCCGCCTCGCGAGGCTAAAAATTTTGGGCGTGGGAGCCGCCTGTCATCCACACATTCCAAAAGTCGAAGCCTGCGGGGACTGGCGGGGCCGTCGCGTCAGCGACTCATTCAATTTTAACCTAACCATCGCCTACCTCGCGACGGGAGTCATTGGAGCGCAACGGCGGTGCAGTTTCCGTAGACGCGCAGCGAACCATCCTGTCGCGCGCGCCTTGCTCTTCGTGTCGCCGTTAATGAGCGCCACCGCTCCCCAGCTCCCCCGTCTCCCTTCGGCCTATAAAAAGGGTCACCTCTCATCGTCCCTCTCACACACAAACCCTAGCGCCTCTCCCCCCAACCCTAGCCGCCACCATCTGAAAAGACGACGCCATGTCTGGTCGAGGCCAAGGTCGCGGCCGTGGCCGTGGCCACGGCAGAGGTGCACGCACGCTGTCGCCTGCGACGCTGTCGTCTTCATCGTCGGACATGGACGAGGAGGGGCCCGTGATGTTCGAGTTCGTCCTCGTCCTCAAGGGCGACCCACGCGGCATCCAGAGGCTGCCGGACACCTTTGTCGACTTCGTCGCCGGCGACGAGCGCTTGGGCACGCTGCATCTGCAGGAGGCTGCGTGCGGCTACTACCGGTGGATCATGGATGTGATCTACGACGCGCGTGGTAAGATGTACCTCCACATAGGCTGGGAGAAGTTCGCACGCCACCACCGCCTCCAAGCCGGCTTCGTGCTCGTGTTCTCCTACTTTGGTGACAGGGACATGAGCGTCAAGGTGTTCGACGAGACGTGTAGCCGCCGCCACTACCACGGCGACAGCGCCGAGGAGGACGACGACTGAGTGTTGTTTCTTCGCAGCGAATATCGGCACACATGTTTTCGGATGTTCTTCCTCGAAAGAACCAACAGGGGCACCCTCACCAGCTGGATTTTCCAGTTTGGGTGGCTGGGTGTGCCCTCGAGTGTTCTTTCTTGGCAACGAACACACGAAACCTGCGATGACCGGCCTAGTTAGGTTTAATTTTTTTGCAATATTTTATATTTGTGTCAACTATGGTTCAAACTATGTATTAGTTTGTGGAAAACCATGTTCCAAACAATATCTTCATGTAAACCACGTTCCCAATTATGTATTAGTTTGTGGACTAAAATGTTTCTTATTTAATTTTCTATGTTTATTTATGATTTTGATTCAAAACATCTACCGGGGCCGCCGTTTTGTGGCGTCGGTGTGGGAACAGCTCCCCCAAATAGAGGATGCAGTGCCGGCATTACCCAAATTGAGGTGTCGGCGCCCCAGCCGGCGCCTATTTGGGGGCTGCCGGTGGAGATGCTCTAATGAAGGGAGTGCAGATTTCTGGCCTCCCGACCTCAGGTGAGTCTTCCATTTTTCAAATTCGAAAAGGATAATTACTTCCTCCGTCCCACCAAAAGTGTCTCAGCTTTGCTAAAATTTAAATGTATCTAGACACTATCTACTAGTTAGGTACATCCACCTTTTAAGGAAAAAGTAGGTACATCTAAATTTTAACAAAGTTGAGATATTTTTAGTGGGACGGAGAGAGTATAACTTTTAAAAATGGAAATAATAAATCTGGATGTATGTAAAGATGTAGTATCTCCAAGTCAAAGTCAAGCTTCCCGCTGGTATGTCAATTGAAAGCACCTTGTACATGTCAGTGCGGTGAAAATGCACATTTTAAAGCCTCCAAAGTTTACCAGATAATACAAGGAATTTCGCATTGCCATTTCGCATGCTAGCAGGATACATCATTCATCTAGATCTGTCTTCACACGTTTTCTAAAACTTATAAATATGATTTTGATTTTGTCAAGTAACACTAGAACCCGGGAGCGAAAAAGATTTTTCAGCCTACTCCTCTTTTGCAGATAGTTAAGAGTTTGTGGTGTTTTCGTCTAATTAGGAGTGTTTGTTTTATTTCTCTCCATTGTAACAAATGGTTTGAGCAAAACAGATTTCTGTAACTCGGTATCAACCAACTCATTTAGAATAGGCAATGCTAGCCGTTAGCCGGCACATAGGAGGGAAAAAATTAGCCGCCCTCGGAGCTTGTTGTAACATTTATTTGTGTGCATGTATTGCTCGCAACATTTTTATATGGTTTGTAAACATTTTAGAAAAAAAATGTTGCAATTTTGAACACGCCAATGTAGCAAAAAAACAACATATGCAACAAATCTCCAATGGTCTCATCAAAACTCTAGGAAATTCATCACGTGTGTGCAACATAGAACCATAATGTTTCCAACAAAACCTAACACAACTGAAGCATGAATGCGACATCGGCAATAGGCATTTAGAAACGCCATAGCATATGGCTTATGTGTTTTGCAACACATGAGGCTACAACAAAATGAAACATTATTAGCAACATAAGAAATCCCATAAAATAACCTGACTCTTGTGATCATGTTGTAATGTTTCCTTTCAATATATAAAATTACACCATAGAGGATTCCCCTACGGTAAAGGTGTCAACAAAAAAATTCCCAGAAATCACATAGCTACCCCATCAACAATGGAGGCAACAACCTCGTTACCCTACACTCGCTAGTGATGAATAATCTCGTCAGTGCCCTACCATCAGATGACTGGGCATCCCCAAATCATCCCCTCGCATTCTCAATTTCCCATGAGGTTGGTGTGTAGGTTATTCATCTCTTACCCCAATGGCAACCACCTAGGATAGGACGGATGGGCTTCCCAAGGGTGGATGGTGGACACGAGGAGAGGATGTAGAAGAGGGGCGAGTTGTGGTCGGTGCTTTGGTGGAGGGGATTCCATGGAAAGGGGAGAACGAGGAGGATGGGGGCTTGAGAGCAATGGGGCGCCCAAAAAGTTTTTGAAGCCCACACATCCAAGTGCTTAATATGCTTATGTATCTTGTAAATCACCATAAACTGTAACAAAACTTAAGGTATGTGACGACGACAAGCCTAAGCAGTTGCCAGAGCAATAAGGACCTTAGGCATGCCCGCTGCTTGAGTGGGTTGCTTGAGTGGGTATCGTGAGTGGAAGAAAGAAGAGGAGGAGGTGCTTTGCAAGCGAGCCGACTAGAAGAAATAGTTTTTCTCGGATATATTTCTTATTTCTACGCCTAAATTCCACTGCAGTTTAGGGTCTAGTGCCGGCTCCAGCAAGTCTTCAGCTTGTTTGTTGTACGTGGGAAGGTGTGGAAGCTTCGTCGTGTGGTTGTGTTGGTGATGTATCAGTTTTCAGCCATTTTCCTATTATAGCTAGCCAAGTTAAAAAAGAGATGTGCCGTACCAGCACCCTTCCAAACATTTTGGACGACAAACACTCGGACAGAGACACATTAAAATTGGTTCTTCAGAAAGAGCTATACGGAAGCCGCAAGGAGCTAATTCTCACCTAGAAATTACGCATATTGTTAGAAAATTGATCAATGCCCATCTAAGGAACAGATTCTACTCGAGAACCAGGAACTGCTACCAATGTTCTCGTCCACAATTTATGATGTTTACAACTTACGAACATCAGAAGGAAGCGACCTAGTTGGACAACATCATAAACCAATTCATAAAAATTCCGAACTTCCCATTTCAACCTGGCAAAGGGTTGTTTGTTTGCCAATTCTTGTCAGGAAAACATACATGTTCGCCAATTCTCATGAAAATGGGGGCAAGACAAGTAATCACATTATCTTCAAAAGTCTTTATTTTTAAAACTGATTGGAGCTGGAAAATGTTTACAGCTACTTAGTTGAATCCAGACAATGACCACAAGAATCACTACAGCGAAAACAGATAGCAGCAGGGACATGCAGGAGCAGGCACCCTAGGCGCACTTGTTCAGAACTGCAAGCCTTTTTTGCACACGCTGAATAAGAAGATTTTTTGGGGTCAAAATTCAAAACCTGCTAAGTTGGGACATATTAATATCATAGGGCGATACAACTTTTCTCAAGGTCTAAGGTACGGCGCGGAGAGAAGGGGCGGAAACACGACCTGGAGACATGAATCTGTACCATCAACATGATTGTCAAGTCATCCTGCAATCATAAAGATAGGATAATGAGTATCCAGTCTAAAGAACAAATATGCATGTGGCTTTGCGGTAACAAAGTAGTAACCACTCTTGTGTGCAGGTCAAGTTTAAATTACGCATGAAAAGTAAGGTCACAACAGGAAGAGAAGACATGATAACGAGGAAAAGAAGAGCATACTATGGATCCACAAAGAAAGTACATGTGAAATCTTACTATTTTAACCTTCATACTTAACATTGTTTCCGGCATAAAAACAGAAAAAAATGTGCAATAAATATTTTATTGAACAAACTGAGCCACTTAACATGACGATAACCACTCAAGGTTCAATAGAGACAGACACATGACACATAAGATAGATGCAACATTCTAATACATGATGCCGGAGAGGGTGGAGGTTGATTTAATGCAAGAAAGCACATTATGTCAGCACTTGATGCAATAAAAAAATGCCGGAGAGTGTGCAACAGTCAGTTAGTTACTGTATATAGTATACCTTAATTGGGGGTTGTTTTGATTTGGATTCAGTTGAGCATTTCCAGGAGCCTGCTGTGCCTTTGTCTCCATAGATAGTAATTTCAGAGAAATCTTCCTCAGATAATCAGACTGTGAATACAAACAAAACAATGTAAAGTTTGAAGCCAAATTATAGTGGCCTTCTACCAACAGTTCTGTTGGGATTCACAGCTTAGCACGATTGAGAAGGTGCTTTAGCTTTCAACACTTGAATCATAATTGTACAAAAATTGGTGATCTAAGCAGAAAAACACATGTATGAAATAAGGGATATGAACAGAAAATCCAAATCAAGATAGTGACAGTGAGTCAGGCAAGATGATAAAGACCACTCGAACACAAAAGGAAATGGTCTGCCACAAATAAGCCAGACAGCCAGAAATTTCTAAAAGAAATAGTACACCGCAACAAAAAATAATCCATTTGATTTTTTTTACCGAACTGGAGTAGATGCATTTAAGATTAAGCCCGTCCAACAAGAGGGAAGAAAAGAGTAAGGTCTTGTTTGTTGTTCGGTCTGAGATAGACGATTTTATACCATCCCGTATCACATGGACTTGGGTAGTTCTACTTCATATATAACAATTTAGGATGCATGGACAGACATGCGGCATACAAACATGAAGTCAAAGAGTGACTGACTAAAGCAACTGAAGGTGCAACACTACAAGATTCAAAATGTGTCGACGAGCAAGATGATATCAGCATTTGGTCTATCATTTATGTAACATAACAGAAAATATTATAAACATGCTAGCTTCTTTATATGCATACTAGGTGCGAAAATGGTATAATGGTTGGGATGTGCTCCAAATGGTTTAAGTGTGCCCGTGGCCCTACTTCAAATCCCAGCACCACGGAAAAAAATGAATTTGATCTTAAGCATGAGAAAGTCAGGATTTGTTCCCAACAGCATGTAAAGAAAATGTTGGCAGCTGAAGAGCTAAAAAGTCGCCCAAGGCCCCCACAATAAAAAAAAAGAGAAATTACTCAGGGCACTTCAACATGACATAAAAATCTTCTGTAGAACTAGACACAGTTCTGCTCTATTATTAGCCCATAAAACCCTGTCTGACCCTGCATAGCTAAAACAGTTTGGGCTGTGCTGAGTGGTAGGAAAGATAGGTGAAATTACCTGGTTGATCGCTGCGGCATAGATCTTATGTTCGAACCGCACAGCAATTTTCTGAAGTTCATACAATCCGAATGGCTCCGAAACTGGAATAAGCTTCTTCAGAGCTTCCAGTCTACACGCGCAACACAAAATGTGAATAGACTGGGATTTCTGTGCTCTTAAAGGTCGTGTGCAGTAAAATATGTGGAATCAGAGATGCCAGGTGGAACAAGTAGGCACTAGTAAGAGCAGCAGCCAATTGAGGTAGCTCTCCGGCCAAATATGAATCATATGCTCACTCCATTCCTGTAAGTAGTCTAACGATAAGCAGCGCGAGCGTGAATTCCGTTGCGCTAAGACCAAGGAGGCGCCGATTGATTTAATCGTGCATGACCTGTGAACCTTGATCATGCGAGGAATATACCTTGGGGAAGACTACGAGTAAATTAACCGGAACAAAATTGCATCCCAGGATTCCCAGCACGCGCGGTAGTAATAACAGCATGGTTTCCCCACGAGATCAAAAGTACGTGATATCTGTGGTTAATACTGAATCGGTGTCATGGTGTGCGCCGTACGTGGCAAATTAAATTGGTCAATAAGCCAGTGTCGAAATTATTCAGTGTTAAGCTCGCCACGGAATCTGCTGCTGCCGCTAGGGTTACGGCTAGATCAACGCTAATATATCAGATCGATTGAGTGAAGAAACTGACCCCAACACGCGCAGGATCGAATTAATAAGGTTAGAGGGACGGTAAATCAAATCAGATCAGTTAGGGGCCTTACATCCTTCCGGCGATCCTGCTGCGCGTCTCGGGATGGACCTGGGCGCGCCAGTCGCCTACGGCGACGGCGGCGCCGGGGTTGGACCCCTGCACGGGCTGCCAGTTCGCGTCCATGGTGCGGATCGGCGATTCGTGTATGCCGGAGATGAAGGTGCCTGGCTGCCTGCGGCCGCGTCCGCCAGCCTTTGTAGCACACACGACACGATACAACAGTTGCTAGAGTGGACGAGGAGACAATCCGGAGCAGGTATCGGGCCGACATGTGGCTGGTTACACCGGATTTGGGCCCCCAGGGGTTAAATATCGGCCCGCGCATAGGACGTGTTCGGTTAAACCGCTGTCTCGTCCGGTTTCGCTCGAAACTCCCTCTTCGACCGGTTTTTAGAAACACTAGAGTAAACCCGTGGGCTGCGTCCCGAGTGACACGATCTTCCTCCCTCTTGGATCTCGCGACAATGGTGGTAACGACGACAACGATGACTTGACGGTGGTCACCGAGGGTTCGCTCCGCTCACCGAGCTTTCCCCTGGACCACTCCAAATGTGGCCCGACAAAAGGTACTACTTCACTCTACTCCCTACGATCTATATTAATTGACTTAATTTTGTCTAGATCTATATGTATCTAGTTAAGTCTTTTAAACTACATCCATGCGTATCCAGATAAAATGGAGTCAATTAATTTAAATTCAGAGAGAGTATATTTTCCTTTCAGATTAGATTTTAAAAAAAAACCTTCAAATATAAAAAATAATAATTTTGAAAAGTTTGGATTACAAATTTCTAGATTTTAAAAAATTCAAATCTCAATAAGTTCAAAACTAAAAAAATCAAATTTCAAAAATGTTCAAATTTTAAAAATGTTTGAATCTAAAAATGTTCTCATCTCAAAAATTCAGATTTAGAAAATGTTCATATTAAAGAAGATGTTCAAATCTCAAAATTTTCAAATTTAAAAATATCTAGATTTTAAAAAATGAATATCAAAAAGTTCAAATTTGCAAAAGGTTCAAAACTCAAAAGGTTCAATTTTAAAAACGTATATAAGAATTGATCGTTGAAAAACCAACACAGGGACAACCACTTAACAGCGAAAACCGAAACTGGGGGAGGGGGATGCCCTCGCTAATAGAATCAAGCAGTACTAGGCTGACCCAAAAGCGTCGCCGCTGAACGCAGCCACACATTTGTCCCACAGTAAGTGGGGAATAGGATTCGGCGAGACACTCCACGGTTGCACCTAAAGCTAGCGAATGGGCTAGCCCACGGCACACACCGCTTGCCTAGAACTAAACATGACACGGTCCGCCTTGTCGTAAAAGTATCTAGTAGCTACATCCCACAAAGTTACGTCTATAACGGGCTATGCTATGCAGGTATGCTTGATTTGCTTTGAGGCCCAGGCACGACCCCACAAGTAAATAAGCCGCTAGTGGCACTTTAGACACTTATGGGGTGTTTTGGCCTTATGTATCTCTTTTGCCCCTTGGTGCCTTGAAGCTGGACATGATGAAGGCCCATAACCAAGTAGAATGGAATTACTTAGAGACAATCATAATCAAATTGGGCTTCACTAGGGCAGTGGGTGGGCATGGTTGTGTGAGAGGTTTGTTATGTTTCCTTCTCTTTTTTGCTTAATCCGTTAAGGGGTCCTTTATCACCTTACTTGTTTTTTCTTGGAACTAAAGGCTTGTCGTGCTTGCTCCAACACAGGGAGACATCAGATAGACCTGAGGGTTCAGTGGTGACGAATTCAGCTCCCCCATTAATAATCTATTATTACGATAGTGAATGTACAAGGGTGTCGCCTAGACGGGGGTGAATAGGCAAGCTATAATAACTTCTACTTGGGGGTTTAAGCCTACAAACTACGATTTGCCTATGTGCACCAACAACCTATGCTAAGCAAGATAAGTTACATGGTGATAGAAAATTAGATATAGAACATCAAGCATGAAGGATATTAGAATGTAAAGCGCATAGGTAAAGGAGACCGGGTTGAGAAGTAACCGGTGCACGAGGAGACGACGATGTATCACGAAGTTCACCCCCTTCCGGGTGCTACTCTCCGTTGGAGCGGTGTGGAGGCACAAGGCACTCCAATAAGCCGCTAGGGACACCGTACTCTCCTCGAGTCTTTCCCACCAAAGGGAAAGCCTCGATCAACTAAGGGACCCTTGAGGGTGGTCACCGAACCCGTACAAGCTTGGGGAAAACATCCAAGTGTCAAGCTCGAGGCAAACTCCACAACTGTAGGCTCTCAAGTACAAGGCCACAAAGGCTACAACACGCCACACACGGGTACAAGGCTCCAACGCCACAAAGGCGACAATACACAAAGCTACCACACCACAAAGGCGACAAGGCCACTAAGGCTACAAGGTCACGAAGGCTACTATGCCACAAAGGCGACAAGGCCACGAAGCCTACAACACCACCATGGTCAACAAGCCCTCTAGGGTTCGAATAACCCTAGAGGGAATACACACACACGAACTCACACGAGGCCGAAAGCCCGGAGATAACCCAAACCGATGCACCTAATGCAATGGCTAAGAACATCACTAAGATGCCAAAGTCCATCTCTTCCAAATTCCAACAAAGCTACAAAAGCTATTGGGGGAATAAGGGAGGAAGAACAAATAGTAGGAGAAACACCAAATTACTCCAAGATCTAGATCTAGCAAGATCCCCTCACAAGGAGGGGGATTCACTTGGTGGAGCACTAGATCTAGATCTCCTCTCTCCTTTCCCCAAAAAGATGCAAAAAAATAGTGGAGGGATCAAGAGGAGGATCAAACTCTTCAAAGTCAACAATGGAAGAGAGAGAATAGATGGGGATAACTAATTTGGACGGAGGTGAAAGGAAGGTATAAATAGGGGTCCAGAAATATGACCGTTGGGGCCGGAAAATGGTTAGATTCGCGACAAAACCGGTACTACTGCTCATGGGAGCGGTACTACCGCCTTTTGGTAAACACACCCTTCTGTGAAGGACACATGGGACACAACCGGTTCTACCGGTACCGGTACTGTAAAGGTACCGGTACTGTAAAGGTACCGGTACTGTAAAGGTACCGACATGCTTTCTGCAAGCACTGGATTCAGCCCGGTACCATTGTGATACAAAGGCGGTAGTGCAGCAGGTTTTACGGTACTATACCGGTACCGGACCGGTACTACCGCGTTTCGCCGTCGCTGACGACTCAAGCGGTAGTTTCGGTTAGGTACCGTCACAGTACCGACATGATCTGATCTGTGTGTTTTCCTAGAAAAGGCATTATCGCCAGCGGTACCTTGACCGGTACTACCGGTCCTGAAAGGGAGCGGTAGTACCGCTGCGAGGTTCGGGGCTGACTTGTACGTGGTTTTGAAGGCGTTAGCGGTACTACCGCTCTGAGTACCGGTACTACCGGTTAAGCAGAGACCTTGTTCCCTTTTTTCTTTTACTAAGAATAACGATATGAGAAATGCAATATCTGAAGATTGGGAGCTCCGATTGGGACAAAACCAATTTTGTTGGAAAGAGAACGACAAGAGCTACCCCTGTAAAAAGTGAAAAATATGGAAACAAGAGGAGGATATATTTATATAAATTTAGAGGTGCAAACTCTCAATACGGTAAACAGAGAAAATCATCCAACTCGAACATGTAACATGAGATGCATCCAGAATCCGTTTTCGATGAGCTAGAGCTTGTCATGGTAATGAACACAAGCTCTAAAACATATCATTGATAAGAACCAACAACAACCAAGAAACATGATGCAATGCATGCAAGATTTGAGCTCTCTCCGATGATGCGACCAACTATCCTACCGAGCACAAATCTTGACCTTGCGCATTCCACTCGAGTCTTTTAAACAATGTACATGCCACCATCTTCGTCCAACATACACGCCATAGTCTTCATCCATCTTCTACACCGTCTTCATCCCTCTTCGACACCGTCTTCATCCGTCTTCTTCATTGCACTCGGTCTTCTTCATCTTACAACCTTGAGACCAACATATGGCTCAAGCATTGCCTATAGACACGACCTAAGAGACAACCTCAATACAACCATTAGTCCATAAGAATTGTCATACCAAAACCACATATGGGGGCTCCATGTCCTTTCAGATAGGCTTTTATTCTTTAAAGCAAACCAATAGACTACGGCAGAGTTAGATGAGACTCTCGAGCTATAAAAACTTTCATATAAACGGTGTGCCTCCGGTTTGCACGGCCTCTATCGAGCCTAGGGCAGTTGTTGGAGCTTGTGTCATGGCACGAGGGACACCGGTGGTCCTCAACAGCTGGTGGATGTCGTGATGGCAGGTGCAAAGACTTAGGCTTTCCTTGGGTGGGTGAAGAAGCTTACGCAAAAGCATTGAACGCCCCCTGTGCCGACAACGGCGACACTCACGAGTGCCGTTTCCCTTTCTAGAGGCGTTGTCGTGAAGTTTTCCTTTGAACTTTGGAGGCTCGTCTGGTCACTAGAGCATTAGCCAGTTCCCTAGGTGTTGGTGATCCTCTAGTAGGCTTAGTGTGCTACTTTAGTTTGGTGTAGCTCCAGGGAGTGGCGTCTCGTTGGTTGCAGGTTTAGGATGATCTGCCTTTGTTTAGCTAAAGTCTCGAACTTCCTTGTAGATATTGTAGTTTGGAGCCTTGCTCTGCTCTTTTTTAGGCTTCAGTTTTTGCACTATATGTGCTTGTATCATCTCTAGCTGATACCGCATTTCTTATTTTTATTTATTTCTCTTGTTGTTTTCGTTGTACTTGATCGTTGATGACTTTGTTAATTTAAAGTCGTGCTTTCATCTTTAAAATGTCTCACACTTCTTACTCTTTTTACAAGGGAATTGATGCAACTGCACTAGTTTCACTTTGAACGGGCCATCACCGCACCCAGGCGGAGGCAAGTTATTCGGTCAAGTCAACCACAGTCCACAGACATAGAGCGTCTCTCTTCCTCATCGCCGGCGGGCGCAGGCACACCTTCCACCTCCATCCCCTCGAGACCGATCCTTGCCATGGGCACGGACTGGCGGCCCATGCAGGGGTCCAACCCCCTCGCCAGCGTCGACCCGGACTGGCGTGCCCAGCTCCAGCCGGAGACGCGCAACAGGATCGTCAGAAGGATGTATGGGCTCTTAAGAGCAGGTCTAACAGACCCCTTAAAACGCCCAACCCCGTAAAATAACCGCCGATATACGGGGTAGAGCTCTACCCGGCCGTCTAACAGACCCCTTAAAACGCCCAACCCCGTAAAATTTTTACAGTTTTGGCTACGGGGCGGCTCCTCGCCCCTTACAAGTACAGGGCGGGAGGCTGAATACAGGGCCAACCCTCCACTCGTGGCGCGCTGAACTTGCAACTGCTTCCGCCTCTGCACGCATCCAATCGCGCCAAATCGAGACCCAATCGCGCCAAATCGAGATACTTCGCCGGGACTATGGGCTCGTGCAGCCTGCCGGCCGGCCGGGCGGCTGCGGGACGAGGCGAGCACGCGGGCGCGCGAGGCAGGGCGAGCACGCGCGGGGCAGGGCGAGCACGCCGGCGCGTTGAGGGCAGGGCGCGCGCGCGCGGCGGGGCGAGCACGCCGGCGCGTCGAGGCAGCCGCGCGGTCCGGCGCGGGAGGCGAGGTGCTGCGGGGGCGGCGGCCACGGCGGGGCGGGGCGGGGCGGTGGCGGAGGGCTGCGGCCGCGGCGGGGCGGGGGCGGTGGCGGAGGGCGGCGGCCGCGGCGGGGCGGTGGCGGAGGGCGGCGGCCGCGGCGGGGCGGGGCAGCGTGCAGGGGCGGCGCGCAGGGGCGGCGGTGCGGGGCAGCGCGCAGGGGCGGCGGGGCTTGGGGCAAGCAGCGCGCAGGCAGGGCTTGGGTGGTTGGAGGAGGAAGAAGGAGAGGAGGAACAAAAGAGAAAAAAAAAATTGATTTGGCATATTTTAGGAATATGCCTTTTTACAGTTTAGGGATACGGGGTCTGCTAGCTCGGACGAGTTTTCGGCCGATCGAAATCGATCGAAATCGAATACAGGGCCCTCTACTCGCGTTTTAAGGGGCGAAAAAATACGGGGTCTGTTAGACATGCTCTAACAGATTTGATTTGCTTTGCTTCCATGCCCCTCTCATCATGTTAATTCGATCGACCCTCCGCCTCCTCCGGTTTCCCACATACAGTAGAAATAAACGAGGAATTTACTGCATGTTTTCGGGCCAATTTTGTCGCTCGATCGATCTGATATAGCTTCGATCTAACCCATATCTGATATAGCTTCGTTGTCGATCTAGCACACAAGCTCCTAGTTCCTCCGTCTCCAGCCTATTACTGATAAACTTAGACCCAAGTTTTTTTTTTTTTTTTAAACATAAACTTAGACCCAAGTTCCACCAGACATCTCAGGTCCCGCATACTTTACTGCACACAATGTGTTAAAAAATACTTTACTGCATACAAATCGTTAGAAGCAATGCATTCCCAATCTTTACGAAGGTCGGATTAGCGAGCGAAACCCAATTTGCCGAGGTATATCTCCTGTCTCATTACATCTGAGATAATTTTACCACAAAATCTTTATGTCTCTTTGGAGACCAGACAAAATCCTCCTCATCAACCGACTCCAAATCTGTCCAAGGAAGTAAATGGTCCCTCGCAAACGGTCTTAATTCTACTTGAGACAAGTCTTGGACAAAAGTTCATATATGTTGATGGTGTATCATGGAACACAACAACAACGGCCTGACAAAACCATCTAATTTGTCCAGCACGTGCATTTAGCTAGCGTATTTACATTTTGCGTTATACATGCAGATTGGAAACTCATCCGCCAGTATCAAAGCCAACGGGATTGAACGAACTTCAAAGAAACGCCGTGCGGTTCGAAGAGGAGATCTATACCACAGCGACCAACCAGGTAATCTGGAGCACATCTGTTACGCCGGGACTTGAATTGGGGCCATGAGTGTGCCAACACCCATACCCAAACCATTTGGAGCACATCCCAGTTGTTTTAGCATTTTTCACACTTAGTTTCTATTCGAGGCATGTGTTTTGCAGCTTTGATGACCTTTTTTGTATGATTATGATTCAAATGTTAAAAGCTGAAGCACCTTCTCAATTGTGCTAAACTGCTAATCACACCAGAACTGTTGGTTGCAAGCCAGTAGTACTCTATTAGTAATTTGGTATAAAGCTTTACATTGTTTTCTTTTGTATTACTCAGTCTGATTATTGGCGGGAAATCTGTCTGAAAATGCTCTCTATGGAGACAATGCCAGAACAGGCTCCTGGAAATTCTCAAAACAACCCTGGTCAAGGTACAATGTACAGTAAACTGAGTTGTACATTTTATCATCTTAGCTTGAATGGCTATTTTCTTATTGCATCAAGTCTGAGATTATGTGCTTTATTGCCATCCTACAATGTACTTGTAGCTTGTTATTTATTGACTTATGCATTGTATCTTGTATTCTTTGACAAACTTGCTTTTTATGCAGAATCTGTGGACAATAGTGCTCAAACAGGCCAAGCAGGTGTAGGTAATTGGCAAGAGGAGATATATCAAATGGTAAGACATGATATTAATATCACATTTTTGGCACTCCCTTTCTTGGAACCTAATTAAATTCATAGACAGTGGATCTTAGAATAAAGAGGTTGAGATTGCCACGGTCTGGATTCATGTTGGTAGATTGTTAGAAGATGAAACAACACGCCATGTTGGATGTTGGGGCCTTTTACTTTTGCACTTTCTGCTGCTCATCCCTTCTTCTTTTGGTATGTGTACCGGCAAACACATTTTGGTGTGGAACCAGAGTTTCATACAGCAACACAAGAGTCTGGTTTGTAGATGCGCTACAGCTATGAATGTGGGCTATGGAGCATACAGCTATAGTGTATTAGTATCTAGATGTAGTAAAGCCACAAGGTAGTTAGTAGTCTTCAAATTAAAGTAATTTGTTTAAAGGGCATCGTAAGTTCTTATTTTGTTTTAGATTTGTATGCTTCACAAAGAAGGTACTTGAAAGATCTCGCCTGTGCCATATTTGCTGACTTAATGACAAACCATGGTCTATTAATTGTTCTGTTTTCGTCTCTTCTGCTCCAAATTTATGTGTGTGTGTGGTCTTGGTTCTCGACAGATTAGGAGCTTGAAGGAAAAGTACTTTGCGGAACTCAATGAATTGTTCAATAAGATCTCTGCGAAAATACATTATGTTGACAGCATCATACCACCTCAAAGGCCATCTGAGCAGTACTCCCTCCGTTTCAATCTATAATGCCTATAGATTTTCTGCATTTGTTTCATAATATAAGAGTAGATCTGTGTATATTTGCAAAGAAACTTCCACCGATTAGCTGAATAGCAGAAAATAAGGAAACCGATCTGATCCCGTGCATAAAATCTGGGAACTGATTTACGGTACAACCTCTTATAGGCATTATAGACTGAAAATAAGGGGGTTTTGTGTTAAAAAATGACTTGCGCTAATTACCGTGCAGAAAATCTATAGGCATTATATATTGAAACGGAGGGAGTACGAAAGAATGAAGAACTTTAAAATAATGTTGGAGCGTATATTACAAATTCTGCAAATTAGCAAGAGTACTCTCCAACCTGCTCTGAGGGACAAGCTTCCTCATTACGAGAAACAGATCATCAGCATCTTGAATTCATAAAGAAGGAAACCAGTGCAACCACAAGTACAGCAACAGTTCCAGCCACCTGCAGGACAAGCTTCTAATTCTAACATTTCACAGCAACGACAGCCATCCGAGAGTTCACAGAAGTATTATAGTCATACTAATCCTCAAGCAAGTTTGTCGACCATGAGCACCGGATTACAGTCCTCTAATGCATCTTGTATCCACCACCCAACAACAAAATTGAGTGTCCCCATGCATCAAAATGGTGCAAAGCGTCAGCGGCAGACAGACTCTGATTTGAAGGCTGCCCGAAGAAAGGCTGCTCAAAGAAGCAGTTTCGATTCCGTGCGGTATGGTTCAATCTTTGATGAGTGGCGCCTCAGTACAGCAGGGGAGCACTGGGCTGATGCAGCGTACTCAACTGCAGACTTTGGTAGATAATTTTACAGCACCAGTGTGTATCACATTGCTTAGTGTTATTTCTTCAAGATAATTGGATCTCTTGGTAAACAAATGGAGGAACAGATCGACCAAAGTACACGGAAGATGCAACAGTGATGTAAGATAGATGAAATAATTATGAGGTCGACCTCTTGTGAGCTTTGTATATTTACCTATAATCAGATGAAATAATTATGAGGTCAGGTTGTTGTGAGCTCTGTATATTTACTTTTTTTAAGGAGCTATGTATATTTACCTATAATCAAATGAAACAATTATGAAGTTGAACGTTGGTGAGAATATTTAGGCTCCTGCTAAATATTGAGATGGATTCCATGATTTACCATGTTTTCTTATTGTCTTCTCTAACTTGTAAGTGCAGATTCTTTCTAATTCTATTTTTGGGGCCTTAATAAAAACTACTACGTTGGAGAGTGCTTGTGCATTGCCATGGCCTCTTTTAAGTTTTTCCTCGCTTAAACATATAAACAAGAGTTTAAGATATTCTCCCATATCATTGGAATGTAGTATTCATCTTACATTTGCTTTGCACTTTGGTAGGTGTGATGATTTGGAACTGGCATGAAATCTCTTTGGTTTCTCTCACACCAAATGGACGATGTAGTCAACATAACCATTGTGTTTGGAGAGGTTTTGTTCTATCTCGAGGTACGCACCACCAACTGTTGAGGGAATGAGCTGTGGCCTGTGGGTAGGAACGATATAGATGAAAGCACTCCTTTAGGTTCCCACTGCTGGCTCAAGATGAATGTTTCCAAGATATTTTTCACCACCTCCAGAAAAGTTTGAATGTTCATCGGTTTACTTGTGTCTTTTAACCATCTTCCACTTGGCAAAGCTCTAGCATTCTAGCAACCGTGTGTTTTGCTTTGGCATCCGGCTCTATCAATTTATAAACATCAGGTGCAATCTCCTGAATAGTTTGTGAGCCCAAAATAACACCTTTCCCGTTACCAACAGTAACTGCTGATGCATTGAAAATGCTGCTGTCTATCTCGTTCCAAATTATTCCAGTGGCGGTATTCAACTACTCTTAATCTCCAAACACAACGGACACGCATTGCGGAATCCACTTTTTCTAAATTCAAAATGCCAAGATCCCCAGGTTCTTTAGGCCGGCAAAGTTCCTTCCAGCTCAATAAAATATTTAATATATGCCAAAACAAAATTAGACCATTGGACCATTAATTTGGTTGATTGAGATATATGGCACACAAATTATACGTACCATTTTCCTCCGTCTGTGTTTCCTTTTTTGGTAGTGAAACATTTTTAAATTTTACCAAAATTTTACACGAAAATAGCAACATACGTGACACTAAATGTCTATATTATTTGACAACATGTCAAGATAAATCTAGCAATATTAAATTAGTTCCACAAAGGCCGCTACTTTTTTCAAGAAAGTTGGTCAAATTTAATAAAGTTCGACTTAAAATATGTCTAAATGTACACTTATTTGTGGACGGAGGAGTAGTCCATCCCGCAACATTTAAGCCCAAATCAGAAACACCTCATCTTCAGTGTTGAATAAATTCAATTAGGCAAGAATGCACAGCTCATATCCAATACCGTTCTTCCTCGGAACAAAACTGGTTCTTCGTGAGATGACGAATTTATAATGAACTTGTATGCAAAGTTCTTTTTCGCAACCTTTGCGTTGTTCGTTTATATGCGTTCTATTCTTCGTTGTTCATAGTTTGTTAGCACCGAATTTTTTTACTACTCCGAAGAAGTTTTCGACCTTTTCTTCCCTCCACATGCCATCTAGCTGCTTTAAATTTGATTGACATAATAAAGGTAAATGATTTGTTTTGAGCGCCATGTCTAAACCATATAGAAGTACTCGCGGGAGAGCATTGTCCTTACCTTGGTAACGTGGTGAAGTACGGTGCCGGCGAACTGTAGGAGTTGAGTCGCGAGCTTCCGTGCACGGACGCGGCGGGTTGTCAGTACGGTGGCGGCGAACGAGTTGACTTTTGGTTGTCGTCCACCACTGTCGACGGTGAATTGAGTGAGTGACGACGATGTTGTGAAAGAGTGAAATGTGGGATTATGAAAATGGGAGAGAAAAGATACCCTTTTATATATAGAACAACTATTGAGACCATCGATGTAGTATTTAAGAGCATCTCCAATAGACGCGGCAAAACCCGCACGCGTAAAAAAAACGCCTGTTTGGCGCCCGCGAACCTCCAACGGACGCGCGAAAAAGGGGCGCGCGCTAATTTTTTTGCCGCGCCTGCGCTCCTCTGCGCTATCCCGCGCGGGAAAGTTGGCGCTTCCGCTAGCGCGCGCTATAAAACGCGACGCGGGCGCGAAGCCAACCGCCTGGAAAGTTCAGTCTCTCCTCCGTGTGTCGCTTCTCCTCCGCCTCTAGCCGCTCTGCCTGCCACGCCGCGCCCGCACCGACGCTCCGTCTCCGACGACAATGCCTCCGCGCCGCCGCTCCTCCTCCGGCTACCGCGGTGTTCGCGCGCGGCCGAGCGGACGCTTCGACGAAGAGATCCGCTCCGGCGAGGAGCGCATCCGCCGCGCCACCTTCGACACGGTGCACGAGGCGGCGCGGGCCTACGACGCCGTCGCCTGGCGCCTCGGCCGCCGCCGGCAGATGAATTTCGACGACGTTTGGACGCAAGCAGGCGGAGATGCTCGCGCCGCCATCGCCGACCATCACGACCGAGCAATGACGGCGCAACCGCGAGCTCGAGCAGCGCCTGCGCATCGCGGAGCAGGACGAGCGCCTCCGCCTCGAGTGGGCTCGCGCGTTCCCGGAGGACGTCGCCACGATGGAGGCGTTCTACGCGAAGAAGACCGAGCAGAAGGAGCAGAAGGCGAAGGAGGCGGCGAAGGAGAATGCCGACCGCGAGAAGTGTCGGGCTGAGTCGGCGGCGAGGAATGCGGAGAAGGCGGCGCGGAGGGCGAGGAAGGCGGAGGAGAAGAAGAGAGGCGCCGGGCCGTCGACGAACGACTCCGAGTAGATTTAGGATTGTCGGTGTCTGTCGAACTTTTAATATATTTCGTAATTTCCACTTAAATGTTCGTGTTTTATTTGATTTGTTTGATTTATTTTGAACGAAATTCGAACAAACTAGCTCACGCGGCCCCGCGCGCTGCAAAATGGAGCATCCGGCGGAGGTGCATTTTTACCGCGCCAACACGCTGCAAAATAGAGCTTCCGGTGGGACAAATTCCGGCCCAGCGCGTGCTATCTGTTTACAGCGCGGCGGAAGAAAGATTTTGCGATGCCGCCCTTGTTGGAGATGCTCTAACTAGGTCAAAAGTAAAGGAAGCAAATTCTACCTGAAGCTATCGCACTTTTTTAGGAATAGATGCGATCGATCGCACTAGTTCCAGTTGAACGGGCCATCACCTCACCCAGGCGAGAGACGATTTATTCGGTCAAGTTTCGCAAAAAAAAAGAAGTTATTATTAGGTCAAGTCAACCACGGTCCACCGGCACACCTTCCACCTCCATCCCCTCGAGGCCTCGAGACCTAACCAGTATACAGGGGACTAGCGCGCCATGGACACCGACGACTGGCTGCCCATGCAGGGGTGCAACCTCCCCGCCGGCATCGACCCCAACTCCCCCGAGTGGCGCGCCCACCTCCAGCCCGAGACGCGCAGCAGGATCGTCAGTAGGATGTATGGGCTCTAAACTGATTTGATTTGCTTTCATGCCCCTCGGATCATATTGATTCGATGATCGACCCTCCGTCTCCGTCAGTAGGAAATAAACGAGGAATTATTTCCTGCATTTGTGTTTTCGGACCAATTTTGTCACACGATCGATCTGATCGATACAGCTTTGATCTAACCCATGTTAATACGGAAGCAACCTGTTCGTTGTCGATTCTTTGCCTGCTGAGGATTCACTAATCAGCAGCTTGTATCCAGCCTAATACTGATAAATTTCGGCACAAGTTCCTGCATACTTTACTGCACACATATCGTTAGAAGCAATGCATCCCCAATCTTTGCTATTATTAGCGACTGAAACCCATGTTGCTGAGGTTTTTTATATCTAAAAACAAGTTGCTGAGGTATACTGATCTCCGTACATGTGAGATAACTTCAACGCAAATCCTCCTCAGCAACCGGCACCAAATCTGTCCCAACTCCCAAGGCAGTGCTCCCGCGCAAAGGGTCTTATAATTGTACTTGAGACAAGTCTTCTCCAAGAGTTTATATATGTTGATAGTGTGTCATGGAACACAACAGCAATGGTCTGACGAGACCATCTAATACGTGCATCCGCAGTGACGCGCGCACGTGCATTTAGCAAGTTTATTTACATTGTGCGTTGTACATGCAGAGTGGAAACTCTAAAGAAGCATCCGCCAGTATCAGGGCCAGTGGGGTTGACCGAACTTCAAAGAGACGCTGTGCGAGTCGAAGAGGAGATCTATACCGCAGCTACCAACCAGGTAACTTGGAGCACGTACATCTGTTGCGCCGTGACTTGAACTAGGGCCACAGGTGTGCCAACACCCAACCCAAACCATTGTGAGCACATCCCAGATGTTTTAGCATTTTTGACACTTAGTTTTTACATACAAATACTCCCTCCCAAAACCACGACACTTATTATGGATCAGAGGGAGGAGTAAGTTAATAAGCTAGTACTATGTTTTTGTATGTTTTTGTTATTGTTACATGAATGATAGACCGAAACGCTGCTGTGATCTTGAATGTTGTAGTGTGGCACATTGAGTTGCTTCAGCCTGTTAACTCTTCCAATTCATGTTTATATGCCACCCAAAGTCCATGGGATACGTGATGGTGTACAATCATTTATCTGGTTCCGGTGTACCATATCACTATCTCTAACTGGAATTTCTGGCCGTCTGGATTATTTATGGCAAAACACTTTTCTTTTTGTTTCCCGACTCACTGTCAGTAACTTGATTTGGATTTTCTGTTCATATCTCTTATTCGAGGCACTTGTTATTCTGCTTAGATGACCCTTTGTATGGTTATGTTTCGAAGGTTAAAAGCTGAAGCACCTTCAAGTGTGCTGAACTGCTAATCACACCAGAACTGTAGATTGCAAGCAACTAGTACTCTATTAGTAATTTGGTATAAAGTTTACATTGTTGTCTTTGTATCACTCAGTCTTATTATTGGCGGGAGATCTCTCTGAAAATGCTCTCTATGGAGACAAAGACAGAACAGGCTCCTGGAAATGCTCATGTGATTCCAAATCAAAACAACCCTGGTCAAGGTATATTGTACAGTAAACTGAGTGCTGCACATTTTATCATCTTAGCTTTGATGACAATTTTTTATTGTATCAAGTGCTGAGATTATGTGCTTTATTGCCATCCTACAATGTACTTGTAGCTTGTTATTTATTGGCTTATCATTGTATCATGTATTCTTCGACAAACTTGTTTTTTTATGCAGCATCTGAGAACAATATTGCTCAAACAGGCCACGCAGGTGTAGGTGATTGGCAAGAGGAGGTATATCAAATGGTAAGACATGATATTGGTATAACCCTTTTCGTCGCTTCCTTTCTTAGAACCTCCTAAATTTCATAGACAGTGGCCCCTAGAAGGAAGAGGTTGAGATTGCCATGATCTAAATTCATGTTGGTAGATTGTTAGAAGATGAAACAGCATGCCATGTTGGATGTTGGGGCCTTTTACTTTTGCGCTTCGTGTTGCCCATTCTTTCTTCTTTTGGTCTGTGTACCAACAAACTCAATCTGGAACTGAACCAGAATTTCATACAGAAACACAAGAGTCTGGGTTGTAGATGCACTACAGCTATGAATGTGGGCTATGGAGCATACATCTATACAATGTATTATTATCTGGATTTAGTAAAGCCACAAGGCATTTAGCATTCTTTATATTAAAGTAATTTATTTAATGGGCATCATAGGTTCTAATTTTGTTTTAGATTTGTATGCTTCCAATAGGTACTTGAAATATCTTGCCAGTGCCATATTTGCTGACTTAATGACAAACCATGGTCTATTAATTGTTCTGTTTGCATCTATATAGTTTCTGCACCAAATTCATGTGTGTCTGGTGCTGGTTGTCGACAGATTAAGGGCTTGAAGGGAATATACTTTGCAGAACTCAGTGAATTGTTCAATAAGATCTCTGTGAAGCTACAGTATGTTGAAAGCACCATACCACTCCAAAGGCAATCTGAGCAGTATGAAAGAATGAAGATCTTTAAGATAGTGTTGGAGCGTATACTGCAAATTCTGCATATTAGCAAGAGTGCTGTCCAACCTGCTCTGAGGGACAAACTTCCTCAATACGAGAAACAGATCGTCCATATCTTGAATTCACTAAGAAGGAAGCCAGTGCAACCACAAGTATAGCAGGACAACAAGCTCCCAATTCTATCATTTTGCAGCAACAACAGCCTTCCCAGAGTTTGCAGCAGCGTTATAGTCATACTAATCCTCAAGCAAGTTTATCGAGCATGAGCACTGGATTACAGTCCTCTAGCACAGCTGGTATCCAGCATCTAACAACAAACTTGAGTGTCCCCACACATCAAAAAGGTGCAAATCTTAATGCTGATTCCATGCAAGTAATGTCGAATCCAAGTTGAAAATGTCGAGTAGACTCGATTAACTACGTGCTTAATTTTAGAAGATATCATGAATTGCATTATTGGACATGTAAGTACGACATAGAGGCTTTTTTTAGGGAAAGACACCGTGCCAACTTTATTGACTATCAAAAATAGTTACATCGTTTGTAAGAAGCCCGAAATAAATTTGGCGGATCCTCCAGCCAAACTGACTAGGGTCCCTCTACCTTATATGCCAAAGTATGGGCTACTTTGTTGGCATCCCTAGCACAATGAGAAAAAACAACATGGGCAAAATCTCTAGAAAATAAAAGTACACTCCTCATAAATAGCTGTCACCGCTCCAATGGAATTACCGCCATCTTGCATTGTTCGATAACATCCCTGCAATCACTATTGACGATTAGCCTGGTTCATCCTACCTGGCCAGTGAGCAGGAGTTCTTCGCCAAGTGCCCTAGCCTCGAGTCTGAATGGGCGTCCAAGTGGAAGACTCCACATAAAATGACGCATCCACATTCGAGTTTTGTATGTCCCTCCATAGGTTTTTCCTAGTCGTCCTGTTTGATGCATGGATTTTTCTTACTTGCTCTAGAGTAGTTTGTAGTAATGGACAAGATAGAAAGAGCCGATCTCCCCGGTGAAGAGACCGGTTCATCATGGGCTATTTGTCTTTTTTGCCACCATACACATGGGGTATAGCTGGGATAATCATGGCTGAAGAAGTGATAAGGGCTTCAAAAATTGCAGACCCAGACCTATCAATAGTGGACATCTCTGAGCTAACTATTAACAGTTAGACTTTTGCTTTGTCCAAACGCTACCTTTGGTGAACCGTCATTGCGCCTGTCCCGAAGAGGCACAAAGCTTGTAACCGACATGTTTGGCGTGTGTAAACTGGGTATAAATACCCCAGATTCTATGATCAATAATGCACTCTCAATCATTCTTTCTCAAACACGTTATCAGCACTGCCTCTACCGAGAGCAACATGAGAGATTGAGAAGAGGAACGGACGAAATACGGGCGGCGAAGCTTAGTCGTCTCCGCCGGCGTGTTCGCACTGGCCCTCCTCGGCTCGCTTCGGGGCGAACTCTCACGTCGCACACCCGCGGCAGCGGTCCTCGACCTTGCCCCCACGAGCGCAGAGGCGACGCCGACCCCGGCGCTGGTCCTCGTAAGATGGCCGTGGCCCTCGGCCGGCTCCTCGCGGTGGCATGGCCGCCTAGACGCGGCGAAGGCGGCGACCGACGGCGGCTCCCGCTGGTGCGACCTTCCGTGTGCCTCCCGACGTCGCGGAGACGCCCTTCGGGCTCCGGCCACCAGCCACACCGTAGGCGATGCGCTGCAGCAAAGCCAGTGCGCCGCGAATCCCCCTAGCAACACGCGGCGCGCTCGTCCTCTAGGCGGCGTCACAAATCGACGCGGCTGAATCCACCCCTCAAATCTCCTTCTCCTCAATCGGCTCCACAACGGAAAATTATGCGGCGGCCGCAGCGACCGGCCGGATTGCCATCGCACAGCAAAATTGAATAGAAGCCAAAGGAATCCATTGATTCGTGTCCACGCAGGAAAGATAAGAAACCTTATCGCTTTGCTGTATTTGCAACTTAGCCCCTTCTATACTATGTTTTATAAATGAGCCATCGACTCGTTTGACATAGCAACCGAGTCTTCAGACTTTATATTCGTAGCACATTAACCTTCTGGTTATTATTATTTGCATTTTAAACCCACTTTCTTTACAGAAGATGATGAGGCTATTTAAAAAAAAATGCATAAGAAATACCAAGTATGCATAATTTTACATCATGTAAAATTACCACATGTGGCCCTCACGTCTTTGCACAGTGCACGCACAAGTATATATACTTGTCATGCATCTCATACTATATTTCTCAATAAATCATGTTACGTATTTGCCTCTAGCATTCTTTGTAGCATGCAATTCTGGTTAAATCTTTATTTGCAGTTGAAAAAAAAAACATGCAAATATCTCAATAAAATTTGAGATAGAATTGCTAATATAATATGTGATTATCTTAAATTTTGTTTGTGAATCACAAGGTAATGGCATCGATTGCGTAAACTGCAGATTTTTAACTACTAAGAGATGTACTCCGTAAATATGGATAAAATCTACAATGTGTTAACTTACTATTTGAGATCAACACACACATATGGCATGTAAGCACTAGCTTAACATTCAATTGTTCCTCTAGAGCATACTTGTTGTTTACCAAATAAAATTTTGCTATCAAAGTAAAATTGAATTCAGAGCATGATCACTACATGCTTCATTTTACATTGGTATTACATAGAATTATGGAACCTACATCATAGTATTATTGTCGTGTCTTACGTCTATCAAGACAAAATCCATCATACATGACACTGATTGAGTTTCTCACAAAACTACTATAGGTTCTCCATTATATGGTGATAATTGTATTCACCATAAATAACCAATATCAAAATACATATATATATATATATGTTTTGGTAATGAATTTAACATCTCCCATCACTTTGGGTAAGAAGTTCAAAGCATTGATAGAAGTATCATTTAATATCTCAATACTGAATATCTACTCCATGACCATTAAGGAATTACCATGACCATTAATATGCTCAATCAAAGCATTTTCATAAAATTATTTACTAGCATAGTAAATGATTTGCATGATCATCTCATGCAGGGCTAGAATATCCATCAATGAAATTCACTAAACTCACATTAGATGAGAGAAAATGGATAAATATCTATTCCTCTCTAAAATCTCCACCAAGGAGATATTGGTTGTATAAACATAATGTCAATAGGTTCTCATTCACTTTTGAGGATTTCTAGTACATTGAAGTTATCTAGTTCTGTTGTCTATAAAATCAACTTCAAGTTTATATTGTGTGATTAGGCAGTTTCAAATATATGCCTGATTCAAAAACCTCAATGCACTTTACATCCTACTTTGATGGTAATGTAAGAACATCATCGTCTTTATTTCAGGCTATATGTTATCTTATTATAAGGATTCATTAGATACACCCTAAGGGTGATATATATCACTGCCTAAAATTAAACTATTACTCATAATACTAAGAATCTCAATGGTCTTGAAAAGAACCACGAGAAATCAATGTAAAGTGGAGGTAAAATGACAAGCAGAAACATAATGGACCTACTAAAAGGGATAAGATAACTCTCAAGTTTTATCAGAGATGTTGTTGTATGAATCATTATACATATGAAATCTCAATTCCCAAGATTTTTGGTTGGGTTATACCAAAAGTTGGTCATCTACGAGTTAAACGAGATAATTTTGAAGCTCACTTTCAAGAAACACCGGAATATAATATGGTTACGGATTGTACTTATAATCTTCATCATTAAGAAAACATAAGTCTAGTCCGGTTGAAGCTACACTCTTTTGCAATAATAGTTTTATTGCGGAATGAAATTCCCAAGACATTTTGGAAACCTTGTTTAGTCTCATAACTATCCCAATATGTCATTTAGCCAATAATCATACTACTAAATGTGTCATGTTTTCCATTAATATCATGTTTCTCATACATGACATTTCAATGTATGAACTAAATTCATACATAACTTTATTTCGTACAAAGTATTTTTTCGGATCTTGATGAATTTAAGATTTGTCATAATGGCCTTGGTCACCCATTATAGGGATAATGCGAAAAAATAGTGAAATTTTGTTGGTCACAATTTACAAGTTGTGAAATTCTCAAATCATCAGATTTTATGAGCACCTAATGTGCCATGAGATTTTTTTTCTATGTGTCTCACACTCCACTCAAATTTCTTGAACTTATTCAAGAAGATACTTGTGGACTATTCAATAACTATCTGGGTGATATAAGTACTTCATGGTATTCGTAGACACATCTAGTTGATGGTCTTATGTGGGTCTCTTATCTCCACAAACCCATGATATTACTAAATTAATTTCTCAAATTAAGAGAAAATTATCATAATATATTGGTTTGATCAATTGAATTATCGTCTTCATGAGCATTTATGATTTTACTAAGTACCTAAGAGTACATACCCAGAATAGTGTAAATAAATTCTTTGTCAAAAGAATTAAACTAATTAAATGACCACTCCAACAAAATTTGATACTCTAACATATTGTTGGACACATGCGGTCTTACACGCCGTAGATCTAATCAAGATCGCAACAGCTGCTTATCATACTTCTTCCCCTTGCAGTTTGTACGTGAAAATAAAACAAGTATTTCCCATCTGCGATAATTCGGTTATATACTGATATCACCACCCCAACGTACATCATGGGCCCTCACATCAATTTGGGATCTATATGATAAATAACTAAGGTATAATTTTCCAATATCCGTCAAATATCTTAAACCCTAACAAGGGAGTTATTGATAGCCCGTACGCTGATTGCATTTGCAATAAGAATATTTTTCGGCATTAGGGGGAAATTAGTACCACAAAGAATGCCGATAAATAAATAATAAATATCATAGACTTTTAGTCCTTATATTCACGTACTTGAAAATCTGAACGATAAGTTCAGTCATAAATTTGCAACACATTGAAAATCTGTCACATACATTTACTCGTGACAAAAATGTCACAAAATCATATTATGCATGCAACCAATGTGCCAAAAGAGTGAAGGTACCTAATGTAACCACTTTCCTCCAAAATAAGAGCAAAAGAGGGAGAAAATTGGCCACATGAGATATAAATTCTCACATGCTTCTGCGGAACAGAGGAAATTATATTCTCAACAAGTAAATGTAGTTCAACCTCAAGTTGAATAACACATAGTTGATGCTCATCATCCAAACCCAGCACAAATGTGCACATAATTTTAAGTGTTGGGACATCGAAACACCTTGACTCCATTGTTATGGGAAATCATGAGGAGTTCAAATATTTAATCACATTTCCACAAATATTATTGATTCAACAGAATCATACAACAAAGACTACATTTTGTCGACAAATATATTTATTCTTAAAAATTGCTAAAACCTTTAGGGCCTTTGAACCAAAGTCCATGGCGAGTGCCTAATGCACTCATATATTGGTTCAACTAGAAGGATGCAATTGAATAAGAATAGCACTCACTCAACAAGGGAGGTATTTACCATTGTAATACCTATTCCTCATAAGCACCTTCCCTCTGGAAGACAAATGACTTTTTGTTAACAACAAAAAAAACAATGAGGTGGTGAAAAAGTGAGGCTTGTAGCACAAGGGTTCACGCAGAGACCCGACATCAGTTATATATGATGTAACATACCCTATTGGTATAAGTGGAATTGCGTTTCGATACTAATATTATTGGCAGTTATAAATAAACTATCCATGCAGCTGATGGATGTAGTGATTACATAATTATATGGGTCACTCAATTTGGATATCTATATTAAAGTCCTTATGACTTATAAATCCAAATCCAAAATTAAATTGCAACATATGTGTAATAATACAAAAGTCACTCTATGACTTAAAATAGTCAAACATAAATTGTGTGGTATAATTGACTATAAGAGCTCCTTCTTATAAAGGATTACTCGTACAATAATGATTGATTATATGTAGTCATAAACAAAATCCCTAATTGGATTCTACATGACCTTTGTATATATTGATGCTTTTATCATCAAAGTCTATAATATACATAGAAGGTCCTTGCAATCTTATCAAGACGGAGATTTGGATTGAACCAAGTATTAACCAAGTTTATAACTTGAGTATATTCCTTCGGAATAGATATCAATCAGTCTTTACATGTCCATAAAATTTTGGAGAAATTAAATATGGCTAAATCAAATCACAGATACATATGGTCACACTATACCTAACAGGGATACAAATTCATTCATACATTGTAGTGGTGATGAAGTGATATTGGGCCTCTTGTTCCATATATATCTCAGTACAAACTACATCACGAATGCAAATGTTTTGTTGCCAACTTCTTTAAAGTGCAAACCCCAACTAAAAGTTGGTGTAAGTAATATCCTCCGGTATATTTAAGGCACAAGGATCTTGATTAATTCTCTTAGGAATATCAAGATTTGACCATCATGTAATCTATGTTGTCTATAATTACCCGATCCCGACAATGCCATATCATAGACTGAATTCAATGAAAGAGCCTTCTAATCTAAGAATACAAAATAGACTCTAGCAACTTCATATAATTATTAACCACATTCAAGATCATGTGGTTAAGATTCAACAGAATCTCCCACCATTATCTATCAGATAATACCACTTGTATTGCTCAAATGCATAAGGGTTAAATTAATATTCTTCAAACTAGGGAGATAAACGCTTTGCAAACATATCATGTGAAAATCTAACAGATTTATTCACAGTGTTTTACATATTTCCATATTCATGAATTTATGTTCATGGATTGGTGTGAGAGAAATTTAGATTTGCAAAGTTCAGGGGGAGAAAACTCCCAAATTATAACCCGTTAATGATCATTAGATCATATATATTGTACTCTTTTTTCCTTAATGAGTTTTCCCTAATGGTTTCTCAAAAAAGGTTTTTAATGAGACGATATAAATACAAGTGTTTATATATGCCACATTGTTTTCTCCTTATATTTTTCCCATTGGGTTTTAAAGGAGTTTTCGGTGGCACATCATATTGCACTCTTTACAATATTTACACAAGATATATGGCATACCTCCTATTTTCCCCACTGGGGTTTTTAAAGGAAGTACAAAAGGCATATTTATCATTCTCCAAACTCATTTGTGAGATTTTTCCCTTCTCTAAGGTTTTACTCATATGAGTTCTCAAGGAGACAACAATCATTGCATGTTGTATTATTTTCTCCATATTTTTCCCAACGGGTTTAAAGGAGTTTTAAACAACATATGCAATACAACTCTCCTCATATTTTTTCCACAGGGTTTTTGGGGGAGAGATTCTCAAGATCGAAGACTATCAAGATCAGAATAAAACAGACGTTCAAACACTCAACATTATACGAAGAATTTCAAGATAATGAAAATCTACACCGGCAACGTTGTCCAAGGGGGAGTGTTAGGAATAGTTAGCACTTAGCTTTAGACTTAGGCTAACTTACAGTTAGCATATTACTTAAGCTAACTATTAACAGTTAGACTTTTGCTTTGTCCAAACGCTACCTTTGGTGAACCGTCATTGCGCCTGTCCCGAAGAGGCACAAAGCTTGTAACGACATATTTGGCGTCTGTAAACTGGGTATAAATACCCCAGATTCTATGATCAATAATGCATTCGATTTCTCTCAATCATTCTTTCTCAAACAATCTCATTGATTATGTTAGTTAATTACCCCAGTGTTTCCTGGAGACTTGGGCACTAGAAGAAAGCATGTGGTGTATCTTCACAGTATATGTTGCACACCGGGCAAAGGCTACTTGTGATGATGTGCCTATTGGCTAGTGTGAACTAGCTTGCACGGTAAGGTCCCATGTAGAAGCCTCCATGCAATTTGACTTTTGCTGAAACTTTCATCGACTAGATCATAGCACACACAGGTTTCACATCCGCGATGCTACTGTCCATTTGTTCGGAGAAGCTTTCTGCCATGTCAAGAATCCCACTCTGTGTAATACGCAGAATGGACCATAAAAAAATCCACTACTAGTGTAACTCCACAAAACAAAGTCCTCCATCATCCCCACAGCCAGCAGCATTTTCAATATCCAATTAACATCCACGGAGTAAAATAAGGTTCTGAGAAGGTCCTCATCCCATGTTCGGGTATTTGGATCAATGAGATCCGATACCCTTGTATAGACTCTATTACCACGCGGCGTCACAACTTTCTGAGTAGGGCTAGATGGGATCCAGGGATCATCCTAGATATTGATATCTTCTCCATTCCCTACTTGCCAAATACTACCCTCTTAAACGTCTGGATTTTAGACCATATGCTCTTCCAAGTACAAGATGGATCCTTCTTCAGCTCGGCATTAAGAAAATCACCAGCGGTGACGCTAGGGAAGGTTGAAATTTGAGTTTTTGGTTGGTAATTAGAGCAGTTTACTTCAGTTATTATCTATAACCTGTATGCATTTTTTTCCTTCTGTCATAGCTTAACACTCCTTATCATAGATATGCTATTCACGCTTTACTTTGTTTCTGCCTATTTGATATGCTTGTCTTGGAGCAACTGTGAAGGTGTTTTAAAACTGACATCTTGTCATTCTTAATGCAAGTTTCCTTTATATGAAAAACATTGGCATTACTGTTATATTCACGCTCTACTCTAAATCTGAATATATGAAATTCTTATCTCATGCAAAGTAACATTTAGTTGGTTTAAATATGATATATGGCAGCAGGATTTGCATTTCACCTAATGGCTGAGCCTAAAATGACATGCATGTTGATCACGACTAGTGCACGCAAGAGAAGGATCTACAGCGAGCCAGTCTGTGCTTAGTACATGTTTCATATATTATTTTGTGCTTATTTCTGCTACATGTTATTATCTGATATCTACATTGCATAATACATATTGAATAGTTTATTGTTATAACTATGTTTGCAATATTATCAGAATGCAGTTGTAATGAAGCAGTCCTCGTTAGAAGATTTACGCCAAAAAAGATTAATGTCTACGCACGCATCTATTCTTGTAGACAATATTGGGCCTCCAAGTACTGAGGTTTTTAGAACAGCAGCAGGTTTCCCTTAAGTGGATCACCCAAAGTTTATCGAACTAAGGGAGGTAGAGGTCAAAGATATCCCTCTCAAGCAACCGTGTAATTACGATACAAGAAGTCTCTTGTGTCCCCAACACACCCAATACACTTGTCAGGTGTATAGGTGCACTAGTTCGGCGAAGAGATAGTGAAATACAAGTAATATGGATGATTATGAGTGGTAATTGCAATCTGAAATAAAAATGATAGCTGGCAAACATGTAGCATAACTGGTTGTAAACGGTGTTTCAATGCTTAAAAACAATGCCTAGGGATCATACTTTCACTAGTGGATACTCTCAACAATTAATGATACCATAATTGAATACATAGATATTATCACTTCACTATGCTACTCTAAACCACTCTCCGATTTGATAATAAACACAAATTCATTGCGTAGGTCTGCATAAGCATTCCTTAAAGTTCGCATTCCCAATCTATGAACACCCCACGATGTCACTTTGAGCATACAAAGATGGTACTAACTAGTCACCACAATTCATAAATATTTCTATAAATTAAGCATAATAACAAACACGGTGTGCACACAGTCACCTTCACACCGTTGGACAAGGTGTCCCCGGAGATCACATAATAAAACCACTTGAGTAGCACAATAGTTGAAGCATAACATCTATTTATTCAACTAGATTACAAAGCTCATGATTACATAAAGATCATACATGGAGAGATAGATAGACCACATAGCTACCGGTAAAGCCCTCAACCCTCAGCCTCGGGGGAGAACTACTCACTCCTCATCAAGGGATTCAGCAACGACGATGGGGATGGCTGTGGAGTCGATGGAGACGGCTCCGGGGGCTCCCCGCCATGCTCCTACAACATCACCATGGCCCACGGGATCAAACGCCGGATCATACGAAGTTCACCGGCGCCACCATAGGGAGTTCACCGATGGAGCCGAAGAAGTTCACCGGCTCTTCCACGGGGAGTCCGTCGACAGAATGCGTGGGAGTTCACCGGGTGCCGCACACGCTCAAATTAGTCCTCGTGAAGTTCATTTTCGTTGAGGACTGTCGCACCGAACGGCAACTTCTTCAACATCGCACAACGCTGACCACAGAGAAAGCTCATGTACAACCATCGACAGAACAATTTCGATAGAATGCATCAATGCTTTCTCAGAATCTTCATGTGATGGTGAATGTGTAGAACAAAAATCCTGCAAACTTCACATCGTTTATGCATGATAGTTCAATTATGAGTTAAGGAAAATTTTAGTTTGTTCTAGATAGGTTATGCTCCTTGATCATGAGGTATGCCAAAATTCAGATAAGCATTGTGTGAAGTTCATGCAAAAGAAACTTCGCACGGAGTTCACGCACACTTATGTACAAAAAAAACTTGCTATAACAAAATGCAAGATCAACAACAAAAATGAAAATAGAAGTTCACATTATATTACAATATAATTTCACCCCATATTTGACAATAGTTCTGTTGTTAATTTAGTTATTATAGGAAAAAAAGGAAGATCCCAAACACTGTAAGTCAGCGCATCAATCCACTGAACAAACTCCAGAGTCATTAGCAGGTCAACCTGAAATAAATAAATAAAGATCTTTGAATCCCCTGATTAGTTACATGGAGGGCTTGCAGCGTGCGTGGCGGTGGCCAGCTCCCGGACGACTCCACTTGCTACTCATGGAAAACTGCCCCTTTCCTGTGGGCGCCGGAGTTCAGAGTGGCAAGCGCGGCGGATCTCATCGATGCAAATGATGGTTCACAACAACGTGCGCTAGAGAACGGGTAGCAAGTTTGGTTCTCCTTGTTCTTTTTTTTTTAATCTTTGATCTACTTTGTAAGGAGATTCCCTCCCTTTGTATCGGTCCAGCCATTTAGCTTTATTTATAAAGCATGGTGAAAACTGTTTCGAGGATCATGTGGTTGGTTCTCTCAGGAAACAGCCCCGAAACAGCCCCACTGGAAATGTTTCCATCATGTTGTATTTGTTAACCTGGAAACATCAGAAATTGTATTGTTTCTAGTGTACAATTATTATGACATATGCCATTTTGTTGCCAAAGTTTTATTTTATGTTGTGAAAGAAAAGAGGAAAATAACCAATAGAATTTGCGTCAACCATGAATCTCCACCTCTGTTTGAAGCATCAAGATAGAAGGCTCCAGGCCACGAGGTGCATGAATGACCTGTGGATGGTGTTGGACCGATGATGAGCCTCGCCCTCTGAGCGGAAGAACTGCACAATTTTGCATCCATTCGAATATTTCTGATTATATTCGAAAGGCAAGAAGTGCAACCCGGGTGGCAATACATCAGTGTCAACATCTGTTTTCCTGCCAAATCAATCTAGCCCGCTTGTTCAGACCAAGCTTACTCGTGTCTTATACGGTTTTGCCCATATTTTTGGCCAGTTTTCCTCTTGACCTAACCGAGCTCCATTCATCTCTTGTGCCATATAGCAGTTCTCCTGCTGTCAGGCTCCCAGAAACTACAAATTGTGCTAGCGCTGGTGACACTGCTTGTGTATAGACAGGACTGAAGGCAATACTCTTTCAACTCGATTAGATTTAGGAGCCTCTTTTAGAAGTGAGCCAATTCATCGACTCCTTCCGTGCGTCTCAAATAAAGAAAAACAGCACTGAAGCCAACCCGGCTATTCATGCAGCACGAAATAGCAGCAGGTGAAATTCAGTAGACAGGAGCTTCTTCATAACTCCCAGATCCTACTGATAAAAAATGGGACGTCATCAAAAACACATCTCTGACGTAGAGATCAGCCGGCCTGATGCAACACCAAAGATAATCAAAAAGCACGGCCTCACCGAAACATACACTCGAAAAGCATAAAGAAAATTAAAGAACCACAAGGTAAGTACTAATAAAACTAAGCAAGCCATTGTGTGTTTCCACCTTCATGCCAGTTGACGATTGTCTACAAAAGTTTGATAATAGATGGGAGGTAGGAAATTAAGCGATTCGTTCCTACAGGAACATGTCGCAGCTGACCAATGCAATCTCCGTATCAAGCATCCAACCGCCCATGTCTGCATCTAAGCCACCAGAATGTAACTCTGGCTAGAAACCTGCGGAGCAAGCAAAATCATCAGTCAAACAGAACTGTATCATCAATTCAGGAGAAGTCGTTGGAGATATTATCATAATTTTCGTATGACTCCTGCAGTAAACAATAGCTTAACTATGGTGACACTTGTATCAAAAGCTCAATATTTATATCATCTCAGCATTATAAGACAAAGCGCGACAACAAAAACGGACAAAAACAAACAGTAATATATAGTGGAGAGGAACACCTCAACTTCTAATACTAGCAGTTTTTGGCTACATCTCTGAGGGGCTCATCATGGTCTCATGGAGTAGGAAAGCAGAAACTTCTGTTTTTTGGCTTGCAGTCATACTTTTCAGAAATATTGACATAGCTAGTCACTACCAAATAAAATTTGACGAAACTCGTGCAGTACAAGCGTCAAGCAAGGGATTCTGCATCATCTTATTAATTGCTACTTCCGCCAGTCCTAATAACTCTCTTTACTCTGGACATCATCAAGAAGTACCTTCACCAACACTCTAATGAATCTAGTCATGTCATTATGATCATGTGTTTGATACTTTGATATGAACTTTTAAGCATCCACGTGGCCAAAATTAAAGAAATTAAACTATTTAGACTGCGCAGAAAGCATAGCGACCAACGAAATTATATTAGTGGCTAATGGCCACTTGCATATACGAGAAATCTGCCCAGCGAATGTTCCAAAGAATGTTTCCAGAACTACACATTTATGCCAACTGGCCATACGCCGCCGTTGTTGATGATGTATGGGCCGAAGTTAAAGTGGTTGCGCAGTTCGCGCTGTGATTCACTCGCGACATATATGTGCAATTCCAGGGGACAAGGAGTAGTGACATGCTCAGGAAACGTTTCAACCAAACTGCCTAAAACAAGAATAATAGTCCATAAACTACAATAACTGCAAGCAGAATGATAAACAGCAGCATACAATTTAACATAGGCATACTCTTCAATTACTCTACACACGTAATTAGCAACTACCAGCATATCTACAAGTATGTATCAATAAAATAAATTTGAAAACAAATGGTCCTGTATCGTTAGTTGCTAATTACTTGCGTAAGCAGGACAACCTGCAATTCACACTACAACTTGATATACCAAGTACCACTTTAAAAAGTTAAACGGCATGTAACTATGAGTAGAAATAAAACAGAAGTATATCTCTGAAATACAGTGAAGGGAGTATACTAGCTACTACTTAGTAGACAACACTCTTATGGCAACAGACATATGCACACAAGAATGACGAAATGTCTTAAGTCATCAGTCATTGCAGGGACTAGAGAGAGAAGATCCCACACTACCAGAAATAACTTGGGAAGTATTAAGCAGGAGGTAAACCACAAGCAAGGAAACTGAATGTAAGAGGTGGAAAAATAAAAAGCATATCCAGTAACAAGAGGGTAGAACATCAGTAGATAGAAGAGAAGCGGGATGACTGAAGGCATTAAGAGTTGTTGAGGAAGAGATGAGAAAGCAGATTCTTGAGAAAAGATCCAATATGAAGCCTGCCCTGTCTTCTCTTGAAATTTGGTACTCGGGAAATGGTAGTAAAAGGGAAGCAATACATATTTTAAGAGTATTTCAGATATCTCAATATATATGCAGAAGAACATACCTGCTCAATCAGTAGATCAACTAGCATATCCAACCGGATAGTCATCTTACGTATTGCGCAAAAGCTCAGCTCCGCCATGTCCACCACCAACACATTTATCTACAAGAATAAGAAGTCAAATTAAGCATTATCTTCATGTGGAGCAGAGTGTATGACAACTACAGCAGGGATATGGGGAAGGAGTTCAAATTAGGCTCATGATTTTCTTAGAAAATACATTAGTTTGTTTCCAAAGTTAGTCAGTGCTTGGCAAAGCCTTCTGACATGGCAGAAGCTTTCTAATTTGTTAACTCGCTATATAATGAGGCCTACACTGTAACCAGTATCAGCTATCAGTAAGCCAGTAAGGGAGATTAATCTCCAAACACTAAGCACACACCACAATTGACATTCCAACGAAAAGACAAAAAGAAAGGAGGTTTCAAGTAGGTATTTAGATAGACTCACAGCTGTAATTTGTGAGAGACAACAGAGTTTGATGCAACAATAGTAATAGGTAAGCAAAACACAACTAGTGTCAAATTTACAGTTATTAATTTTAGCCCGAAAAGAAGAAAGCAAACTCTGGTTATTAATTTTCCCTGGTACAAATGGTGTCACATGAAGGATAGTCCTACAAGTGGTAAATCAATAAATAATAATTATCTTTTTTCCCAAGAGATTGTTCAAAAATTTCAAATCCAGTGTCCATTATGGATTTAAGATTATTAGCAATATCAACAGAGACAACAAATAGTGAAAGAAATAAAGATAAGTAGAATTATTTAAGCTTGAACATGTAAGCTATTGAGCTAACTATTTGATATCTTAGTTATTTAAAGCTGGTTTTTCCATAGTCAACTTCCAACTGCTGGGCCTCCCATCTTGAGAAAAAATAGGATTGCAGCTATTCACAAACCCTGCTATTAGACAACTATGCACTGCAACTAATGTTGACAGTTTACTAATTCTGACTTAAATCAAAATTTACGGATATTAATTTAACCAGTTGCAGCCCACTTTGTGGCAGCAGAAGTAAATTAGATGTCATGAAATATGTTTTTCAAGATCAAAATTATTACATAACAACTCACCACACAAGCATCAGAACGGAACACTGAACATCATCTCTATATGCTGAAAAGGTCATCGAGCAGCAAAGGGAACAAATGATATGGCACTACTTAAAATTGTTGGCGGAATACAAAATGATGTGAATATTATTCTAACAGCCAAATAAATATTTGTTTTGCATCTTGCTATCTGTAATGTAATGCATGTTATTACCTGCAGAGTAGACGCTTTCGAATGGATAAAAGCGAGAAAAGCTAATTGTTTTGGCTTCGAAAAGTTTCTCAAACTTCAGTGACTTGAGATGAATCATGAAGACACCAATAACTGTCCACGCAAACAACACATTATTGTCTTCACCATACCCTAGTACCCGTAGCCCTAGGGGCACTTTCTCCTCTGATTTCAGAGAAAGTAACTTGTCCAGTGCAATAGTTTTTCCAAGCCCCCATGAAGTAACACCATCACAATCAGTGTTTCTCTTCCATAGCTGCAGAGTGTAGTATGAGGATGACACTAAGAGGACACCCAGCCCACCGCCCTCAGCCCGCATAATCCTGACATGGTTGGCATCGCCACACATATCAGCTGGCACCTGTATCACATCTAGGCTCTGTTTCACCAAATCAAATTCGAGAATTCTATACGAATTACCGACAAGCACCCAGTAAAGGGAATCTCCAGCCAGAACAGCATCATTCATATCAATGAGGGTGGGATATAAGCACCCATTAGCCTTGTATAGCAGCGGTACTGAGACCAGATTTCCCCAGGAGCCGGTCCGCGACGAGTAAACGCAGGCGAGCACTCGTGTATGTTGTTGGTCACCATCTGTCATTGCCAACACCACCTTGAAGTGTTGGACGTCTCCGGCTGCACGAAGCACCGCTCCATTGATCAGGGTACGCCCTGCATATCTTGCAATTCCCGGGGAATGGCGAAGCAGTGCTGGTCGCCGGTGACGGGATCCCACACCAGGACCTGGACGCGCGTCCGAAGGAAGATGAGTACGAGGCCATGGCGGCATCCAAAGCAATGGAAGCAGTCGTCGAGGCCGGACGGCAGGGAGAAGCGCCCGGGATCAACACTGTTGGGGGACTTGAGAGTAGGTACGAAGGTTAGAGCGTTGGATCCGTTGAAGAAACCGAGGAGTGGCGGGTTGCGGTTGTGGTGGCGGCGGAAGCGGCGGAAGAAGCCCGGGTCGGCGGCGAGGCGTAGCCAGCGCTTGCAGACGGCGGAGGCGCGGGGGAGGGACGACGGCTGAGGCGGAAGGCGTAGGAGGATCTCGCGGAGGAGGTCGTCGTCGTCCAGCGGACTAGCGGCCGGAGAACGGGGCGAGCGGCGGTGGAGGCTGGCCGTCGTCATCATGCGGCGATTGGGGATTTGCGGCGGGGGAAGCAGCAGCCAAAGCGAAACTGAAGAGGTTAAAACTACGAGAGAGCCCAGCCCAGCCCAGCCCAGCCCGTAGCTACACAAACATTGAGGCCCAATATTTATTATTATCTTCCTGGCCTTCACTTCACAACCCGATATTATTTTCTGTCGATATATACCTCCACAATTTTGGTATCTAGACACGACTTAGTATTTAGTTTATATTTAAATACCTGCAGATTTACACAAATTTGTGACATCCTTTTTGGGACGGAAAGAGTACTTAATGTTGATGGGTTCGTCACTTCGTCAATATTATATAGATGGTGTCACGTCAGGCCATGAGCTCGCCACTGTCGCTGCTGCTCTCACCTCTGCCGGAATTCTTGTGGGCTAAAAGCATCTTCACTCGGATCCCCAGCACCCCCTCCCCAGATCGAATTGTAACCAAGGAAAAAAATAGCTGGCTATAGCTTCGCTATAGCACCGCTATAGCTTCTCAGACATCCTTCCGCGACGCTAAGCCTGTTTCTTCCGCTATAGGCGCTACGTCCGCTAAAGCGCCGCTAATTACCGCTAAATAGTGTAGCCGCTAGAGGAGCTAGAGCGCCGCTAATATAATTGTCCCATGACACTAGAATTTGAAGCCCAATACATGTTTTCGTCGGGTTGCTGCGTCCAGGACACGACACCTTGGCTTGGGAGTCACGGGCTGAATCGAGATGACCGACCACGTCCGAAACTCAGGCTGGATTGTTTCTACTCCTTTTCCATTTACTCTTTGTTCGACGGTGAATTGTTTCAGCTCATAGACACTATAATCGCCAAAAATAATTTGTATATAGAAGCTTGATTGTCTGTTCAAACACTAGAACTGCTACGTCTTTCCTTCCTTCCTGTTACATACTTCCCTGCCTATTCAATTCCATTTCATTCCATCCCATGTATTTTTTTTTAGAAATAAGGATTGTAGATAGAATTGGTATATCTAGTTTAGATCCGTAGCATATTATAAGCAATGCAATAATCCTGAAGACAAAGACAAATATTATTTTCCATGATATGTATGCTGCAATTTTTTGTTTATATGACATATATTGCCTTTATAGAGAAAACCGCTAAATGGTTTAGCTTCCGCTATAGCTCCGCTATAGCTTTAATAGCTTCTGGACGAGGTGTCCGCTAAATCAAATAGCCCGCTATTTTTTTCCTTGATTGTAACACTGGATGGACCAAAATCTGTTAGCCGTGGCCCTAGGAGCCCAAAATTGGCCGGATTAGGCCGTTTTTTCTTCCGGCGATCCTAGGTCGGACCCAACACCCCGAGGAGCGCCTACGAGCGCTGGATGAAGTGAAAATGACGCGAAACATGGATAAGACACCCCGAGGAACCGCCCTACCAGTGGCCCCGTTCTGTCAGCCGCACACGACGCGGTCCACCGTGGCCTCCTTGGCTTCTGCGCGTCATTTACTCGCCGGAGCGACACACCAATCAACACGCGGCGGAGTAAGGGCGAGTCGACACACAGCAGCCCACCGTCGTCTCCTCGGCTTCTACATGCCATTACTCGTCGGAGCTACCACGCACCACCAGGTCTATATATCCCCACTAGATCATAACAGCGCGCATTGCCGCGCCCGACCATTTATATATAAAGATGAAACATGAAATTTAAATTTAAATTTATGTCATCTATCTCATATATAGTAGCCAATAACTGACCCACATCAAAGCATGAGTTGCCACGCGCTTGTCTCTATCACATGATATACATGGTCATTACTATTAAAATTTCAATTAGGAATTTCGAGGTAAATTATACTCGAAAGAAATCCAACGTAAATGGACAAATTGAGTTATGATGTGGCTTCTTTGCAAATATACGTGTTGAGCCTATAGCATCACATTTGACAATAGTAAAGGAAGTAAATTAAATATTTCTAGATCTTCCAAATAACTCGTAGGCATAGTATCAGATTTGCCCACTAAAGCCATACGAAAATATAACCATTTGAACTGTGAAGTACATGACCCTGGTTTATCAAACTTTACATACCCTTTCTTGTTTTACAATTTAATTTATTTAATTGTGTTTCGATAATAGTATAAATTTTGCAAATAGAACCATATGGTTAGAATTTTTCAGTTCCTAATCTTGGGAGAATTGCTCAAAATATTTCAGATTATAAAAAGCATATATAGCTATGATACTGGGATAAATAACAAACTCTAGATACCTTGAGAAAGGAGTTGCGGGCATTCGTAATTTGTCTGCTTCTTTGGTGAATTCTCTTGCTTCTGCACCAAAAGAGATAAGCACTAAGATAACTAGATAGCACCCCGCGCGTTGCTGCGGAAATTTATTGTTGTTTTTTAGTAACACCAGGGTAGAGAATAAAATGACAATTGACATCTGTAATATGACAAATTTCCTATATACGTAATGCAAACTTATTCCTGGAATAGATATACGGTGTATGACAAAAAAAACTGTAGTAATGTGTAAATTTGTACAACTGTGGCCTGAGTGATATGACGAACACATACATATATCTGCCCAGCGGTGTGGCGAAAGTACTTGTTCCCGTTCTGCTCGTGATATTTTAAGTTCTGCAAAAATGACGTTTTAGCATTTGTAGGATATGACTCTATGATGCAACACTTTACTACAGTTAAATGTTGTTTTCAGAAGACTACTTGCTAGAAAGAATTGGCGCTAACTTTTCATACAGTAAATATAGACCTAGGCTTCAGTTTATTGTCCACCAATAGTTGTGCTGAGTATACCTGCACAAACATGAATCAGTTTTTTCTCTCCTAGATAGATGATTGAGATTCCAGATGGTATATTATGCACAACATCGTACCTAAGTTGACATGAACATCATTGCTCCAACATTAATGAATCCTGAGATGTTTGCATATACCGTGATAGGAGAAAGGTAAAAGCTGCAGACTTTGATTGCACTTGCTCAGCTGCACTGCAAGCACAAAAAAAATCTTTATTTTATAATTTTTTCTGTGTTCAAAATTGCAAAAGAAAAAAGTACCATGCAGAAAGCAAGTGAATAGATCATACATAGTCTGACTGACCAACAACAACATTTGAAAAACTAAGTCCACATCAATAGAAATGCTGTCCTATTCACTGTAAAATAAATGGAAATAGAGATTTCATATTAGGCCAAAAAGGGAGATAGCCTCATCCGCCTCGTAACAATTAATGCTAATCCTCTCACGTAGCTGTCAGGTACCAGTCCGCTGATCAAAATTCTGTTGCAAAAGAGCATTTCGTGAGGATATGATCTATTGTTTACCGCAACTTTTCCTCATGGAGACAGAATAAAACTTTTCCTCACGGAGACAGAATTAATAACTGTTAATGGCAACGATAATAAACAGGCAAGTGTAGGATGATTATCTGACAGTAACGAAGCAACATAGCACCAAGGTTGGGAACGAAGAGATTAGGAATAACCTGGGACGGATCGTTGCGGCCGATCGAGGAAGAGGGGTGTAGATATTTCTACACCAGCGCGCGCGAGTTCCGCATAGATTGATGCTGACAGCGTAAACTTCAAATACGTTCCGTCTAGGCGACTCTCCAGGAGGGGCGACGAGGACTGCGAAGCGAATGCACTGATTTAAAGGGAGATCAAGTGCATCAGTTATACGTGCATTTATCTGATGGAGAAGATGAGGAGGTGGTGAAAGTCCATCGGTTTACTATTGAAGTAGTGCAGAAGCTGAAAAGGAAAAGCAAATCAATAAGAGGGGCATTAACTTTGGAGTTACATGGCAGCTCTGCCGTCTGAAGGAAATCAATAAGATGGGATATGACGCACTATGGTCGGACAGAGATCACGGAAGAAATGATAGCGTCAACTGGTGATATGGAACCGTGGAATAACATGATGACATGGCAGGCTAGGATTGGTTAAGGATGCTTGATGATGTGGCATGCTTGCATGTTAAGAGAAATCATGTAGTGGGGGGCTCCTATTTAGATATAGAAGATAAGATAGAATAGAACACTTCTGAAGTAAAGCTTGGATAATTTTCAAGTGCTTAAAATTTAGTACGAAACAAGCTAGAACGCTGATCAATGCGTGCATCAGTGATGTACAAAGATTGGTTAGACTGAGAAGCATGCAAGAGATTGAGATTTATAATGCACAGTTCATGTGCACTTTGATTGGAATACAATGGTTGGGGAATTTAGGAACCGTCAGAGCCGGGAAACCGTTTCGCCCCTCGCGTCGCCTCCTCCAGGCGACCGGGGAGGCGAAACCCTAACCCCGCGCCGCCGCCACCCTCCTCCCCCTCGCTCCCCTGCCTCGCCGCCCCCAGAGACGCCGCCGGGCTGCGCTCGCGACGCTGGTGAAGGGGGCAGCGGAGATCTGAGCTCTCGGCTCCCCCCGTGGTTGCTAGATGGAGGATCTCCGCGCGGGGTTTGCCATGACCGTGGCGGCGGCCGACGAGCTTCCCCTTCGCGGGCGAGCTTGTCCGTTGGCTGCTCCGGTGGGGGCTCTGGATCTGGGGCGGCGGCCTCTGGTGGTGTGGCGGTGCGGGCTCTGCGGCGTGCGTGATGCGGGTCCTCCTCCTCGGCTGTGCGGACGGCGGGGAGGTGGAGGGTGCTGGCCGTGGTGCGGGGGCCGCGGCGTCGGTGCCCCGGACCAGATCGGAAGGGTGGCGTCTCCCTCTTCGCTTGGCGCGCCCCACCCTCCCGGCGTCGAGCTCCGACGGTTTTTGGCTGGCGGATCTGGTGCCGGGCTGGGTGCTGGAGGTGGTGCGGATTCCAGGAGAAATCCTTGGCTGGCTATGTCAGCCACGACGGTGGCGACGCCCGCGGGCGCCGTGTTCTTCCTGGAGCGCCGTCAAGGTATCTTGCCCCCCTCCCTTCCCCTTCCTGATACCGGGAGAAATCCCAAATCCTTTGGATTGGGCGGCAGCGACGCCCCGTGCGCCGCCACCTTCCTGAAGGTGTCGTCTTGGATCAGTTGGGGTTGTGGATTGGCGCTGTTTCCTGGTGGTTGGCGCCGTGCCTGTGGTAGGGGCGGTGGTGGTGCTGCTGAGCTCAAGGGTCTGGCTCCCGCAATTCTTTTGGATGCTCGCTGGTTCGTGCCCTGCACTCGCTCGGGTGCGAGGTTGCGGGACGACAGGAGCACGATGCTTCTCCCTTGTAGGTGCTGCCCCGAAGCTCGGCTATGTCAATCCTGGTCCCCGCCAGAGCTCCTTCTCTTCAGCGTCCTCGCCCTGCAGCTTCGTCTCTTCGCGTCAGGTGCCGCGGCCAGCAGCAAGGCATCTCATGGTGTGCTCGACGCAGCGCTCGGGTGGGCTCGGGTGTTGGCTCGGCTTAGCGGTCTGGTTCATGTCCCTTCTCTGCTCTGGGTGAGTGTGTCTCCATGGGCGGCGGTACGGCGCCCTTCGAGCCAGGGCGAGGCGGCAGGGGTCCCTCTCCGGCCATGGAAGAGAATGGACAGGCGACGACTCGCCATCTTGGTCCAGCCGTGAATCCTCCCAAGCAATGCTGATGATCCCATCCCAAGTTTCACCTTGCCTGCTCCCTGGTGCTTCGATTGCGTTGGAAGGGCTCTTCGGGCTTCAGCTAGTCTCTAGTGTACCTTATGTTTGCTGTGGTCTGTGTGAGTTGTAAGCTGTTCTTCAGCATCTTTGTAACCTTGGCCGTGTGGCTTTATTAATTTAAAGCTGGGCACTTTGTGCCTTCTGTTTAAAAAAAAATTAGGAACCGTCCAACCAACACGATCTAATGGTGGATAAATAGGCAGTACTAGAAAGTACTGGAAAGAAATTATCAGAAAGTACTGAAAATATGGATTTACTTCATTTACTAAATGGGTAGATAGGTAATTTTGACTCCAGATGGCACCTGTCCATATCTCTCACACGACCCTCCTCATTTACCCTGTCAGTTAGGTTTCCGACCGCTGCCGACGCGCGCCGGCGTAGTCAATTCCCTTTCTCCAGCTTGAGCAGGTTTCGTCGCTGCCGCCGAGGCGTCCATCTCACAGTAGTGGCTGCCGTCGGCACCTCCGTAGACCGTAGCTGTCGGTGGTGCGGTGCATGGCCAAGAAGCGGCGGGTGCGGATGGTGGCGAAGCAGATCCAACGGAAGCTCAACGACATGCTCATCCGCGACACCTTCATGCAGCGTGCCGTCCACCCCGAGACGAGACCGCAAGTGGACGAAGCTACGTTTCACGCATGCGATACGGTTCAAGGAAGACGAGTCCATGGAACGTGGAAGCAGGGTACACTTCAATTCTTTATCTGTTTCTGTCAGACATTGACCTGTTTTACGAGATGCAAGTTTGTTCCTCTGTTTAGAAAACAAACACATTGCTGCATGCTGTAGTTTAGTTAACTGAGTAACTGACTGTCGCTGCATGATTTCTGTTTCTACGTCCCAGAACAGAGTTTTCGACGCTGCATTTATATAGAATGATTTATAAGCATAAAATCGATATAGGATCATTCAGTTTTGCCTTTTATAATTGGTGTGAACACTGCATATATGATACAGTATAGAGAGTATATCAGATGAACCATGTAGCACGAGATACTTATATTAACCGTTCTTGTTTCTCTTCCCTTGCAAATTGTATGTGTGACAAATTTCCTTCTCGGTTAACATTTTGAAGTGTGTGACAGTTCAGTTTAGGTTTAAATTAGAATGATCCTTTGTTTTTATATAGATGTGAATCATTATACATGTTTTGTCGATAGTAATATAATAGTCGTGAGCTTCTTTCCGTAGAGCATATATGAGGAAACCCTCATTCATTTTTTTATAGCTCAAACCTACAGTGTTGACAACTTTGCAGATTCTTACTATACTGTACAAACTAAAGGTCCGCAAAGCTTTTTGTGTGGTCCATGTCTATCTGGTTGAGACAGTTGAACTCGCATCGAACTTGTAATATGTGCCGTCTGTGGTAAAGATAATCGTATGTTTAATCATGATCACTAAACTTTCAGTTAAGTGCATGTCTCATTTCCGTTTGTGTAATCTAGACCGTAAAATATTCAGTTACCAACAAGATCTTGTTTCAGGATAATTTACACACCTCTAGTGGTGGAAGATGGCGAGGTTATTGCTGCGCTGGACATTGCAAAATGCCTCCATGATGCAATTTTCAGGGCTGTGCAGAACAAGGATGTGCCGTCATGCAGGTAGAGCTCTCGGATTGTTTGATGATATGGAGAGAAGCAAAGCTAAGCCTGACAGTGTTACCCTCATCTAGGTGTTGACTGCATATTGCCATGGTGTCTTGGTTGATGGAGAGCGAGAAGTCAATAGCGAGTGCTAGGTGGCCTAGCATGTTGGTTCTTTTCATTGTCTTAGCTCTGATGGATTGAAATAATTTTAACTAATTAGCAGTGCAAGTTAATCCATCACTGACTTGCAATTTTATATCGCAAGATAAATGTATGGAAATATTGATGTAAATATCAGCGGAGCACTACATGTTCAAGGAAAAGTTAAAAATTCATACTTTCCTTGTACAGATGAACATAAAATCTCATTGTACTTTTGATGAAATTACAGCAATGGAGTTGTTTGTCAGATGCTAGAGGCTTGTTGTCCATTTTCTTTCCCAGTGGAGTTGTTTGTCAGATGTCCTTTTGTGTCTGTATTAAATGCAATGATGAGCGACTAGCATGGTCATATAATTTTGTTGCAAAAGCCATTGGTTAGCATGTGTGATGATATTGGTTGTTTTGAGCTGTCCTGGGCCTGCAAGCTTGACAAGCACATGGGTTTTTGACCATGGACCTTATATGTTACCTGGCTCTCTTGTATTGTTTAGGAATTTTCTGTAGTACCTTGTGAAGATTTGGATCATCATTCTTGTTGGCACGTCGCTGTTGTTGGTGTTTATGATTAGAGGAATGCCACTGCTTAGTTTTCTGTCTAAGGTCAGTTGCACTTACTAACCATGCCAAATCAATGGTGATGACTGTCTAATGACATTTCCATTCCTATGTGATGGATTTATGGTCCCCTCACACATTCATTTCATGATAATACTTTGGACTTCTCCATCCAACGTATAAGATTGCTCTGATGATCTTTGGTGGTGGAATAGTAGAAAACACATATGCACTGTTAGTTGCAGTTTTTACTATGGTTGTAGTTAAATTGAACCTTTTAATTCTGTGTCAGCTGTGAGCAGCACTGGTAGGAAGAGTTGTGGCTATTGCACCTTTACTTCGATTTGGAAGGAGGACAATGACTCGTGGTTGTGCTTCGGTGCAGGTGGTACTCGCTGCCCAGTTTCAAGTAGCCATGCACTGTTGATGTCACCACCAGTGAGGACACATCTGTCCTCACCACCGAGTGTCTTGCTGCTTGATCAGGATTTCTCGAAGCAGGTGCGGGAGATTATTGCTATGCTTCACTTTTTTTTGCTGAGCCATGTTTAATCTGGTATTATGGCCCGGATTTGTTTACGTTGCTATGTGATGGTTGTCCAAACCCTAATAATGGTCCGTGGATTCTAGCTTGTCTCCTCCCATTTTTAGAGGACCTGTAGGTTTGTATTTATGCTAACTAATTCTTTTAATAGCCTGGGATATATGTTTCTATTGGTCAGGCATGCACTGATGGGAATGCTCAATGTCGATCAACTATGCCTAGTGTTGAGTGATTAGTGGTTGATGTGTAGATTATCGAGTAGTGATGCATCAAACAAACAATAGTTTTCTCTTATACATTTACTTGATATAGTATGATCTAAACAATCTATTGCGTGCTCACCAAGATTTACTTGCAGCCATTGAAACTTGTATATTCATCCAAGCATATTGTATCCGTTGAAATTATTAATCATGATGGTAGCTATTATATCCATTAAAACTTGTTCCTTTTGTTGGCCCATGTAGTTTCTCGAGTTGAAGTTGTTGCATTGCTATCAATATATGCATTGCCAAGGATGTTTTGTTTTCTGCAGTATTATACTGATCCTTGTCAAGTGTCCCTGAAAATTGGCTTGATCAGTACACTAATCATAGTAGTATTGTTGTGATCAAAAATTGATCTTGTGATCCTGGTGATCTGGCTATCTAGAGAATTCTGCTACTTAGAGTTTGATCTCTAGCTTGGTAAATTAGAGTCCAATGTGTTTAGTTAGTGGTTTCCTCTTGCTGTTACTAATCTGAATGGTTCTAGTGGTTTGTGTGTTTTGACATGTTTTATACTTTTGTCAAACTAGTTGATGCATGGGCAGCTCTCCTTTTGTATGGCTGACTTGGCTTCATTATGGATGTGATTTAGGCCACTGTATACTGAATCGTCAATCTGTTATTTTTTATGGTCGCAAATACCCACCCACTGTAGTGAACATCTTAGTAATGTGTCTTTCTGTTTTCTGCAGCCTCTGCTTGGTGTGGTTAGGAGAGGACGAGGACAGCGTGGCCTGGCCTCGGGCACTACTTCGTTGCTGACTGGCTATGCGGTGCGTCTTGGCTTCGTGTTGATAATGGTATTGTTTAGGTGAGTTCCTGCTTCTCCCCTTGTGTAATGTATCTTGATGAGAAATTAGGTAAGTTGTAATTATGCTTTTGGGTTGTGAGCTTTCATTTTCTCCAGCCAGGAGAGTACTCAAGTGCATTTCTAACTTGAGTGCTCGTAAACTTCACCACTTTTTTCCTCGCCTTCTAATCGTTTAATATACTAGATGCATTTTTTGATTATAATTATACACAATACTTACGCGTGATTCTTCTGGTCCAACGCCGTATAGTTGTTATTTGTTTAATCAGACCTTGCTCAAACTTTCTCATAGTGAAAAAATGCATCTGCTATAGGAAAAGTGGACGAAGAAGCTGTACATTTCCTTGATCTGCTACACATTTGTTGTACTCGTCGCTCAAGCTGCCCAGCGAAACCAGAAGACAATTCCGAGAGACATATCAAAACTTACCTGCTTGGATCTGAGCGCAGCTGGCTGGCAACTCTCCTGCTGGCAATACATGTTGTTGTATGAGACCATCATTGGATATGAGTTAAGGTCGTATCATTGGCCTCATGCTTGGGAATGTAATCTATGTAATTTTTGGGATGGCTAGCTAGATGTGTACATGAGAAGGATTTTATTATGTATACGTGGTGTGTTGAATGTATTGCATACATGTTTTTCTGTGGCTGAGGCAGTTGCACAAAACCTTTGAACTAGCTGGCTTCTTGTTTGAAAGAAGGCTAGGTAGATTTGTTTGATTGGAACACGTGAATGCAGTTAATTATTTATATCCCTAATGGTTCAGAGGACATGTGCAGGAAACTTGCCTCTGGTGGCTGTGACTACTTGCAATGTAGGAACATGGTTAAGACCTCGTGAAAAGATTTTCTGATGGATATAGATATAGTTGCACTGTAGAACCTAATGAGAATGTTTAGTTAAGACTAGCGAGCCAATTAATCGAGCTGGTTCATCGTGTGTTTTATGCCGTGTGATGTCGAATGTCCAAAGAAAGGAGAGAAATTGATCAATCGGACTGAAGTCTTTTCTTTGTTGCTGTGAATAGCTAATTCCTTGATACGTGTCGATAAGGATTAAAGCTTGCCTTTGAGATTTTGATAGGCAGATCTGCATGCACATCACATCAACATTGGTCATGTGCTTGTACCTGTTTGATGTGTAAAGCTGATGCTAGCCTGTCCGATTGTTGAGCTTCCGTAGCTTAACTATACGAGCTGCCTAATAAGTTTCTTGCTGGATTTTGGATGTGAGCTGACTTGTACTTGCACAATTGGTCCATCAGACTGTTGAAATATTGGGCCTACACTTAATGGCCCATACTAGATTTCAGATTTTCCCTATAAATCTCAAAGCCCACTTAGTGGCAGCCTTGTGAGTTTGAGCCCAAGTTGGTGGCAGCTCACTAGGAAGTGGCATGAGGTGGGAAGTTTAGTCCCACATGGAAAGTTGGGAGGAAGTTAGACCACCTTATAAGGTGGGTTGTTCCACCACTAGTAAGTGAGTGAGAAAAGGAGTGCTACATGCGCGCGCTCCTCCTCCTCCTCCTCGCTCGTCTCGACACGACGCGCCGCGCCGCGCTCGCGGTGAGTGGATTGAGCCTCGAGCCGAGACTTTTCTTACTTTTTGCAGCTCAGGAAAACGAACAGAGTCCTAGACGGACGCGTCGCAGTTAGTCGGTTCGGGTCGCTCCCGGATCGTGGGCTATCTGTAACCGACTCGAAACGTTCGTGCGACGTTGCCTAGGGTTTCCCGAGCCTATATAATCTCCTGCCCGGCGGTCCCGCATAAACACATCAAATACACGAGTTAGGGTTTCCACCTCTCTCTGCTTGCGCCGCCATCGTAGCCTACTCCATCCCGCGCGCCGACGTGCATCGGCGAACGGGAGAGCAGGTCTCCGGAACCACTCGTCCTTGCGATCCTGTACGGGGCGAATTAGGTTTTTGGGAAGCGCTCTGCGCGACTGCTCAAGCTCTTCATCACGGGTCGCCTTCCGTCCAAGTCGGGCGGTGCTGCCTACCGTCGTCTTCAACGCCGTCTACTTCGACCCGTCGTCCCCGTCGTCAACAACGTTGTCATCAACAACGTTACTCGCCGCGACATCATCCGCTACGCCTCCACCGCCACCACCACCAGATCGGTACGTGCGACATATCTCGATCCGTTTAGCGATGGATGCTTTACTGTTTGTGCTGCTGCTACTCATGTTGATTAATGCATCTAGTATGTTCGAGTTTCACATGTTAGCAGTTGTTGTCATCATGTTTTATATTCTGGAATTAATTATGGAAATTGTGCCTAATTATCCAACAATCCAAAAACCTAATTGTAGGCAATTTCCTGAGTTAACAATGGCTGGTTTTTCCGATGCATCGAGGCCGGATAAGTTTACCGGTGTGCACTTTAAGAGGTGGCAGTATAAGGCCATGCTCCGGCTTACTCATCCGAAAGTGTTCGAAGTTACCGATGGTTTACCCGAAGGAACTATATCTGACCAAGATCGTAACAAGTTCAAGGAAAACAATACTCTCTTCGTCGGATGCGTTCTAAGTATTCTTGCCGATCGTCCGTGTGATGTGTACATGCACTTAACGGATGGTAAAGAGCTCGGGATGCACTCGAATGCTAAATTCGGTGCAACCGATGCAGTGCAATGAACTGTACATCATGGAGAGCTTCCATGACATCGGGATGGTTAACAACCGTTACGTAGTCGAACAAGCTCATGAGATACAGGTGCATTGCGAAAGAGCTTGAACTCCTTAAGTGTGCCTTACCCGACAAGTTTGTGGCTGGATGCATCATCGCTAAGTTGCCCCCTTCATGGAGGAACTTTGCCACAACTCTCAAACACAAGAGACAGGAGATATCGGTTGAAAATCCGATAGCATCTCTTGATGTTGAGGAGAAAGCTCGGGCTAAGGATAATACCGAGAAAGGAGAGGGTCAGTCTAGCGCCAACATGGTGCGAAGAAACCCTACAAAGCAAGAACAAAGGGAATAACAAGCCCTCCTTCAATAAGCCTATGAAGACTACAACCTTCAAGAAGAAGAAGATGATAAACAAAGCAGATCCGAGCTGCTTTACGTGTGGAGAGACCGGCCACTTTTCTAAGGACTGTCCGGAGAGGGCAGACCGCAAGAAAAAGGCAAGGCAAGTCAACACGGTGACCGCTAGCAATGCTGATGGGTACGGTAATCTCTTTACTCTTCTTTCGGTATTTCAATCTCCATGTTGGTGGATTGATACAGGTGCTAATGTTCATGTGTGTGCTGACATCTCCATGTTCACTTCTTACCAGGTCGCCCGGGATTCTTCCGTCTTGATGGGGAATGGGTCACATGCTTCGTTCGTGGTGTTGGCACGGTAGATCCGAAGTTCACTTCGGGGAAGATCGTGCAGCCGAGGAACGTGCAGCATGTCCCTACTATGAACAAGAATCTCGTTAGCGGCTCCCTTCTATGCGGAGATGGGTTTAAGGTTGTTTTAGAGTCGAATAAAGTAGTTGTTTCCAAGTTTGGACAATTTATTGGTAAAGGCTATGAGTGCGGAGGCTTGTTCCGCTTTTCGCTTCCGATTTCGGTAATAAGTCTCGTGAACCATATTTGTGGCAATGTTAGTGATGATACCGGTGTTTGGCATTCTCGTTTATGTCACATTAATTTTGGTTTAATGTCTCGGCTATCCGAGTTTAAGTTTAATTCCGAATTTCACCATTGCCAAAGGTTCAAAGTGCCATAGTTGTGTGCAATCAAAGCAACCTCGGAAGCCTCACAAGGCGGCCGAGGAGAGAAACTTGGCACCTCTAGAACTCATACATTCCGATCTATGCGAGATGAATGGTGTGTTGACAAAAGGTGGAAAGAGATATTTCATGACATTGATTGATGATGCGACTAGATTTTGCTATGTTTATTTGTTGCGAACTAAAGATGAAGCTTTAGACTACTTTAAAATTTATAAGGCCGAAGTTGAAAATCAACTAGAGAGAAAGATCAAGCGTCTTAGGTCGGATCGTGGTGGTGAATATTTTCCTAAAATCTTTGATGAATTCTGTGAGGAACATGGCATTATTCATGAGAGGACGCCTCCCTATTCGCCCCAATCAAACGGGGTTGCCGAGAGGAAAAACCGCACGCTGACTGACTTGGTGAATTCCATGTTAGCCACTGATGTCTACGGGAGCTTCTATTCTTGTAGATAGTGTTGGGCCTCCAAGAGCAGAGGTTTGTAGAACAGCAGCAAGTTTCCCTTAAGTGGATACCCAAGGTTTATCGAACTCAGGGAGGAAGAGGTCAAAGATATCCCTCTCATGCAACCCTGCAACCACAAAGTAAGAAGTCTCTTGTGTCCCCAACACACCTAATAGGTGCACTAGTTCGGCGAAGAGATAGTGAAATACAGGTGGTATGAATAAATAGTAGCAACGGCAGAAAAGTGCTCTGCCCGAGACGAGTAAACAAGCAGTAGTAACGCAATGAGTAGTAACGCAGCGAGTAGTAAACAAGCAAGTAGTAACTCAGCAGTATTTAGGAACAAGGCCTAGGGATTACACTTTCACTAGTGGACACTCTCAACATTGATCACATAACGAACAGTATAAATGCATACTCTACACTTTTGTTGGATGATGAACACATTGCGTAGGATTACACGAACCCCGAATGCCGGAGTTAACAAGCTCCACAATAATGCTCATGTTTAAGTAACCTTTAGTGTAAGATAGATCAACGCTACTAAACCAAGTACTAGCATAGCATGCACACTCGTCACCTTCATGCATATGTAGGAGGAATAGATCACATCAATATTATAATAGCAATAGTTAACTCCATAATCTACAAGAGATCATGATCATAGCACAAACCAAGTACTAACACGGTGCACACACTGTCACCATTACACACGTGCAGGAGGAATAGAACAACTTTAATAACAAATCACTAGAGTAGCACATGGATAAATTGTGATACAAAACATGCTGCAATCTTAAAGAGATATAAATAAGCACCTCACTATGCCATTCAACAGTGAATAAGTATTCTGTGAAATCTAGCCTAAGAGACCCACACGGTGCACACACTGTCACCTTTACACACGTGGAACGAGGAGTCTCCGGAGATCACATAAGTAAAACTCACTTGACTAGCATAATGACATCTAGATTACAAGCATCATCATATGAATCTCAATCATGTAAGGCAGCTCATGAGATTATTGTATTGAAGCACATAGGAGAGAGATGAACCACATAGCTACCGGTACAGCCCCGAGCCTCGATGGAGAACTACTCCCTCCTCATGGGAGCAGCAGCGGTGATGAAGATGGCGGTGGAGATGGCGAGTGGTGTCGATGGAGAAGCCTTCCGGGGGCACTTCCCCGCTCCGGCAGGGTGCCGGAACAGAGATCCTGTCCCCCGGATCTTGGCTTCGCGATGGCGGCGGCTACGGCAGGTTTCCGTGGGTTTCGTCAATTGGTATCGGGTTTTCTCGATCCGAGGGGCTTTATATAGGCGAAGAGGCGGCGCCGGGGGTCGAAGGGCTGGCCAAACCCTAGGGGGCGCGGGCCCCCTAGGCCGCGCCGGCGTATGGTGTGGTGGGCTCGTGCCCCCTCCGGTCCCTCTCGTGTGTTCTGGATGCTTCCGGGGATTCTAAGATCTTTGGCGTTGATTTCGTCCGATTCCGAGAATATTTCGTTACTAGGATTTACGAAACCAAAAACAGCGAGAAAACGGGAACCGGCACTTCGGCATCTTGTTAATAGGTTAGTTCCGGAAAATGCACGAATATGACATAAAGTGTGCATAAAACATGTAGATAACATCAATAATGTGGCATGGAACACAAGAAATTATCGATACGTTGGAGACGTATCGGCATCCCCAAGCTTAGTTCTCGCTCGTCCCGAGCGGGTAAAACGATAACAAAGATAATTTCCGGAGTGACATGCCATCATAAACTTGATCATACTATTTGTAAAGCATATGTAGTGAATGCAGCGATCAAAACAATGTATATGACATGGGTAAACAACTGAATCATAAAGCAAAGACTTTTCATGAATAGCACTTCAAGACAAGCATCAATAAGTCTTGCATAAGAGTTAACTCATAAAGTAATAATTCAAAGTAAAGGTATTGAAGCAACACAAAGGAAGATGAAGTTTCAGCGGTTGCTTTCAACTTATAACATGTATATCTCATGGATAATTGTCAATATAGAGTAATATAATAAGTGCAATAAGCAAGTATGTAGGAATCAATGCACAGTTCACACAAGTGTTTGCTTCTTGAGGTGGATAGAAATAGGTGAACTCGACTCAACATTGAAAGTAAAAGAATGGTCCTCATAGAGGAAAAGCATCGATTGCTATATTTGTGCTAGAGCTTTGATTTTGAAAACATGAAACAATTTTGTCAACGGTAGTAATAAAGCATATGCATCATGTAAATTATATCTTATAAGTTGCAAGCCTCATGCATAGTGTACCAATAGTGCTCGCACCTTGTCCTAATTAGCTTGGACTACCCGGATTATCACCGTAATACATATGCTTTAACCAAGTTTCACAAAGGGGTACCTCTATGCCGCCCGTACAAAGGTCTAAGGAGAAAGCTCGCATTTGGATTTCTCGCTTTTGATTATTCTCAACTTAGACATCCATACCGGGACAACATAGACAACGTGATAATGGACTCCTCTTTTAATGCTTTAAGCATTTGACAACAATTAATTCTTTTCTCATTAGAGATTTGAGGATATTTGTCCAAAACTGAAACTTCCACCATGAATCATGGCTTTAGTTAGCGGCCCAATGTTCTTCTCTCACAATATGCATGCTCAAACCATTCAACTCGGTGTAGATCGCCCTTACTTCGGACAAGACGAACATGCATAGCAACTCACATGAAATTCAACAATGAGTTGATGGCGTTCCCCAGTAAACATGGTTATCGCACAACAAGCAACTTAATAAGAGATAAAGTGCATAATTACATATTCAATACCACAATAGTTTTTAAGCTATTTGTCCCATGAGCTATATATTGCAAAGGTGAATGATGGAATTTTAAAGGTAGCACTCAAGCAATTTACTTTGGAATGGCGGGAAAATACCATGTAGTATAGGTAGGTATGGTGGACACAAATGGCATAGTGGTTGGCTCAAGTATTTTGGATGCATGAGAAGTATTCCCTCTCGATACAAGGTTTAGGCTAGCAAGGCTTATTTGAAACAAACACAAGGATGAACCGGTGCAGCAAAACTCACATAAAAGACATATTGTAAACATTATAAGACTCTACACCGTCTTCCTTGTTGTTCAAACTCAATACTAGAAATTATCTAGACCTTAGAGAAACCAAATATGCAAACCAAATTTTAGCATGCTCTATGTATTTCTTCATTAATGGGTGCAAAGCATATGATGCAAGAGCTTAAACATGAGCACAACAATTGCCAAGTATCACATTACCCAAGACATTTATAGCAATTACTACATGTATCATTTTCCAATTCCAACCATATAACAATTTAACGAAGAGGAAACTTCGCCATGAATATTATGAGCTAAGAACACATGTGTTCATATGAACCAGCGGAGCGTGTCTCTCTCCCACACAAGCATGATGTAATCCAATTTATTCAAACACAAACAAAAATAGAAACAAACAAACAGACGCTCCAAGTAAAGTACATAAGATGTGGCCGAATAAAAATATAGTTTCAGGGGAGGAACCTGATAATGTTGTCGATGAAGAAGGGGATGCCTTGGGCATCCCCAAGCTTAGACGCTTGAGTCTTCTTGATATATGCAGGGGTGAACCACCAGGTGCATCCCCAAGCTTAGACTCTTCACTCTTCTTGATCATAGTATATCATCCTCCTCTCTTGACCCTTGAAAACTTCCTCCACACCAAACTCGAAACAACTCATTAGAGGGTTAGTGGACAATAAAAATTAACATGTTCAGAGGTGACACAATCATTCTTAACACTTCTGGACATTGCATAAAGCTACTGGACATTAATGGATCAAAGAAATTCATCCAACATAGCAAAAGAGGCAATGCGAAATAAAAGGCAGAATCTGTCAAAACAGAACAGTCCGTAAAGATGGATTTTATTAGGCCACCAGACTTGCTCAAATGAAAATGCTCAAATTGAATGAAAGTTGCGTACATATCTGAGGATCACTCACGTAAATTGGCATAATTTTCTGAGTTACCTACAGAGAATTAGACCCAGATTCGTGACAGCAAAGAAATCTGTTTCTGCGCAGTAATCCAAATCTAGTACTTACTTTACTATCAAAGACTTTACTTGGCACAACAAAACACAAAACTAAGATAAGGAGAGGTTGCTACAGTAGTAAACAACTTCCAAGACACAAATATAAAACAAAGTACTGTAGCAAAATAACACATGGGTTATCTCCCAAGAAGTTCTTTCTTTTTAGCCATTAAGATGGGCTCAGCAGTTTTAATGATGCACTCGCAAGAAATAGTATTTGAGGAAAAAGAGAGCATCAAGAGGCAAATTCAAAACACATTTAAGTCTAACATGCTTCCTATGCATGGGAATCTTGTAAATAAACAAGTTCATGAGGAGCAAAGTAACAAGCATAGGAAGATAAAACAAGTATAGCTTCAAAAATTTCAGCACATAGAGAGGTGTTTTAGTAACATGAAAACTTCTACAACCATATTTTCCTCTCTCATAATAACTTTCAGTAGCAACATGAGCAAACTCAACAATATAACTATCACATAAAGCATTCTTATCATGAGTCTCATGCATAAAATTATTACTCTCCACATAAGCATAGTCAAATTTATTAGTTGTAGTGGGAGCAAATTCAACAAAGTAGCTATCATTATTATTCTCATCAAGTGTAGGAGGCATAGTATAATCACAACAAAATTTACTCTCCATAGTAGGTGCACTAAAAGACCACTATCATCATAATCATCATAAATAGGAGGCAAAGTATCATCAAAGTAAATTTTCTCCTCAATGCTTGGGGGACTAAAAAGATCATGAAAACCAGCTTCCCCAAGCTTAGAACTTTCTATATTATTGTCAACAATGGTGTTCAAAGCGTTCATACTAATATTACTACCAGCATGCAAAGAAGATTTCATAGGTTTTTTAATTTTCGCATCAAACAATCCATGTTTTAAATCAGGAAATAGAATAAGAAGCTCACTCTTGTACATTATGCCAAACTAGTGTAAACAAGAAACAAAAAGATGCAATTGCAGGATCTAAAGGAAATAGCTTTGAGCACACACACAACGGCGCCGGAAAAAATACTTTACCTGAGACCGTAGTATGAGAGACTTTTACCTTTCCTCCCCGGCAACGGCGCCAGAAAAGTGCTTGATGTCTACGGGAGCTTCTATTCTTGTAGACAGTGTTGGGCCTCCAAGAGCAGAGGTTTGTAGAACAGCAGCAAGTTTCCCTTAAGTGGATACCCAAGGTTTATCGAACTCGGGGAGGAAGAGGTCAAAGATATCCCTCTCATGCAACCCCGCAACCACAAAGCAAGAAGTCTCTTGTGTCCCCAACACACCTAATAGGTGCACTAGTTCGGCGAAGAGATAGTGAAATACAGGTGGTATGAATAAATAGTAGCAACGGCGAGAAAAGTGCTCCGCCCGGGACAGTAAACAAGCGGTAGTAACGCGAGTAGTAGTAACGCAGCAGAGTAGTAAACAAGCGGTAGTAACTCAGCGGTATTTAGGAACAAGGCCTAGGGATTACACTTTCACTAGTGGACACTCTCAACATTGATCACATAACGGAACAGATAAATGCATACTCTACACTTTTGTTGGATGATGAACACATTGCGTAGGATTACACGAACCCTCAATGCCGGAGTTAACAAGCTCCACAATAATGCTCATGTTTAAGTAACCTTTAGTGTAAGATAGATCAACGCTACTAAACCAAGTACTAGCATAGCATGCACACTCGTCACCTTCATGCATATGTAGGAGGAATAGATCACATCAATATTATCATAGCAATAGTTAACTCCATAATCTACAAGAGATCATGATCATAGCACAAACCAAGTACTAACACGGTGCACACACTGTCACCATTACACACGTGCAGGAGGAATAGAACTACTTTAATAACACATCACTAGAGTAGCACATGGATAAATTGTGATACAAAACATGCTGCAATCTTAAAGAGATATAAATAAGCACCTCACTATTCCATTCAACAGTGAATAAGTATTCTGTGAAATCTAGCCTAAGAGACCCACACGGTGCACACACTCTGTCACCTTTACACACGTGGGACGAGGAGTCTCCGGAGATCACATAAGTAAAACTCACTTGACTAGCATAATGACATCTAGATTACAAGCATCATCATATGAATCTCAATCATGTAAGGCAGCTCATGAGATTATTGTATTGAAGCACATAGGAGAGAGATGAACCACATAGCTACCGGTACAGCCCCGAGCCTCGATGGAGAACTACTCCTCCTCATGGGAGCAGCAGCGGTGATGAAGATGGCGGTGGAGATGGCAGCGGTGTCGATGGAGAAGCCTTCCGGGGGCACTTCCCCGCTCCGGCAGGTGCCGGAACAGAGATCCTGTCCCCCGGATCTTGGCTTCGCGATGGCGGCGGCTCTGGCGGGTTTACGTGGGTTTCGTCAATTGGTATCGGGTTTTCCGATCCGGGGGCTTTATATAGGCGAAGAGGCGGCGCCGTGGGGTCGAAGGGCTGGCCAAACCCTAGGGGGCGCGGGCCCCCTAGGCCGGGCAGGGTATGGTGTGGTGGGCCTGTGCCCCCCCTCTGGTCCCTCTCGTGTGTTCTGGATGCTTCCGGGGATTCTAAGATCTTTGGCGTTGATTTCGTCCGATTCCGAGAATATTTCGTTACTAGGATTTCTGAAACCAAAAACAGCGAGAAAACGAGACCGGCACTTCGGCATCTTGTTAATAGGTTAGTTCCAGAAAATGCACGAATATGACATAAAGTGTGCATAAAACATGTAGATAACATCAATAATGTGGCACGGAACACAAGAAATTATCGATACGTTGGAGACGTATCAGCCACTGCTGGTTTATCCAAGGCATGGTGGGGGGAGGCTTTATTGACTTCATGTCATGTCCTGAATAGAGTTCCTAACAAGAATAAAGATAAAACTCCTTACGAGGAGTGGTCTGGAAGAAAACCATCACTTTCGTATTTGCGCACATGGGGATGTTTGGCGAAAGTCAATATTCCAATCACTAAGAAGCGCAAACTCGGACCAAAGACGAGTGGATTGTATCTTTCTAGGTTATGCTCCGCGGAGTGTAGGATATAGATTTTTAGTAGTTCAATCCGAGGTACTCGATATGCATGTTGATACTATTATGGAATCTCGTGATGCAACATTTTTTGAGAATATGTTTCCTATGAAAGATATGCATAGCATTGCTAGAATTTCTACTGAGATAATTCCTGAGTCTAGTACATCTAATGAGTACTTTGAACAATCACATGAGATTGTTACTGAGAAGGATGACAATGAAGCTCCTAAACGGAGCAAGAGACGAAGGATTGAAAAATCCTTTGGTGATGATTTCATTGTGTACCTTGTGGATGATACTCCCACGTCCATTGCGAGAGGCATATGCATCCGCGGATGCGGATGACTCGGAAAGAAGCTGTCCATAACGAGATGGACTCGATTCTTTCTAATGGAACTTGGGAGCTATCGAACGACCCCATGGATGCAAGCTTCGTGGGCTGCAAATGGGTGTTCAAGAAGAAGCTAAGACCTGATGGTACTATTGAGAAGTACAAGGCGCGGCTTGTAGCTAAAGGCTACACACGAGAGAGAAGGCGAAGATTACTTCGACACCTATTCACACTGTCGCTAGACTTACCACCATTCGAGTACTACTTGTCCATGGCTGCCTCCTATGGTCTTATCGTTCATCAAATGGACGTAAAGACAGCTTTTCTTAATGGAGAGTTGGAAGAGGAAATCTATATGGATCAGCCTGATGGGTTCGTAGTAAAAGGTGAAGAAAGAAAGGTGTGCAAGTTGCTGAAATCTTTATATGGCTTGAAACAAGCACCTAAGCAATGGCATGAGAAGTTTGACAGAACTTTGACTTCTGTAGGCTTTGTTGTCAATGAGGCTGACAAGTGTGTTTACTATCGCCATGGTGGGGGCGAAGGCGTTATACTATGTTTGTATGTGGATGATATTCTGATATTTGGTACAAACATGAAAGTAATACACGAGGTCAAGTCTTTCTTGTCAAAGTGCTTTGATATGAAAGATCTGGGAGAAGCTGATGTAATTCTGAACATCAAGCTTATTAAGAATGAGAGTGGGATTACTCTAACGCAATCCCATTATGTTGAAAAGATCTTGAGCCGGTTCGGCTATATTGATAGCAAGTCTTCTCCAACACCTTATGATCCCAGTGTGACATTACGCAAGAACCGGAGGATTGCCATAGATCAGCCGAGATACTCTCAGATTGTTGGCTCACTCATGTACTTAGCGAGCGCGACTAGACCGGACATCTCTTTTGTCGTTAGCAAGTTGAGTAGGTTCATGTCAAACCCGGGTACCGATCATTGGTATGCACTTGATAGGGTCATGCGCTACCTATGTGGTACAATGAGTTATGAGATTCACTATTCAGGGCACCCAGCTGTGCTTGAAGGATATAGTGATTCGAATTGGATCTCAGATGTAGCTGATCTGTACGCCACAAGTGGGTATGTATTTACCTTTGGAGGTGGCGCAGTATCATGGAGATCTTGCAAGCAAACCATATTGACGAGGTCAACTATGGAAGCAGAACTTACTGCTTTGGATACAACCACTGTTGAATCAGAATGGTTGCGTGAGCTCTTGATGGACTTGCTCGTGGTTGAAAAACCTGTTCCGGCAATCCTTTTGAATTGTGACAATCAAAGCTGTAATTGTCAAAGTGAACAATTCTAAGGATAACGCGAAGTCATCAAGACACGTCAAGAGACGTTTGAAGTCCGTCAGGAAATTGCGAAACTCCGGAGTAATAAGCTGTTACATATATTCAAACGAGACAAAAACCCGGCAGATCCCTTTACAAAGGGACTATCACGTAATGTGATAGAAAGTGCATCGAGGGAGATGGGTTTGAGACCCGTTGATGTTACACCATAGTGGTAACCCAACCTTTGTGATCGGAGATCCCGTGAATTAGGACCTGGGAAGAACAAACTAGTGGTTTAACTGAGGAGTGTATTATGTAACCCTCTCTATGTGAAGATGCACAACTCTCAATTGCTGTAAGGCAGGTTGGCAAAAGCATTAATGTGTTTATGTTGGCTATTTTAGCAAAGATGCTGTCCTACAGAGCATTCTTGAAATAACACACCTATATGAGTCCGATTGTTAAACGTCGCAATCTATGAGATTTGGGTGATCTCTAGTAAACTCATGAAGAGAACACGAAGTATGACGCATATGCTTCACCCGCGGGGTAGGCTACTGGCAGCCATGTACTGGTCATGACTTCGAGTGAAACCCTGTTCACGCAAAACTTGCAATTCAAGGCTTAGTCCATTGTTCAAGTGTGAATGGATGTAGCTTAAGGTTCTAGGCGGAAGTTCAACTTAACGAGTCTCCGCTGAAACACTCGGTATATAAACAAGCGAGTGAGTATTGGTAAATCTCTAAATGGGGATTTGAGATCCGGTGGGGGATTGTTGAAATATTGGGCCTACACTTAATGGCCCATACTAGATTTCAGATTTTCCCTATAAATCTCAAAGCCCACTTAGTGGCAGCCTTGTGAGTTTGAGCCCAAGTTGGTGGCAGCTCACTAGGGAGTGGCATGAGGTGGGAAGTTTAGTCCCACATGGAAAGTTGGGAGGAAGTTAGACCACCTTATAAGGTGGGTTGTTCCACCACTAGTAAGTGAGTGAGAAAAGGAGTGCTACACGCGCGCGCTCCTCCTCCTCCTCGCTCGCTCGTCTCGACTCGACACGACGCGACGCGCTCGTGGTGAGTGGATTGAGCCTCGAGCCGAGACTTTCCTTACTTTTTGCAGCTCAGGAAAACGAACAGAGTCCTAGACGGACGCGTCGCAGTTAGTCGGTTCGGGTCGCTCCCGGATCGTGGGCTATCTGTAACCGACTCGAAACGTTCGTGCGACGTGGGCGTGGCCCACGTTGCCTAGGGTTTCCCGAGCCTATATAATCTCCTGCCCGGCTACCGCATAAACACATCAAATACACGAGTTAGGGTTTCCACCTCTCTCTGCTTGCGCCGCCATCGTAGCCTACTCCATCCCGCGCGCCGACGTGCATCGGCGAACGGGAGAGCAGGTCTCCGGAACCACTCGTCCTTGCGATCCTGTACGGGAGAGGGCGAACTAGGTGTTTGGGAAGCGCTGCGCGCGACTGCTCAAGCTCTTCATCACGGGTCGCCTTCCGTCCAAGTCGGGCGGTGCTGCCTACCGTCGTCTTCAACGCCGTCTACTTCGACCCGTCGTCCCCGTCGTCAACAACGTTGTCATCAACAACGTTACTGCTGCGACATCATCTGCTACGCCTCCACCACCACCACCACCAGATCGGTACGTGCGACATATCTCGATCTGTTTAGCGATGGATGCTTTACTCGTTTGTGCTGCTGCTACTCATGTTGATTAATGCATCTAGTATGTTCGAGTTTCACATGTTAGCAGTTGTTGTCATCATGTTTTATATTCTGGAATTAATTATGGAAATTGTGCCTAATTATCCAACACAGACTGCATCTGAAAAAAATAGACCAAACTACATCCAGCCTATTGCAAGAGTTGGGCTTGGAGGCTGCAAATTTGAGTAGTCCGAACTTGAGATAATTTTCTTTCGAACTCTGCTTTTTCACCGTCGAGTGGTTCATATATACACAATGGTGTAAATTCATGTACATGGCCGGGAAACAAAGGAAAAATGCATAGTTCTCGATTAAGTTACAACGATTGTTCCAGTCCTGTTCCAATTTTCATTAGATTGTCAAGCGACACAATAGTTCTACAATGCCCATAGAACTGAAGAAAGAAAAAAAGAAACTGAAATCACACTGGTGTAGATGCAACCATATTTACAGATATGGAAGTGGCCGCAGGAGAGATACTTGTAAAATTCATAGAGGCACAAGCCGTTTGCAAGGCGGGGGTGATGATTGCGAGAAGGAGCAGTCAGTCTGCAAGCTACAACAACCTATTTCCACATGTCAGCAGAATGGAGTAGTAAGTAAGAAAACAAACAATCCAGCCATATCTCCCCGACGCTTGTGAGGACTCGCAGTTTGGAAATTTCTTCGAGCTTGCCACAATTTGCAACCTGTAGCAGCTCGAGGCTAGGTATTCAATTCTCATAATAGTCAGCCCGACGTTCTTCAGATGTTCCTACCTCTGCAAATAACCGAACCAACAGGCCAGCCGAATTTTTGTATGCTTCCCTCACCAGAGAGCTGGTGTGAGAGGGCGGAGAGAGTTGAGGCCAACGAGATGGAAGGATGGACGGGTAGGTAGAGGAGGTCGCAGCAGGCAATACAGTTGCCGGTGAGGGCGAAGGAAAGTGACGGCGGTGCTAACCTCACGTCCGCCACCCAACTGGATGGATGGATGGACGGATAAAGCTCGCCCGTAGGCAAGCCAGTCGGCAGTCGCTGATTAGGATGGAGGAGAGCGCCGACTCACTGGCGACGCCACACCTTGCCCTACCTCTCCTCTCAAGGTATATGCGTAGCACCATGGCCTCTCCTCTCCTCTCCTCGCCAAAGTCCAAAGTCATAAGTCACGGCACGCGCTACCGCTCGCGGCGGTGACTATGGCTTCCTTTTATAGATAGATAGAGTGACAAAGTGTGGAATTTTTAAGAGGGATCCTGGTGGGATGGATTTCTGCGCCACTCGTATGTGTCACCAAACAGATTGGTCCCGTGAGAGGCGCTGCGGTAAACGAGGAGTGCAACGGAAGCTGGCTTCTCAATTTCCGTGTCCTGTAAATAATCGGGAAGCCAGCCGATGGTATCCATCCTTGGTCGAACGGGCAGCGTACGTCTTCTTTTTTCCTCTTTTTTTGTCGATCGGGTTGAAGCCATAGAGAAAAAAAAGACACGCGCGGAAATTTGATGCCAGCGAGTGCGCGTGATGCCAGCTCGCTGTTTTTCGAAGGAACGAGGATACTGCAGAAAAGGGCGAGCGAGCGATCGACTTGGAGCGTGATGCCTTTGGGAGTTTCTTCTTTATTCGTAAACAGACATATTTCCTAACCACTAACAGTGCTATGTTATATTTTCCTAAAGTTCAGCTATTTAGATCAAAATAACTGATTCACATGCAGAATCCGATTGAAAGACTATAATTCTCACGGGAGGACCGGCGGCTCTCCAGCGATTCCAACGCTCCGGTGATCTGTATCTTGGGAAACCCTAGGGCTGGGACCCTGCAGATCTACCCCTATAGCTTTTTTCGTGCGAGGGTTTACCAATAGATTTTTTTCCTTTGTTTTAGGACATATGTACATCGATAGCAGATGTTGGGCCTACTGGCTCCCGTCGACCCGTCTACGAAGAGCGTCACTCGTGGGATCTACATAAGCCATCTACCATTTTTTCCTTTAAAAAAGTAACTATTTTTACATAATTCATACTAGTACATAAATAAAACAAACATAATATAAAGTAAATGAGAGAGAAGAAAAAAAAGAAAAAAAATATGTATGCCGAGGGTGGCCGTCAGCATAGGTGGGTGATGCCCTATGCCGAGGGTGGCCCTCGGCGCCTCGCTGACGCCGTGACCGGGCCATCATGACCGGAGCGGGACCGGAGCACATGCTAGTGCTACGCCGACGGCCTTGAGTACGCCGAGGGTATTCGTACGCCGAGGGGCTCGATGGGCCGCTGCCATGGACCGGACGTACGCCGACGGCTCCGACATTTGGCTGTCGGTGTACGCCACGACCGTCGGCGCAGCGAGCCATTCCTGTAGTGATATGCACTTCAAGGTCATGTGGTTCCTCCACACGCCATTCACTTGGGAAGTTGATGCCATGGTCGTTTATGCATTTGGGTAGCAGGATCAGATGGTAGCCTGTCATGGCACCAGATCATTCTCGTGTAACTATTCCGCTCGGAAGGAAGACAGGCAGTGGCTCTGCATTCCACCTGCGTTGCTGCTGGGGTTTTAAAGAGAGAGAGAAGTTTGCCATTAAACCAGCACAGGACAAGGAGGTGTCGAGAAGCAGAATATGGAATAAAGCTTAGCTTGCCATAAACCAAGCCGGGAGATGGAGAACTGGAATAAGGAAAAAAGAAAAAGGGTTTGCCATTTAACGGGCAAAAGGATTGGAATTTGGAATAAAGGAGATGCTACGAAAGGAGAAAGCAGATGCTTTGCTATTTACCAGGCTACGCGACTGGATGCAAGATTCACGCATTAGCCAGCATACGACTATACGAGGAAACTAATTTCTTTGTTAAATAATCACCATGTAGGATACTTAGATGGCTAAACCCACCAGGGCCACCATACATATGTTTCACATCAAGCAAAACTGCCCTCCAAATACCAAACCCGGTAATCTACCGTATTCACCAGCATTAATCACGCAAACTAAGCAAACAACGAGGCAAGTACTGATTAACTGAAGCAAATCAATGTGCCTTCATGATGCCAGTAGATGATGTCTACGGAAAGTAAATAATACTACCTCATAACCTTAACATCTTATATTTGGGAACGGACGTAGTAGTCATGAAATCACAAATTAAGCGATTGTTCACATCAGCGCTGAACAATGCATGCTACACAAAGATTTGATCTCCGCGTGTCAAGCATACAAATGGAGCAAACTACAATTTGAGACCCATTTATGCATCTCAGACACCAGAATGTGACTGCAGATACCTGCGGGGAAAGTAATATCATTAGTAAAACAACTTTACTATTCATTCAGAAAATGTTGGGATTATTCTCATAATTTTTATATTACTCGAATGGAAAACATTAGTTTCCCAATTGTGAAAATTGTCTCCGAAGCTCCAATGTTACACCATCTCGGCATTATTAGATAAAACCAACATTTGAAACACAGAACAACAATAGGTAATCTGTAGTGTACTAGCACACCTTCAAAATTCTAGTATTAGAGTTTCTGGCTACGTCTGATCCGCGTAGAGGCTAAGATCCGCTCCAATGTTAGGCCTTTCATCCTTCCGGAGAGCCCAGGCCATCCCCGGCCCCCCCGGGGAGCGCTCGGGGACTCCGGACGAGAGAAAAGCGGGGACGGGCCCGCTCTGTCGGCGAGAGAATAGATGAACCCCACCACTTTGTCGACGCAAATCCCTCCTCCCCTTCCTTTGCTGTCTCGCCGCCGGCACCACCCCTCGGCAATCCGCCGGCGGGTTGCCCCAACTCCGTCATTCCTCCACCCAGCAGCCTATATTCCGCCGCCCGTCGTACCCTCTGCCTATTTTCCGCCGCCGGGCAGCTCCCTCGCGTCGCTCCTTGTCGACACGCCCGGCAGGTGTTCGTCCAAATGTTGGCAAAAGTGATCAAATTCACTGAATTATGCATGAAATTTGTCATCCAGGGACGTTTTTATCTAAAAAAAGGCGAACCCTGGGTGTGCCTACCGGGGAGACGGCTAGAACTTCAGCGCTCCCCGGGGAAAAGTTTCGTCCAATCTAGCGCTAAATAACGCCGGATTTCGCCCCGGGGAGTATCAACGGCTGGGGATGCTCTAAGAGATCAGTGGCAGATGAGGGGCTAATGGAGTAAGATAGCATTCTTCCACATATACATCTGATTTCTAGCTCATAGGCATACTTCTCAGATACTTATTCACTACAAAATCATATTCCATCAAATTTACGCAGTACAAGCCTCAAGACGAGATCATGCATGGAATTATAGATTGCCTTTGATATAAAATGGCTGTAACTTTTTTACCTTTTATGGTAAACTAGTCATGGTAGCAAAGAAAAAGGCTAGTGATAAAAACACCTTTTTATGGTAAACTAGTCAAACTAAAAATTACACCTCAGGCAGAACATATAATCATATAGTTATTGACCGGCCAATATATTAGTGGTTAACGCCTGCTTACATATCAACATCTGCATATACGCAATATTTTCACTACTACAAATAATAACATGGTAGCAAAAAAAAAGGCTAGTGATAAAAACACCTTTTATGGTAAACTAGTCAAACTATTTTGATCATATGCTCGATATGAAGTAATGAAATATCAATGGTTGAAAAAATTACACTTCAGATAGAACATATAATCATATAGTTATTGACCGGCCAATATATTAGTGGCTAACGCCTGCTTACATATATATATATATATATATATATATATATATATATATATATATATATATATATATATATATATATATATATATATATATATATATATATATATATATATATATGCAAGTTGACATACGAAGAGTGCCATGCTGAGAAAAGGTTTAGCCAAGGTTTATGGAGAAAATATCAACATCTGCAGTACCAAATAAATATCACTAGATGTATCACGAAGTAAATTTTATACAATATTTATATGAAGTTGTAGATGTTCATATTTTCTCCACAGATATTTGCATATAAAAACACCATAGAACCTGCGTAAAGAAAAAAAAACACCACCACGGATTATCAGGACAGAATAAAATCTGTAGCAGCAAAACAATATTGATACAATACTACTTGACAACACTTTTAGCTTAACATGGAAAGATGCCTAGCACATTCCATCAACCAAATATTGAAACATAATTTGATTATGTTATACCCACAGTGTTAAGGCATGCTATTACTTGCAGCATATACACTTTCAAACGGACTGCAGGCCACCAAGTTGGTTTCAGAAAGCTTCTTGAACTGCAACGACTCAAGCTGGAGCATGAAGAGGCTGCCAGTCCACAGGAGCACAACATTACTGCACTCAGCGAATCCTATTATCGTCAGGGGGTCTCTCTCCTGATTCAGGGAAAGCAGCTTGTCGAGTTCAATAGTTCTTCGTAGCACCCACGAAGCGACACCACTACAATCGTGCTCCCTATTCCATAGGTGGGCGCTGAAGTCTGACAAAAGGATGAAGCCAAGCCCACCCCACTCTGTCCGCGTAATCGCGACGTCGTCACCTTGGGTGAAGATATCAAGTGGCATTTGTGTAACCGCTAGCCTGTGGCTATCCAAATCAAACTCGAGAATTCCAGCAAAGTTACACCCGAAAAGCAGCCAGTGAAGCGAATTCCCAACTAGCACAGCGGCCTGCGGATTAACAACCGTGAGAGACAAGAAGTCCAAGTCCAGATGAACCTCGGGCTCGGGAGGCATCGGTGCTGATACGAGGTCACCCCATCGGCTGGTGTGCGACAAGTAAACGCACGCGAAGGCCAGTCTATGGCTGCCATGGTCGTCCGCCGTTACCAGGACCACCTGGAAGTGGAAGTGGACGTGTCCCGCAGCGCGAAGCACCGCCCCGTTGATCATGGTTCCCTTTGCACAGAACCTCGGGGGAAGGGCAATGCGGCGTTGGTCTCCAGTGACGGGGTCCCACACCAGGACCTGGAGACTCTTTGGAAGGTGGAGGAGCACGAGACCGTGGCGGCATCCGAGGGAGGTGGAGCAGGTGACGTCGTCCTCGGCCTGCAAGGAGAAGCGCCAGGGAGGGACACGGTTGGGGGGCTCCAGTGTGGGTACGAAGGGCAGGCATTGGTACCTGTCGAACAAACCTAGGAGGGGCGGATTGCGGCGGTGGTGGAGGTGGAAGCGGCGGAAGAAGACGGGGTCGGAGACGAGGCAGCGCCAACGCTTGCAGACGAGGGATGCGCGCGGGAGGGACGACGGCTGCGGTGGTAGGCGGAGGAGGATCTCCCGGAGGAGGTCGTCGTCCTCTATCGGATCGGCCGCCGGCGAGCGGCGGAGGCTCTTCATCGGAGGATCGCGGTGGTGGACGGTACGCGAACGCCCGTGGCTCGACAGATATTGAGGCCCACGACTCGTTCCTTTCTGATACGGAGTAGTAACGCTTGCTATCAGCCGACCGATCGGCGCGAGAGATCGGTCGTGCTGACGCAGCGTAAGTGGATTACCTTCCCGTGCGCTGCTATCACTGGCTAGCTGGCTCCAACTTGCACCAGATGTCCGCTTGGTCCTCTTCTATTTCTTTTTTCACGCGCTGTTATCAAAGCTACTCTAGCATGCATGTTGGATTCGAGTGCAAAACTAGCTTGCTCTGCCTCGCTGAAAATTGCAGCCTAGGGTACTATAGCTTTTCTCTTATTTTATTTTTTACCTACCTTTGATCTCTTTTTTTACTACCTTTGGTCATGTTTTTGGAGGCTCGCCTTAGTATTAGTTAGTTCACCACTCGTTCGTTTGTTACTTATTCTAGCTCTTCAAGTCTGCATCCGTGACGCCATCTAATTAGTACGAGTAATGGTCTGCACTTTTCAGCTAGCGGGACAATCACAAATAAGTCTGGATGATACATCATCTATCATGGGAGTGGGCGCAAAGACCAATTGAAGACTCGCTTCTTTATGCACCCATTTTTTGTTGTAATCATTTGTTAATTTTTGTAAAATTAGTTGGTGATTTATGTTGTAATTTAATCCGTAAAAAAATAATTATTGCTTGACCACATTGAATTGTTTACAAACATATATGATTTTTTTGTTGTAATCGTTTGAGACTTTTTGTAAAATTAGTTAGCGATTTATGTTGTAATTTAATCCGTAGAAAAATAATTATTGCTTGACCACATTGAATTGTTTACAAACATATATGATTTTTTTGTTGTAATCGTTTGAGACTTTTTGTAAAATTAGTTAGCGATTTATGTTGTAATTTAATCCGTAGAAAAATAATTATTGCTTGACCACATTGAATTGTTTACAAACATATATGATTTTTTTGTTGTAATCGTTTGAGACTTTTTGTAAAATTAGTTAGCGATTTATGTTGTAATTTAATCCGTAGAAAAATAATTATTGCTTGACAACTTTGAATTGTTTACAAACATATATGATTTTTTGTTGTAATCGTTTGTGACTTTTTGTAAAAATAGTTAGTGATTTTTGTTGTAATTTAATTTGTAAAAATAATTGTTGCTTGATTACCTTTGCATTATTTGCAAACATATGGATGTTTTGTTGTAATCATTTGCAAATTTTGTAAAAAATAGTTGGTTAATTTTGTTGTAATTCAATATGTACTTGACCAATTGTATTATTTGCAAATATATGTATTATTTTTGTAGTTGTCTCCTTTTTTGTTGTAATTATTTCAGATTTTGGTTAAAATTATTTGTAATTCCTGTTGTAAATCAAATTACGGTGAAAATTTGTTGCTTAACAACTTTTTGGGGCTATCGGTGCAAATCTAGATGTTGTCATTTTGCGGGTAGTTTGTGGTTGTAATAATAGAAATTTGACTTTTCTATGTGCATGGCTGCATGCAGAGAACTCAGAGCAGCGCATGGTGGAGGTTCACTGCATTGCACATGGTGGGCCAAGAGTAACAGATGACAGCGACATGCAGCAGAAGACTCGGTACAGCAGGAAAAACGTGATTGATTACCAGCCATACGATATTAATCCAACGGACGCGGAAGCAACCGATTTTAGCTCCTGGATCCGGCGCCCGACGTCTAGCGTGCGCCATTTTTTTTCCAACCATAACACGGACTCCAGACCCATCACAAAACATCGAAATTTACTCTCAGAAGTACTCCTAGTATATATCTCCGTCATTTGAGCTCTAATTTGAGCCATGCTCGTTCCAGAGCTATTACGCCACAAATTTCAGTGCAAAAAGTTATCAAATAAAGTACTCTGTCTTGATTTTACATCCATTAACTTAAAACAGTTATCAAATAAATCATTTTGAAGCATAATTGTGTAACTTGGCTCCCGCGCTAGTTTAGGCTGCAAGGTGATGGCTCCGCCTTCCTACGGTAGTAAAGTGAGTCGTCAGTTGATCAGTGAGTCTCTGAACTTGTGGAATCTCCCGCGCTAGTTTCTTTTCTCTTTTGCAAATTTTGTTTTTCTTTATTTTGTTTCAAACTTCTTTTGTTATTTGAAATTGGTTTGAAGTTTCAAACTTTCAAAACCTTTTGAAAATAACAATGGCCTTCTTAACATATTGCAGAAATGCCATTTAACCTAGTTTGAAATTTTGAAACAATTTGAGCATTTGAAACCAGAGGGAGGTGGGAGTTTGACAGCGAAAAGGTATCGCTCCGCGTCGTCCCCCGCGGGCGACCGGGGCGAACCCTAGCCCCAACCGCGCCGCCACCCCTCCTCCTCCCCTCCTCCCCCGCCGCCGCCGGCGAGCGCCGCCGGGCAAAGCCCGCGCGGTGCTCGGCGGCGGTGGGTTCTCTCTCACCCGTGCGCGAGGGAGTCCGCGCGGGCGGGCTCGGCCGCGGCGGTGCTCCTCGGGGCTTCAAGAGCGCGGTCTGGCGGTGGTGGCAGGGCGTGACGGCGGCGGTCCCAGGCGGAGGCGGTGGCGGGCGCGGTGCGCGGCCATGGGCGGCAGCGGAGGGCGACGGCGGAGATGGCCTGCTAGCGGTGCGGCCCGGATTGGGGCCAGCTGGGCTCCGATATGGGCTCCGCGGGCCTTGTCCAGGGACAGGAGGTCTCAAGACGGCCAGCCGGCGGGACGGTCCCCTTGTTGCACTGCTGCTCGTGCTAGGTCTGGGCCAGGCGGGCCCAGATCCGGCGGCCCTGGCAGCGTGGCGTCCGACCCCTCTCTCGTCCGGGAAGGTCGTTGGGATGCCTTGCTGCCATTCAAAGGCGCGATCTTGGATGCCGACAAAGTGACCGGCTCGATCGGCGGCGTGGCGGTGTCGGTAACGGCGCGGTGATGTCCCCGGGCGTTGCGGCGAGGGTGCTTCTTTGCGGCGGTGTGCGGCCTTGGCCATGGCCGTCTTGCGGGAAGCAAGGTCGCGGGGACGCTGCGCATGGTACCGGCTAACACATTGCGGTTAGGTTGGGGGCGACTTGGCTAGGTTTGGGATGGAGCTGCAGATATGGCTTAGGCGGCATGGGTGTAGCAGCGTGGCGGCACAACTAATGGGACTTGATCGAGACCTAGCAGGCGGCTGGGCATGATCTTGGCCTAATTGGTAGTGCTACCGCGTCCGGACGACGGTCACCTCGCGTGGCGGAGGGCGGATCCCCTTCCCTATCTGCCGTTGGCCTGTTGGCTGTTGGCTATGTGTCGGCCTGCCCTGTCCAATCCGCCGGCCTTGCGGTGTTGTGGCTAGGCCATGGGCTCGAGTTCGTGGGATGCCGGGGCGGCGGCCCTGGAAGGTGGACTGCACGGTTGGCTCTACGGCGGGCAAATGAGTTGTTTCGAGTTTGGTGTGGAGGAAGTTTTCAAGGGTCAAGAGAGGAGGATGATATACTATGATCAAGAAGAGTGAAGAGTCTAAGCTTGGGGATGCCCCGGTGGTTCAACCCTGCATATTTCAAGAAGACTCAAGCGTCTAAGCTTGGGGATGCCCAAGGCATCCCCTTCTTCATCGACAACATTATAAGGTTCCTCCCCTGAAACTATATTTTTATTCGGTCACATCTTATGTACTTTACTTGGAGCGTCTGTGTGCTTTTATTTTTGTTTTGATTCTCTGAATAAATACATGCTTGTGTGGGAGAGAGACACGTTCCGCTGGTTCATATGAACACATGTGTTCTTCGCTTTATCTTTTAGTGTTCATGGCGAAGGTTAAAACTGCTTCGTTCATTTTTATATGGTTGGAAACGGGAAATGCTACATGTAGTAATTGATAAGATGTCTTAAATAATGTGATACTTGGAAATTGTTGTGCTCATGTTTAAGCTCTTGCATCATATACTTTGCACCTATTAATGAAGAAATACATAGAGCTTGCTAAAATTTGGTTTGCATATTTGGTCTCTCTAAGGTCTAGATAATTTCTAGTAAAGAGTTTGAACAACAAGGAAGACGGTGTAGAGTCTTATAATGTTTACAATATGTCTTTTATGTGAGTTTTGCTGCACCGATTCATCCATGTGTTTGTTTCAAATAACCTTGCTAGCCTATACCTTGTATCGAGAGGGAATACTTCTCATGCATCCAAAATCCTTGAGCCAACCACTATGCCATTTGTGTCCACCATACCTACCTACTACATGGTATTTCTCCGCCATTCCAAGTAAATTGCTTGAGTGCTACCTTTAAAATTTCCATCATTCACCTTTGCAATATATAGCTCATGGGACAAATAGCTTAAAAACTATTGTGGTATTGAATATGTACTTATGCACTTTATCTCTTATTAAGTTGCTTGTTGTGCGATAACCATGTTCCCGGGGACGCCATCAACTACTCTTTGTTGAATATCATGTGAGTTGCTATGCATGTCCGTCTTGTCTGAAGTAAGAGAGATCTACCACCTTAATGGTTGGAGCATGCATATTGTTAGAGAAGAACATTGGGCCGCTAACTAAAGCCATGAATCATGGTGGAAGTTTCAGTTTTGGACATATATCCCCAATCTCATATGAGAACACTAATTGTTGCCACATGCTTATGCATTAAAGAGGAGTCCATTATCTGTTGTCCATGTTGTCCCGGTGTGGATGTCTAGGTTGAGAATAATCAAAAGCGAGAAATCCAAAATGCGAGCTTTCTCCTTAGACCTTTGTACGAGCGTGCATGGAGGTACCCCATTGTGACACTTGGTTAAAACATGTGTATTGTGATGATCCGGTAGTGCAAGCTAATTAGGACAAGGTGCGGGCACTATTAGTATACTATGCATGAGGCTTGCAACTTGTAAGATATAATTTACATAACTCATATGCTTTATTACTACCGTTGACAAAATTGTTTCATGTTTTCAAAATAAAAGCTCTAGCACAAATATAGCAATCGATGCTTTCCTCTTTGAAGGACCATTCTTTTACTTTTATGTTGAGTCAGTTCACCTATCTCTCTCCACCTCAAGAAGCAAACACTTGTGTGAACTGTGCATTGATTCCTACATACTTGCATATTGCACTTGTTATATTACTCTATGTTTACAATTATCCATGAGATATACATGTTATAAGTTGAAAGCAAACCACTGAAACTTAATCTTCCTTTGTGTTGCTTCAATACCTTTACTTTGATTTATTGCTTTATGAGTTAACTCTTATGCAAGACTTATTGATGCTTGTCTTGAAGTACTATTCATGAAAAGTCTTTGCTTTATGATTCATTTGTTTACTCATGTCATTACCATTGTTTTGATCGCTGCATTCATTACATATGTTTACAATATGATCAAGTTTATGATGGCATGTCACTCCGGAAATTATCTTTGTTTATCGCTTACTCCGCCGGGACGAGCGTAAACTAAGCTTGGGGATGCTGATACGCCTCCGACGTATCGATAATTTCTTATGTTCCATGCCACATTATTGATGATATCTACATGCTTTATGCACACTTTATGTCATATTTATGCGTTTCTCGGAACTAACCTATTGACGAGATGCCGAAGGGCCAGTTGCTGTTTTCTGCTGTTTTTGGTTCCAGAAATCCTAGTAAGGAAATATTCTCGGAATCGGACGAAATCAAGACCCAGGTTCCTATTTTTCCACGAAGCTTCCAGAACACCCGGGAAGGACCAGAGGGGGGCCACTGGGCCCCTAGATGATAGGCCGGCGCGGCCCAGGCCCTGGCCGTGCCGCCTTATGGTGTCGTCGCCCCGTTGACCCTCCGACTCCGCCTCTTCGCCTATATAAAGGTCCCAGACCTAAAACCTCGAGAAAAAAAAGCCACGGTACGAGAAACCTTCCAGAGCCGCCGCCATCGCGAAGCCAAGATCTGGGGGACAGGAGTCTCTGTTCCGAGCACGACGCCGGACGGGGAAGTGCCCCCGAAGGCTTCTCCATCGACACCACCGCCATCTCCATCAACGCTGCTGTCTCCCATGAGGAGGGAGTAGTTCTCCATCGAGGCTCGGGGCTGTACCGGTAGCTATGTGGTTAATCTCTCTCCTATGTACTTCAATACAATGATCTCATGAGCTGCTCTACATGATTGAGATCCATATGATGAGCTTTGTATCGCTACTAGTTGTGTGCTACTCATGTGATGTTATTAAAGTAGTCTATTCCTCCTGCATGGTGTAAAGGTGACTAGTGTGTGCACCGTGTGGTTCTTGTCGTAGGCTATTGATGTCTACGTTCCCCCTCCTTTCCTGTAGACAGTGTTGGGCCCCCAAGAGCAGAGGTTTGTAGAACAGCAGCAAGTTTTCCCTTAAGTGGATCACCCAAGGTTTATCGAACTCAGGGAGGAAGAGGTCAAAGATATCCCTCTCATGCAACCCTCGCAACCACAAAGCAAGAAGTCTCTTGTGTCCCCAACACACCTAATAGGTGCACTAGTTCGGCGAAGAGATAGTGAAATACAGGTGGTATGAATAAATATGAGCAGTAGTAACGGCGTGTAGTTGATGGTGGTAATATGGTAGCAGTAGTAACGCAGTAAAACAGTAAACGAGCAGCGATAGCAGTATTTAGGAACAAGGCCTAGGGATTACACTTTCACTAGTGGACACTCTCAACATTGATCACATAACATAATAGATAAATGCATACTCTACACTTTTGTTGGATGATGAACACATTGCGTAGGATTACACGAACCCTCAATGCCGGAGTTAACAAGCTCCACAATAATGCTCATATTTTAGTAACCTTTAGTGTAAGATAGATCAAAAGACTAAACCAAGTACTAGCATAGCATGCACACTCGTCACCTTCATGCATATGTAGGAGGAATAGATCACATCAATATTATCATAGCAATAGTTAACTTCGCAATCTACAAGAGATCATGATCATAGCATAAACCAAGTACTAACACGGTGCACACATCTGTCACCTTTGCACACGTGCAGGAGGAATAAAACTACTTTAATAACACATTACTAGAGTAGCACATAGATAAATTGTGATACAAAACATATTGCAATCATAAAGAGATATAAATAAGCACTTCACCATGCTCTTCAACAAGTGAATAAGTATTCTGTGAAATATAGCCTAAGAGACCCACACGGTGCACACACTCGTCACCTTTACACACGTGGGACAAGGAGTCTCCGGAGATCACATAAGTAAAACTCACTTGACTAGCATAATGACATCTAGATTACAAGCATCATCATATGAATCTCAATCATGTAAAGCAGCTCATGAGATTATTGTATTGAAGTACATAGGAGAGAGATGAACCACATAGCTACCGGTACAGCTCCCGAGCCTCGATGGAGAACTACTCCCTCCTCATGGGAGCAACAGCGGTGATGAAGATGGCGGTGGAGATGGCAGCGGTGTCGATGGAGAAGCCTTCCGGGGCACTTCCCCGCTCCGGCAGGGTGCCGGAACGAGACTCCCGTCCCCCGCATCTTGGCTTCGCGATGGCGGCGGCTCTGGAAGGTTTTCCGTATCGTGGTTTTTTGCATCAGGGGTTTCGCGACGGAGGCTTTATATAGGCGAAGAGGCAGCGCAGGAGGGTCGAAGGGGTGGCCACACCATATGGCGGCGCGGCCAGGGCCTGGGCCGCGCCGGCCTATGGTCTGGGGGCCCAGTGCCCCCCCTCTGGTCCTTCCCGGGGTTCTGGATGCTTCCGGTGAAAATAGGAACATGGGTCTTCGCTTCGTCCAATTCCGAGAATATTTCGTTACTAGGATTTCTGAAACCAAAAACAGCGAGAAAACAGAACTGGCACTTCGGCATCTTGTTAATAGGTTAGTTCCGTAAAATGCACGAATATGACATAAAGTGTGCATAAAACATGTAGGTATCATCAATAATATGGCATAGAACATAAGAAATTATCGATACGTCGGAGACGTATCAGCCTATGATCATGATCTCTTGTAGATTGTGGAGTTAATTATCATTATGATAGTATTGATGTGATCTATTCCTCCTTCATAGTGTAATGTGGACGGTGTGTGCACTATGTTAGTTCTTGGTTTATTTTGCAATGATCTATTATGCTCTAAGGTTATTTAAATATGAACATTGAATTGTGGAGCTTGTTAACTCCGGCATTGAGGGTTCGTGTAATCCTACGCAATGTGTTCATCATCCAACAAAAGAGTGTATGTAGCACATATGAGAAAGAGTTATTTATTATGCGATCAATGTTGAGAGTGTCCACTAGTGAAAGTCTAATCCCTAGGCCTTGTTCCTAAATACTGCTATCGCTGCTTGTTTACTGTTTTACTGTGTTACTACTGCTGCCATATTACCACCATCAACTACACGCCAGCAAGCTATTTTCTGGTACCATTGCTACTGCTACTATTTATTCATACCACCTGTATTTCACTATCTCTTCGCCGAACTAGTGCACCTATTAGGTGTGTTGGGGACACAAGAGACTTCTTGCTTTGTGGTTGCAGGGTTGCATGAGAGGGATATCTTTGACCTCTTCCTCCTCGAGTTCGATAAACCTTGGGTGATCCACTTAAGGGAAACTTGCTGCTGTTCTACAAACCTCTGCTCTTGGAGGCCCAACACCTGTCTACAAGAATAGAAGCTCCCGTAGACATCATCCACTCGATGGCGGTGACGATGGCGTCGATTTCCCTCTCCGGAGGGAATTTCCCTGGTGGATTCTCGCCCGCGGAGAGCTCTTTTCTCTCTGGTGTTCTCCGCCCCGCAGAGGCGGATGTAACCCTTCGTGAGGATTCCTCTGTGGCTTAGGTCTTCGGGACGAAGGGTTTCGCGAAGAAAAGGAGGCGAAAGAGGCCGTGGGGGCCCCACACCACATGGTGGCGCGGCCAGGCCATGGGCCGCGCCGCCCTATGGTGTGGGCCCACCTTGGGTCCACCTGGCTCCCCCTTCTGGCTTCCTTCGTCATCTGGAAAAATAGGATTTTCGGTAAAATTTCCTTCCTCAGTTGATCTTCCGAAATATTGCATCCCGACGGTGCTTTTTCCATGAGTAATCCCGGCTCCGGTGCGCGATCTCCAAATAATCATGAAACATGCAAAATAGATGAAATAACATAAGTATTGTGTCCCAATATGAAATATATCAATGAATAACAGCAAATTATGATATAAAATAGTGATGCAAATTGGACGTATCAACCAACAACAACATCAACAAATTCCTATTGTTGCGGAGATTCCTGCAATTCCTGGTACACCTACACCACCTAGACCTGTACCACCACAAAGATGGCTACAGAATCCACTTGTGTACTCTACAAGACAAGTACAAAGGGAACAAGTAGATGCACTAGAGGAGCAACAAGACCAGGGGCAGGGGGAGCAACCCATTGGACCAGAAAATCAAGGAAGCACAAGTGTAGATTCAACGAGAGGAGAATCAATCTCGGATCGAGTCCAATAATAGCCTAGACTTGCCAATTGCAATAAGGAAAGGGATAAGGAAAGTTGGGCCCCCAAAGCGACTGAGTTATGATGACTATGACATAGGAAATTATATTTCTTACGAGGCATTATCACCCACTTTTCGGGCTTTTGTTGCTTCACTGGAAACTGTATCTGTTCCTAAGGATTGGAAGGCAGCCAGGTTGGACCCGAGATGGTGCAATGCTATGATGGAAGAGTTAGAGGCCTTGAAGAAAAATAAAACATGGGAGTTGGCATGATCTCCCTAAAGGAAAGAATACGATAGGTCTGTAAGTGGATCTATTCTGTAAAACAAAATGCAGAAGGAAAAGTGGAGAGATATAAGGCAAGAATTGTGGCAAGAGGATATAGTCAGACTTATGGCATTGACTATGATGAGACATTTGCACCAGTGGCAAAAATGAGCACTGTCAGAATTTTTATCTCTTGTGCAGCAAATTTCGGATGGCCCTTGCATCAACTTGATGTCAAAAATGCATTTCTGCATGGTGATCTTCAAGAGGAGGTGTATATGGAGATGCCACCAGGATTTGTCAGACCTGAAACTAAAGGGAAGGTATGTAGACGGAAGAAATCTCTATATGGTCTCAAACAATCTCCACGGGCCTGGTTTGACAGGTTCAGACAAGTGGTGTGTGGCATGGGTTATGGTCAATGCAATGGAGACCATACCTTATTTCTGACGTACATTCGGAGCAGAAAATCACTATCCTTACTGTGTATGTTGATGATATTATCATCACGGGAGATGATGTTGTGGAAATCGCAAGACTGAAAGGATGCTTGAGTCAGGCCTTTGAGGTCAAAGATTTGGGAAAACTTAGATACTTCCTTGGAATAGAAGTTGCAAGATCGTCAAAAGTGATATCACTATCTCAAAGAAAGTATACATTGGATCTCTTAGATGATATGGGCATGTCTGGGGTGCCGAGTGGCTTCAATACCTATTGACCGAACACTAAAATCACGCAGTGACTGGAGAACCCATAAACAAGGAGAAATATCAAAGACTTGTTGGAAGACTAATATACTTATGCCACACGAGACCAGATATATCATTTGCAAGTGAGTGTAGTGAGTCGCTATATGCATGATCCGAGGGATGGACACTTGGAAGCAGCTCAAAGAATCTTGAGATACTTGAAGGGCACTCCGGGAAAAGGAGTGTTGTTTAAAAGTAATGGACACCTAAATGTAGATGGATATTGTGATGCGGATTGGCTAGCTGCTTAGATGATCGAAGATCCACCTCGAGGTATTGTGTTTTTGTTGGAGGAAATTTGGTGTCATGGAGAAGTAAGAAACAATCGGTTGTCTCGAAATCAACAGTCCGAAGCTGAGTACGAGCTATGTCACGGGGCCTGGGTGAAATGTTGTGGGTACGAAACCTTCTAAGAGAGCTGAAAATTTTAAGGCAAGGAAGCTTGAAAGTGTGGTGTGATAATATGTCTGCCATAAACATAGCAAATAACCCTGTCCAGCATGAAGCGAACTAAACATGTGGAGAAGACAGATTCTTTATTAAAGAAAAGATTGATGCGGGGATTATCTCATTGGCTTATGTGAGATCGGGACAACAAGTGGCAGATCTGTTTAACAAAGGGACTCGGGCTCAAAGGAGTGTAATCTAGCTTCGTGCCAAGATGGGGATGATTGACATTTATCACCCATCTTGAGGGGAGTGTTGGACAAGCTGTTGGTGTGTGCTGTTGGGCTGTCTTCTTGTTCTGCGTTACGGCCCATTTAGCCCAGCCCAGTCCTGACCTATATAAGGTGCTTCTATCTCTGTAACCCTAAGAAGTGAGAGTTCCTCCCTGCAGCCTCCTTCTACCTCAGGTTAGGCCCTCACCTCTGTCCACATCTCCGGCATCGCGAAGCACCGTCCCCTTTACGGTGATATCATCTTTGAATTCCGGGGGCATGTCAAGGCGGTCCTGCTTACCGGTGACAGGGTCCCACACCAAGATATGGCGATACTCATCGTCGAAGATGAATACGAGACCATGGCGAGACCCACAGGCCTCGTAGCGGTAGCTGTATTCGTACAACAAGGAGAAGCGACCGGGTACGACACGATTCGGGGTATCGAGAGTGGGCACGAACGTGAGGAATTCGTCTGGGTTGAAGAAACCGAGGAGTGGAGGGCTCCGGCGGTGGTGGCGGCGGAAGCGGCGGCAGAAGCCGGGGTCGCAGGCGAGGCTGTCACTAGTAGGAAAAGCCTCATCAGTGGCGCACAAAAATAGGCTTCTGTGGCGCACGGGAGGTGCGCCACAGAAACTTCGCCACAAAAATAAGGTTTTTGTGGCGCACTGGCCCATGCGCCACAGAATTAAGGTTTCTGTGGCGCACTTGTTCCTTGGTGCGCCACAGAAAAGCGTGCGCCACAGAATTGGTTTTCAGTGCGCCACATAATTTGCTTGTATTATACACGATTTTGTACTGCCTGCTATACACATGCAGTTTATAGACAAGCAATATACAGGTTATATACAGCAACATTCAGATATAATATAAATATCATGTACATTGCACAGATAACATAGACATCATCATCACATTACTTAGATCCCGATCGAGATACATATATAGTGGCAAGTGTCAAATATTTTGCATACAACTCTTAATTCATACAAAATTCACAATTTCGAGATACAAAGTAGTCTTCATCCGGTTCCTCCTTTGCTCCCTCATCTCTACCCACCGGGCTCGCTTGCATCGGGGTCTTCATCCAGTTCCTACTATGATGTAAATGGAAGAAAGTGAGACCAACAAGTCCGATGCACAAGAGAAATGGAATAAATGCCTCATACATTGTTGGTCAACACAAATATTAACATTCGGGGACGGCGTAAGTGAGACCAAGTCCGATGCACAAGAGATTGATATTTGTGCTATCTTACCAGAGCTCACTTACGTCGCCCCGAGTGTACGGTGACCAAACATTTTAATCATCGGCATTTTGAAAATCTCAAAGCAAATGGAATGACAAAATGGAATAAGTGCCTCATACATTGTTGGTCAACACAAATACTAACATTCAGGGACGGCGTAAGTGAGACCAAGTCCGATGCACAAGAGATTGATATTTGTGCTATCTTACCAGAGCTCACTTACGCCGCCCCGAGTGTACGGTGACCAAACATTTTAATCATCGGCATTTTGAAAATCTCAAAGCAAATGGAATGACAAAATGGAATAAGTGCCTCATACATTGTTGGTCAACACAAATACTATGGTCGAAACCATAGTTGCAGGTATACACCGCAGAGTATACTTTGCAGAAGGGCCCCCTTTCCCCGGCCGTCGTTCCGTGAACGGGTGCTTGATGACACAACGACGCCGATCTGCCTCTCCGGCGCAGAACCACGGCAGTCCCTCGCCGTCCAGTGAACGAGTCCTTGATGCAAATACCGTGCCGGCCTGCCCAGCATTATGTCGGGTCGTGTTGCCGCGCTTCAGGCCGTGTGTCCAGCGCTGCACGCGTTCGCCTTCTTGCCCGGTGAACCAATAGACGATCGTTGCAATAAGGAAACCGGTGATGGCCGGTCGCAAGATTAAATTGCGATCGGCCGTCATCGGCTTCCTTATTCCAACGATTAGTCTATTCGTTCACCGGGCAAAAGGCGAAGAGTGCGGGCGCGTGGACACGGCCTGAAGCACGGCAACAGGAGTCGGCATGATGCTAGGGAGGCTGGCACCATCTTTGCATAGGACTCGTTCACGCATCTGGACGGCGAGAGAAGAAAAGTGGTGATGCGCCGGAGAGGCAGGTCGGCGTTGTTGTCTCGTCAAAGACTCGTTCACGGAACGGCGGCCAGGGAAAGGGGCCCGTCTACAAAGTATATTGCGGCGTATCAGTGACCAAACATTCTAATCATCGGCACTAAAATGGAAGAAAGAGCCAAGTGGTATCTCAACTAGATATCATATGCCTCATACTTTGTTGGTCGAAAGAAATATTAACATTCCGGGATGGGGTCAGTGAGGCCAGGTAGGATGCACAAGAGATTGATATTTGTGCCATCGCACCAGGCTCACTGGCCCCACCCCAGAGTGTACAAGTGACCAAACAATTTAATCATCGGCACTAAAATGAAAAAAAGGCCAATGCAATTAAGAAGTAGCTAGCTAGTATGAACTAAATGGAATGCCTCATACTTTGTTGGTCGAAACAAATATTAACATCCAGGGATGGAGTAAGTGAGGCCGGGTAGGATGCACAAAATATTGATACTTGTGCCATCTCACCGGGCTCACTTGCTCCACCCCGAAGTGTACAGTGATCGACCAACCATCTAATCATCGGAAAGTACAAAAACACCAACAAACCAGCAACCATGGTGACATAAGTCAAGATGCTCAAACACACATAGCATGCATGGAGCGAGATGCTCCAAAGGGATTATTCATCACTTGGTATATAGACCAAGTGATGCTTGCAAAGAGAGGCCAATCAAGAACCGAGTAAATCCGAGTAAGTGATAGATATGCCTAAACAAGCAACAACACATAGCATATCCCAGCTAACCGAGATGAGACAAGTCTTGGTAGCCAACTTAATCACCTAGCACCACCTAGCCTTTTAAAACCATCGAAACGAGTCCATTTTCTTCAAAGGATACCACAATGGCTTTCATTTACATGATCCCCTACTGTGGATATCTCTATTTTCATCAAAGCCAACAAGAAATGGTGATTAGAGGGAATTTAATATTGGAGTCTAGCTAATGGAAATCAAGAACTAGTCTTGATCTCCAAATGGTGATTAGAGGGAATTTATTCATCTTAAGCAACATTAGGGACAAATGGGATCATGCAAGGGACTTGGGTCATTTGGATCATAAGGCATCAATTAAGGAGGCAACCGGGGACAAAGGGAAACATTTGATGATCCATTATCATAGGCAACAAAGCGGCAACTTTTTCCCCTCTAATCTAGCTAGAGTCCTTAAAAGAAATCCATCATAAGCATGGTCAAATACACATATATAGCATGGGGCAGATCCTCCAAAGGGATTATATATTCATCACTTGGTAATTTGGAGAGCAAACAAGCAGTAGCCATATCACTCAATCCAATAATATAGTAATTTGGATCATAAGGCATCAATTAAGGAGGCAATTAACCAGGGACAAAGGGAAACATTTGATGATCCGAGTAAGTGCATGACACTTTGAGCTACCAAGAATAAAGGCCAACGAGTGGATAAACATCTGCTCAACTATTTCTTGCACTAGAGGAAAAGTAACCAACATTGAAACTTGAATAGTCAAGTGACACTACAAGCAGCTCACACACACATGCAAACACATGTGTTGACGATAACTAAACGGCAGAAGAACACCACCGAGATATTCATTGGTACTTAGGATCGGTAGGGAATTGATAAAGTACGGTGAGGAGCAAGCATACCATCGAAAGCTTGTCCATTTGAGAGAAATAACATTGGGGTAATGTTAAAATGTTTGTCTCCATATTTGGGAGATATTTTTAATATTGGAGTCTAGCTAATGGATATCAAGAACTAGTCTTGATCTCCAAATGGTGATTAGAGGGAATTTATTCATCTTAAGCAACATTAGGGACAAATGGGATCATGCAAGGGACTTGGATCATTTGGATCATAAGGCATCAATTAAGGAGGCAACCAGGGACAAAGGGAAACATTTGATGATCCATTATCATAGGCAACAAACCAGCAATCTTTTTCCCCTCTAATCTAGCTAGAGTCCTTAAAAGAAATTCTACTTAAAATGAAGTAGCTCTCTGTTGGTATTGGTTACCAACAGGAACTCAAGCCACTACTTGATCTTACTAATTCTAAGCAGGACCAATGCAGGACCAGTGCTGATGTTGCCATCATCTCTGCCCCCAAGAACTCTCTCATGCTCTCTCTCTCACATGCCATGCCAGCTTCTTGCTCCAAACTTACAACAACACAAACACAAGCATCACAGGAAGAGCATAGAAAAAATATATAGCTAACAGCACAGTAAAACAAAAAGAATGTTGGACTGTTTTTATTCATGATGACCACAACAGCAGCACAACGGCATCCGGATCGAGCACAACATCATCCTCTACTGTAATTTTGTCCGGAGCAGCATCAACATCCGAGAGAACAACAGCAGCACAAGAGCATCCAGATCGAGCACAACATCCAGAGCACAACATCAACACATCCAGAGCGGGGGTAGAGGAAGAGGGAGGGGAGGGAGAGGTGGAGCTCACCGACGATAGGGGTGGAGGAGGAGGTTGACGACGACGGCAGGGGTGGAGGAGGAGGGAGGGGAGGGAGAGGTGGAGCTCACCGGACGATAGGGGTGGAGGAGGAGGTTGACGATGACGGCGGGGGTGGAGGAGGAGGAAGACGCGGCGGCTCCTCCTCCTTGACGCGGAGCCGGCCCCTCCTCCTCCATGCGGCGGCCCCTCCTCCTCCACGCCGCGGCGGCTTGTGCTGCAGGTGGCGGGGATGGGTGGAGCGTGGCGGCATGCGGCCCTCGCGGAGAAAGGAGGCGGCGGCGGCGGCGGCGACGACCATGGCGGCGGCGGCGGGGGAGAGGGAGAGGCGCGCGGAGGTGAACGTACGGGCGTGGGGAGGGAGGGAGGGGGTACGGGGATGATATAACTTACCCTATTTACGTGGCGCACCGGCACAAGTGCGCCACGAAATAGCTACTTCCGTGACGCACCGAGCCGGTGCGCCACGAAATAGTTATTACGTGGCGCGAAAGCATTGTGCGCCACGGAAATACCTACCCTAATAATTCGTGGTGGCAGAATGTGGGCCCCACATAATTTACGTGGCGCACGGTTCAGCCGTGCGCCACAAAAATAAGCTATTTTTGTGGCGCACACTTCCTGGTGCGCCACAAAATAAGTTTCTGTGGCGCATTCAAAACGGTGCGCCACAGAACTAAGCTTCGCCTATAAGGATTTTCCTACTAGTGTGTGTCAGCGCTTGCAGACGGCGGAGGCGCGGGAGGGAAGACGGCTGCGGGGGCAGGCGTAGAAGGATGTTGGAGAGGATGTTGTCGTCCATGTCGTCCAGCGACGGCGCCGCCGGAAGCATCCCGCCTTCCTCAGAGCCCATGCGGGTAGTGGAGTGGAAGCAGCCGCCGGCCGCCGCAGTGAGGGCGAAATGTGGAGCTAGGGCACTGGATGACGCTGGGACACTAGAAGAAAGCCCAGGATAACAAAATCCCACTACACAAAATGTATAGTTGCAACTTAAAGGCCATTTCGCTAGGGCATTCCAACGGGCGACGCAAATGAAGTCTTGCGGGACCGCGGTCGAAAAATCCTGGAATCTCCTAGCCCGACGCATACTGACCCGACCGTCTGCGTAGACGCAAACGAGGCACATATTTGCGTCTTGGATGCGTCTTGGTGGACGCTGCGCGTTCACGCCGAGTGTCTGCACGCTTTTTCCACGGGCCCGCTTAGCAGCGACCTGTTTCGAGCGCATCACTTTCACGGTCGTCGCTTATGTGGTCTTCGCTTCCGCGTCTGTGCCGCAGCCTTCGCCATCAATAGCGCCTCTTTCTCTTCTGCACCAGGACTGGCGGGCGACGGCTGGGTTTCTGCGCCGCTATCAATGGCATCGTGTTCCGGTCGCGCTCGGCCTTTAAAAGGCGAACATCGTCCCTGCCATTGCCCACACCACCAATACCTCCGCTCCCAACATCAACACCGCGCATCGTCGCATCACCATGGAAAGAAGAAGCACGACTCCGAGGCACCCGGCAGCGGTGTGAAAAAGATCCGCGGCCGAACAGGGTGCCGCTCCCCGTCGATATGGCGCGGGTGCTGCACGCAAACTGGGTGGCGTGCGAACGCTGGAGGGACGTGCACCTACCAGGCGGCGGCTAACGACTCAGCTACCGTTGGGTGCATGTCCTGCCGGTGCCTCGTCGCGAGCCGGAAAGGAGCACCGAAATCTGGCGCTGGTGGCAGTACCTGCCGCCGGACCTCCACGTCGATCCCTCCTTCGCCCTCGACTCAGATAGCTGGCACAGCTGGCGCGGGACCGAGGAGGGTGGCGGGTTTCCTCGATGACCGAGACTTCCCGTTTGAGCGGCCACCGCCACCTCGTCGTCGAACACAGTAGCCGCCGGCGCTTCCACAGGACGACGAGGACGAGGACGCTGACGCGAAACTAGGAGGCCAAGGACGACTCACAAGACTGGCAGGCGGCCATGGCGGAGGGCCGGAAGTTCAACTTCCCATCGACAATGACCGACGAGGAGATCGAGAGGCTCGACGTCCTCATCTCAGAGGCGGGCCGACCGGTGCAGCCGCCGCTCCCCCGATACGCTATTGACATCATGCCCCGGACCCGCACCCGCCGCCTCCACATCCGTCGTTCAGCCCCTAGGGTGCTTCACCTACACAGAGGAAGAGGCCCTACAATGGGCATTGCAGAACTTGGCCCCGCACCCACCGCCATATCCACATCCGTCGTTCAGTCCCTAGGGTGCTTCACCTCCTCTACCGGCCCCTAGGGTGCTCCACCTCCTCCACCGGCGTTCAACCAGTGGGTTGCTCCACCTCCATCCCACCACCACCGTATGTTCCGCCGGTAGTGGCAGATATCATATTTCATCGTTCTCGACGACGAGCACTGGTGGAAAAAGGGGCTTTGGTCGCGGTTGGCAACTGCCATTAGTCGCGGTGGCGCAACCGCGACCAAAGTAGCGCGACTAAAGGCCCCCCCCCTTTAGTCGCGGTTCCTTACGAACCGCGACTAAAGGCCCGTCCACGTGGGCCGCGGCGAGCGCCGAGGCGGAGGACCTTTAGTCGCGGTTCTTCTGGCCAGCCGCGACTAAAGGCCTCCGCAGGGTTTAGGTTTAGCCGCCCCTCCCCTAAATCTGGTTTCTTTTTAATTTGTATTATTTTATTTCTTTTGGGTTTTAATTTTCAAGGAGTTTCACATATTCTACGGTACTGTATACATACATGCATATGAATGTACAATTTTAAACAAATTTGAAATTAGAACCAAAAAGAATTCAAGAGGAATATACAATATATATTCAATATCGGATGACCATATACAATATATATTCAATATCGGATGACCATATACAATTTTGAACAAGTTAGTTACAAATTCTGGTGCATATAAAGTTCTACGTCATCGTAATAGTGTTCTCCTCTAGGATCGATGACTTCCTCGCCAACCATCCAGGCTAGTTCCTCTTGAAGTGGTCGGAAGCGAGCTTCGGACTAAGCGTCTTCCGGAGGTTATTCCTCGGGATGTTGTTCTCACACTTCGGTCCCGCTCATTGCAGTATCTCCGGATCCTCTCACAAACATAGTATCCACATAGATTGGTCCCCAGTGGCTGAGTATCCCCAGTCGTCCGCACTGCCATTTTAAAATTTAGCTCTTTTTTGAATTCACCGACCTTGGTATCTACGAACGGGCTCCAAACCCTACGAGGCAAAGAAAATTAAATAAACAAGAGAGTTATTAATTAGTTACTTGATATTAGGAAATGATGAACGAAATAGGCCGATCGATATAGAGCGCAAATGAATGAAAATAATTACTTTTGCATCATTTTTCTCATGTCGCCCCAAAGCGCCGGATCCATATTCGGAGAGTCGTGGACGAGAAGCGAGGAGGTCCGAACTTTAATTACCATAAGAATCCGGTGGAACCTGCGGACACGATACATGCACGATCATGCATAACTCATCGATTAGCCACATACCATGCATGGAGTAAACAAAAGAGAATGTGCTCAAGACAGAAACACTCACCCAAAATGGTAAGGAAATAGAATATCACTTTTCTGTTGCTTGTTTTCTAATAAACCGCCACAGGTCTTCCTCCACGTCGGCGGGGGTGGTGTTCTAACACATATGAATTAACGATGTGTGGGTCAATGAACCCAACATCATGGATGTTCCTTATTCGCATTTCCCGCTTCTTCATTCTGCATAATAGAGTACACAACAAGATAGTTAGGACTATATATATATATATATATATATATATATATATATATATATATATATATATATATATATATATATAGTGCGGGCAATGAACGAGATGGGGTAGAAATTAATAAATCACTTACGAATGTAGCAAGCGATGATAGATTTGTCGAGGTCGCGCAGATTGAACAGTTTGGAACAATTCACTCAGAGGAATTTGTACCCAGTAACGTTTGAAGTGATGCTCATATTTAACTTCCGCATAGATATAGTCTTTGGCGTCTTCATGTTTTATGTAACCCTTGTACCAATTTAGCAGACCTTTCATTTGTCGAGGTAGATCCTCTTCCTGCGCGGAGCTCGATGAGAGGGCCATTCTTCACATATGTAAATACTACGTCCTTCATTGGCGCCTCATCAAGGCCTAACGGTGCACGAAGAGTGATACCTAAGTCGGCCGCTTGTTCT